>NC_133407.1:8690000-9048750 GCF_049350105.2 Macaca mulatta | reverse complement strand
GTAAAATCACCTTGTGCAGCCAGTCATGCATCCGAGCCAGCAAATATTCATTCTCTTTGCACTCTAAAGCCTCTTTTTTGGGCTGCAGGGAATGGTTGTTGCATCATGACACTGATTTCATACACTCTTTTTGTACCAGAAGTTCCGTTCACAAATTCTGGATTGTGCTGTAATAAATTATATAGTTCGTAGAGTCTGCTGTGTAATAATGAACACTCTATTTTAAAATAGAGGCATTGGCATTGCTTTAATGGCATAGAGCTAGTGTTCTGTAGTAGATAACTTCCCAGGTTAAGAATTCATTTATAAACTTTTCAGCTGCACTACTATATAAGTTCTGAATGAGAGAACATCTAATGCAAAAGAATGGAGTCTCTTTTACCCAGGACTCAGTTATTAGGATTATAAGAAGGTTGAAAACCAGTTATATTGTGGGACAGGCAAACGTTCTGATTCTCAAAATGCTGCATGTCCATTTATCTTACCCTCTATGTAAATAGTAATGCAGCAGTAGAACCAGCAATGGGCTCAAAGTGGATGGCTGTGTCCTAGTCCCAACTCCTTATGTGTGCCTAGGCCAGTCCCTGCCACTTTCTGGGCTTCTCTCTTCTCATCTATACGGTGAAGAAATTGGACTACTTAATTCCTGTGGTTTTTTGGGTTCTGTTTTCTTCTCCTTCTCCTTCTAAGTTTATTATAAGACCTATTTACTTCATAGTAGTTATACTATTACTAATTCTACTTAGTTTATTAAGAGCATGGGAAGCAGAAAGACTTCTTCCTTTGAGGGTGTATTCTGTTTTGTTTATCACAGGAGTTGAGAGATAAGTAGCTCAAACTAAGTTCTCCTTTTCCCTTGCCAGGAACTACTGGACACCCCATGTAAACATCAAGGAGTCACTTTTTGGAGTTTTATTCGACCTCAGTGGTTTTTGCCTTCATTTAAAAAAAAAAAAAAAAAGAAGCACAATCCTGGAGTTGCAGATTTTTTTTTTTCCTACCCTCTGACTTATTTCAGCATTTCACCTATATAATTTTACCTTTCAGTATTAAACTACTTTACTGTGAGAAAAGTATATACATCCATCAAGTCACAAAGTTTTAGCCCTCACTGGAAAATAAGATGTTTGCCTTTTCCTTCTTCCATTAGAGAAACAAAACAAGCAAACAGAAAAGAAAAGGTAAATCAAAACAATTTTCTTTTCCTAAGATTAGCCCCCAAAAGTTAACACTCCAGCCAAGTTTCTATTGATAACTTTAATGAAACAATCTGCTAATGAATAAATGGGTAAATAGAACACTTGAAAAACAACACTTGAAAAAGAACACTTTTTTTCACAGAAAAATAATTAGTAGAAAAGACGAAATTATTTTACTGTCAGAGAAATAGTGTGCAAAGAACATGGTAATTGGAGTCAGACAATTCTGAGCCTGAATCTTAGATCTGCTACCTCCTTGTGTGTCTATTCCATACTCCCACCTCTAAACCGTTAAGAAATTGTTTCGCTTCTCTTAGTTTTAACTTCCTCATCAGTGAAATAAAAAATTAAACCTAGATTGCAGGGTATGTGGAAGAATTAGAACAAATAAATGTAATATGTCTGGCAGAGAGTTACTCATTAAATTCTACCTACTGTTTAGCTCTCATTCATTAAATGGGTAGATTTATAAAATATGACCTTACTCTTCTTCACCACCATCTCCCACCCAAATCTCTACCCATCTAGCTAAATTCAGACACTTCTCGGTAAAAATTAGAGATTGCTGTGAGGCCTGGAAATTTTCCTCACAAATTCAGATGAGTAAAGGATAAATCTAGGCCTCTGTAGATTTTCTTTCTTGGATATTTTCCTGGAGATAATCTCTAGGAAGATACAAACAAGGTCTTGGTTCAAAGTATTGTGGAACCCGACCCCTAGACAACCAGATATTTAAATTTTAACCATGAGTTTGCAAGGTTTAGGTTGCTGGGAGAGGGGAAAGAAGTTGAGATTGAGTTTAGAAAATGAGCCATTTAATGCAACTATATCTTATTTTATTAATTCTTAGGCAAAAACATTAACAAGGAAAACCACGTTCACAGTCTGTAAAGCTGTTTGTAAAACTTTCATATTGATTATCTGATTCTTTAAAAATCTTGGGAAATAAACAGATTGATGTTCACTTTACATGGTTTATTTACCTAAGGACCAAAGAGAATTTTCCTAAGCCACCCAGGAAAGAAGTGGCAAGGCTTTCCTCAAAGTGACATCTCAATATCCTATTTCCCTTTCTCCTGAATTGTGCAAATGACAAGGTTCTGGTGTTGTATTCTTTCCCCAGTGACTCCCACTGAGGATCTCAGAGCTCTGTGGTGGCTTGGTTCTCTTCTAGCGGTATCTCTTCTTGCTGAGACCACAAACAGAGGAGAATGAAAAGGCCTGTGACCTTCTTGGGGCATAATTTCCTACAAATAAAATAAAAACCAAAATGCCTGCCTTATCTACTGAAAATATTGAAGTCAAGAAGGAAACTCAAGCTCGTAATTTCAGGCCACTGATTATTCCGACTCAATAGACTGTTTTATTCATCTTTAACAAGAAGTTTCACATTATTAGTAAAAATTTTATCAGAGGTATGCTTTTGTCAAGGATCTCTGTATAAGTCATTGCTATTTGGTGAAGAGGCAAGAATATCTCAGTTATTCCCCAAAATGTGAAAGTCAGGTATACACCATGGTGTCTTTTGGCCGATTTCTTTGTGCCTTTCTCTGTGCCTCCAGAGTCATATGTTTGCTTAACTGTGGAATTTACATTGCATTATATTACAATTTGCAGAATTGTTAAAAGGTGAACTCCTTGATGATACAAGAGTATTTGAATTTCTTTTTTTTTTTTTTTTTTTGAGTTGGAGTCTCGCTCTGTTGCCCAGGCTGGAGTGTAGTGGCGTGATCTCAGCTCACTGCAAGCTCTGCCTCCCGGGTTTATGCCATTCTCCTGCCTCAGCCTCCCGAGTAGCTGGGGACTACAGGCGCCCGCCACCATGCCCGGCTAATTTTTTGTATTTTTATTAGAGACAGGATTTCACCAAGTTAGCCAGGATGGTCTCGATCTCCTGACCTTGTGATCCGCCCGCCTCAGCCTCCCAAAGTGCTGGGATTACAGGCATGAGCCACTGCGCCCGGCTAAGTTCCAATATAGATTCTGGTACCTGCTATGTGATCACTAAATATCTGTTAAATAAAATGAACCATTAGAGACCCTTGATGTTTCTATTTCTGGTAATATGATGGGCCAGGAAACTAGATCAAATCTTATTGCAAACAGCAAAATTCTTAGTAAAATAATGTGTTTTAAACATTTTTTAGTTTAGATCCACTAATGAGCTAAAAAAAAAATAAGTCTTTTAGACAAAGCAGTAAGTGAAGATAAGAACTAAGAGGTATGATGGAATATCAAAGGCAAATTTTACACTGAGTGTGTTTATTTACTTGGGTAAATTTGAGCTTTAGTGTTCATAGTTTCAAAGGGCGGAAAGAATAGGAGACAAAATACCTATCCAATGTAAGACAACTACCAGTATATCTTCCTGCCATAACACTGTGGTACCAAAGACCATGTACAACATAAAATTTAAAACAAAAATAAACTTGTTCCCTCTCATCCAAGAGACATTAAAGGAAATTAAATATCACAAACCTAAACACATAGGAGAGGAAAGAAACATTGCTATTCATAATTTACAATCTCAAGCTAACTCTGATGCAAGTTGTTGCTCTAAATTCACACTACTTTATTGATCCAAACACCTCAAGATGAAAATTTAATTGCATACTAATTGATAATTTTCATAGGCACCTGGCAGAAGGAAACAAAACCGTCCCAAGAGAAATTCACTTTCATTCCAGGCCTCAGGAAGAAAAAAAATCCACAAATACAACATTAAAGTCAACAGTTCATGACCAGAAATAACAAAACACACAAGGAAACAAGGTACCACGAGTGTGAAGCAATAAAAACACCAGAGCAGAGGTAGGCCTGCATAAATTTCAAATATTGGAATTACAATGCATGGTCCATAAAATAGCTATGTAATTGATAGACAGCCTTCTAAGATGGCCAAATTTGTTTTTTTGAGACAGAGTCTTGCTGTGTCGCCTAGGCTGGAGGGCAGTAGCGCAATCTCGATTCACTGCAACCTCTGCCTCCCAGGTTCAAGCAATTATTGTGCCTCAACCTCCCTTGCACCACCACAGCTGGCTAATTTTTGTAATTTTAGTACACAATGAGTAGGCATAGGGCTTTGTCATGTTGCCCAGGCTGGTCTCCAACTCCTACTCCTGGCCTCAAGTGATCTGCCCGACTTGGCCTCCCAAAGTGCTAGGATTACAGTTGTGCACCACCGCGACAGGCCAACCCTCCAATGATCTCTTAATATTCCATGTACTTGTGTAATTATATTTCCTTGATTGGGAGGGCTGGGTGTGGTGACTCACTCTAATAAATAGCACCCATATAAATGTGATAGAATGTCACCACTGTGATTATGACTGTGACTTCTGTCACACCAGTACTTTCTCTTTCACGCTTCCTTGACTTGTTTGCTTTGATGAAATGAGCTGTTATGTTGGAGAGGCCCATGTGGCTAGGAAATGACGTGACCTAGAACCAGTTGCCAGTGAGAAATGGTATTTCTGCAAAATGCCTGAGAAGAGTTCTTCAAAATTTTAATATCATGAAATGTAAGGTAAGTCTGAGGCTCTGTCATTGGAGAATTGACAGATCAGAGCCAACTGAGAAGGCGTGAAGACTTAATGCAATGTGATATCCTCAATTAGATCCTAGAGCAGGAAAAAGAACATTAGTAGGAAAACTGATGCATCTGTTTAAAGTCTATAGTTTGGCTAATTAATTTTTAAAATATTGACAAATGTATCATAGAAGCTGAATGAAGAAAATGCAGGAACTTTTGTGCTATCTTTGCAACTTTTCTGTAAATCAATATTAATTTCAAAATAAAAAGTTTATTTTAAAAACTTAATAGAAAAAGGTTATTTGTAAGAAGGTATTGATTGCAGTTATTTATTGTTACAAATAATATTTTTTCCCAATTGTGAAATTTTTTAAAAAAGAATTTTTATTAGAGTAAAATGGCTAAGTAAAATGAAGCATTTTGTCAATAAAAATGAAACAGTTTAAAATGGTAATTATGATGTAGTGAGTATATAAATTTTTTTATAAGATTAAATGAAAAATTTGAATATATAATAATAGTATATGTCATTATGAATATTACATATATATTTAAAATCATCATACATATAAAAATGTATACTTTTAAGCCAAATCCAGAAGGAAATGCCAAAACATAGAACAGTGGATAGCTATTATAGGATTATAATGTTTATCACCTTAATATATTTATATAGTTTCTAAGATGAGCATAAAATATTTTTGAATATCACATACAGTCTTTCAAAACTCATGACTCTAATATTCTAATATTCATTGGTAAAGTTAATGAAAGGCAAACATAACAGTATATCTAACTCAAAGAAAGTGTAGTGGACTTGAGAGGTTCAGCCCTTACAAACAGAGAAAAGGGTTCTTAACTTGTTTAAGATATAAAGATCTCTGATGACAACAAATTGTTAGGTTATAAGTTCATTAACTATAATAACCTGGCTTTAAAAAATAAAGTAATTTATGGAGGTGATCAAATTTCAGTTCATAATTAAAACAGATAAGAAAAAGTTGTGTGTACTGTGTGTGCCTGCATGTGTTAGGGGTAGATGGTGTGAGCACTCTTGAAAACTACTTGGAAATCTTGGGGAGAGGCATTTATTTAGTATAACATCAGACTGAGTAAAGAGGACTTTTGTAAGGAATTAGAGCATTGGATAATGTCTGTGTAAAAACTTCAGTTCATTAACTCCCATCCTCCTAGCTCATCTGTCATCAGAGTTCTAGAATTGAGTTCCTTGTGATTAATTCTACAGCTCATGCACCAGAATTCTTGGACACGTGATAAACTGGGATTTCTGAGGCCACGATATCTCTCACAGTCATAAACACAGAGAGATAAGGCAATGGCAAGGGCATTAGACAATGACAGATCAAAATTTCAGAGGACAGGTGATGCAAAAATTTGTATGGGTTTTATTTTCTTTAGCTGTTTTGTGAACTTGGCTTTATACTTTGTATCGCATTTCCAAACAAATTTAAGGCAGGATATGACTTAAATATATTGTCAGCTATTTACATAAATTGTTTCTGAAGTTATTTTACCCTAGGTTTCATTTTCAACTTGTAGCTAGAGCTCTAATCACCAATATCATAATTTGTTAGCCTAACACTAAACCCCCATTATTTTGTCAGGATTACAATTAATAATATTTTAATATATTTCCAAAGAAAACCACATTAACAACAATTCAATATTAAAATCAAGAGTAGATTTTAAAAGCTTCACAAATCCCCTGCCTCTCAGTAATATGTAATAGTATTTCTTCCAAGATTTGGAGCATCAGGCACAAGTTTAATGTATGGGTACAAGTAATTTCTTTTTTTTTTTTTTTTTTTTTTTTTTGAGACGGAGTCTCGCTGTGTCTCCCAGGCTGGAGTGCAGTGGGGTGATCTCGGCTCACTGCAAGCTCCGCCTCCCGGGTTCACGCCATTCTCCCGCCTCAGCCTCCCAAGTAGCTGAGACTACAGGCGCCCGCCACCACGCCCGGCTAGTTTTTTGTATTTTTAGTAGAGACGGGGTTTCACCATGTTAGCCAGGATAGTCTCGATCTCCTGACCTCGTGATCCACCCGCCTCGGCCTCCCAAAGTGCTGGGATTACAGGCTTGAGCCACCGCGCCCGGCCGGTACAAGTAATTTCAATCTTAGGATTCAGGAGAAAAACACTGTAGTTTCATACGATGAATTTTTTTCTTGACCTTCTCTTGCTATCTAATTGAGATATCTCCAAGCTGATTGTACCATTGTGTTCTTATATTATCTGAATTCATAACCACTGTGGGCAAGTTTCTGATGAAAAATACACACCATAAATGAGAAATCATTTGAGTATAATTTTTTGTTATCTCTTTAAATCTCCTTTTAGACATCTTTCCATGTATGGGTGATGGATGAGTTTCTTGTAACATAGGCAAATTGTCAGCCAAGTTTATCTGTATGAATGCTTCTCCCTTTTCTCCTGAAAAACAGTAATATTCAATGTGTTGACACAATTAATAGTGCATAAATAAGAATCAAACCATGATGCTATCAATGAAGTGGGTATGTTACCATCACCCACTGACTGTTTTTTACTTTTATTTTTTGGTTTGAGGGTACATGTGAAGGTTTGCTACATAGGTAAACACATGTCATGGGGGGTTGTTGTACATATTATTTCATAAGCCCAGTAGCCAATAGTTATCTTTTCTTATCCTCTCCCTCCTCTGACCCTACCTCCTGAAGTAGACCCCAGTGTCTGTTGTTTCCTTCATTGTGTATATAAGTTCTTATCATTTAGCTTCCCTTATAAGTGAGAACATGCAGTATTTGGTTTTCTGTTCCTGCATTAGTTTACTAACGATAATATCTCCACCACCATTCATGTTCCTGCAAAAGACTTGATCATGTTCTTCTTTATGGCTGTGTAGTATTCCATGGTGTATATGTACCACATTTTCTTTATCCAATCTCTTATCGATGGGCATTTAGGTTGATTCCATGTCTTTGCTATTGTGAATAGTGCTGCAATGAATGTTTGCATATGTGTCTTTATAGTAGAATGATTTATATTCCTCTGAGTATATACCCAATAATGAGATTCCTGGATAGAATGGTAGTTCTGCTTTTAGCTCTTTGAGGAATCACTATACTGCTTTCCATGAAAGCTGAACTAATTTACACTCCCTCAAACAGTGTATGTGTTCCCTTTTCTCCACAACCTCACTAGCATTTGTTATTTTCTGACTTTTTAGTAATAGCCATTCTGACTGGTGTGAGATGGTATCTAATTGCGAATTTGATTTGCATTTCTCTAATGATCAGTGATATTGAGCTTTTTTTCATATGCTTGTTAACTGCATGTATGTCTACTTTTGAGAAGTGTCTGTTGATGTAATTTGCCCATTTTTTAATGGGGTTGTTTGTTTTTCTTTTGTAAATTTTTTTAAGTTTCTTATAGATGTTGGATATTAGACCTTTGTCAGATGCATAGTTTGCAAAAATTTTCTCTGCTTTCCTTATAAAACTGAATGTCTTTAACAGAACCCAAGCCACCTCTTGAATGCTTTGCTGCTTAGAAATTTCTTCTGCCAGATACCCTAAATCATCTCTCTCAAGTTCAAAGCTCCATAGATCTCTAGGGCATGGGCAAAATGCTGCCAGTCTCCTTACTAAAATGTAACAAGGGTCACCTTTGCTTCAGTTCAAAACAAGTTCCTTATTTCCATCTGAGACCACCTCAACGTGGACCTTATTGTCCATGTCATTATCAGCATTTTGTGCAAAGTCATTCATCAAGTCTCCAGGAAGTTCCAAACTTTCCCACATTTTTCTGTCTTCTTCAGAGCCCTCCAAACTGTTCCAGCTTCTGCCTGTTGCCCAGTTCCAAAGTTACTTCCACATTTTCAGAAATCTTTTCAGCAGTTCCCCACTCTACTGGTATCAACTGACTGTATTAATCCATTTTAATGCTGCTGATAAAGACATACCCTAGGCTGTGAAAAAAAAGATGTTTAATGGACTTACTGTTCCACATGGCTGGGGAGGCCTCACCATCATGGCAGAAGGCAAGGAGGAGCAAGTAACATCTTACGTGGATGGCAGCAGGCAAAAGAGAGCACTTGTGCAGGGAAAATCCCCCTTATAGCACTGTCAGATCTCCTGAGACTTATTTGCTGTCACAAGAACAGCATGGGAAAGACCTGCCCCCATGATTCACTTACCTCCAACCCAATCCCTCCCATAACATGTGGGAATATAAAATGAAATTTGGATGGGGACACAGCCAAGCCATATCATCTCTGTTGATAGTTTCTTTTCTATTCTGTTGGTAGTTTAATTAGATCTCATTTGTCAATTTTTGCTTTTGTTGGAATTGCTTTTGGTGTCTTTGTCATGAAACCTTTGCTTGTTCCTATGTCCAGGATGGTATTACCTTGGTTGCCTTCCAGGGTTTTTATAGTTTTGAGTTTTACATTGCAGACCTTAATCCATCTTGAGTTGCTTTTTGTATATGGTGTAAGGAAGGAGTTCAGCTGCAATCTTCTGCATATGGCTAGCCAGTTATCCCAGCACCATTTTTTTAAGTAGGTCGTCTTTTCCCCATTGCTTGTTTTTGTTAGTTTTATGAAAGATCAGATGGTCATAGATGTGAGGCCTTATTGCTGATCCCTCTATTTTGTTCCATTGGTCTATATGTCTATTTTTGTACCATGATGTTTTGGTTACTATCACCTTGTAGTATAGTTTGAAGTCAGGTAATGTGATGCCTCCAGCTTTGTTCTTTTTCTTAGAGTTGACTTAGCTATTTGGGCTCTTGTTTGAATTTTAAAATAGTTTTTTCCACTTTGATGAAGAATGTCATTGGTAGTTTGATAGGAATAGCATTGTATATTTAAGTTGTTTTAGGCAGTATAACTATTTTAGTGATATTGATTCTTCCTATATACGATCATGGGATGGTTTTCCGTTTGTTTCTGTCATCTCTGATTTCTTTGAGCAGTGTTTTGTAATCCTCATTGTAGAAATCTTTCACATCCCTGGTTAGCTGTATTCCTATGTATTTTATACTTTTTTGTGGCAATTGTGAATGGGATTGCCTTTCTGATTTGGCTCTTGGTTTGGTTATTGGTGGTGTATAGGAATACTAGTGATTTTTGTACATTGATTTTGTATCCTGAGACTTTGCTGAAGTTGTTTATCAGCTGCAGGAGCTTTTGGAGTGAGAATATAGGATTTTCTAGATATAGAATCATGTCATCTGCAATCAAAGATCATTTGCCTTCTTCTCTTCCTATATGGATGTGTTTTATTTCTTTTTCTTGCCTAATGGATTGCATCCAGGGTTCAGAAATTCTCTTGAGGACTGTGTTCCTTTGGGAAGTGCTACTGATATAGTTTGGCTGTGTCACCATTCAAATCTCAACTTGAGTTGTATCTCTCAGAATTCCCACATGTTGTGGGAAGGACCTAGAGGGAGGTTATTGAATCATGGAGACTGGTCTTTCCTGTGCTATTCTCATGACAGTGAATAAGTTTCATAAAATCTGATGGCTTTATCAAAGGTTTCCATTTTTGCTTCTTTCTCATTTTTTTCTTGCCGCTGCCAAGTAAGAAGTGCCTTTCACCTCCTGCCAAGATTCAGAGGCCTTCCCAACCATGTGGAACTGTAAGTTCAATTAAACCTCCTTTATTTGTAAATTGCCCAGTCTTGAGTATGTCTTTATCAGCGGCATGAAAATGGACCAATACAGTAAATTGGTACCATAGAGTGGGCCACTGCTGAAAACATCTTCAAAAATGTGGAAGTGACTTTAGAACTGGGTAACAGGCAGAGGTTGGAACAGTTTGGAGGGCTCAGAAGAAGACAGGAAAATGTGGGAAAGTTTGGAACTTCCTAGAGACTTGTTGAATGGTTTTGCCCAAAATCCTGATAGCAATATAGACACAAGGTCCACACTGAGGTGGTTGCAGATGGAAATGAGGAACTTGTTGGGAACTGGAGTAAAGGTGACTCTTTAGCAAAAGAATTTTAGCAAAGAGACTGGTGGCATTTTGCCCGGACGTAGACATTTGTGGAACTTTGAACTTGAGAAAGACAATTTAGGGTATTTGGCAGAAGAAATTTCTAAGCAGCAAACATTCAAGAGGTGACTTGGGTTCTGTTAAAGACACTCCGTTTTATAAGGCAAATGGAGCACACAACTTTGGAAAATTTGCTTCCTGACTATGTGATGGAAAATAAACTCATTTTCTGGGGAGAAATTCAAGCCAGCTGCTGAAATTTGCTTAATTAGCAAGGAACCTAATGTTAATCCCCAAGAGCAAGGGGGTAATGTCTCCAGGCCATGTCAGAGACCTTTATGGCAGCTCCCCCTATCACAGGCCCAGAGGCCCAGGAGGAAAAAGTGGTTTCCTGGCCTGGGCCCAGGGTCCCCGTGCTGTGTGCAGCCTAAGGACTTGGTGCCTTCTGTCCCAGCTACTTCAGCCATGGCTGAAAGGGGCCAACACACACCTGCGGCTGTGGCTTCAGAGGATGGAAGCCCCAAGTCTAGGCAGCTTCCATGTGGTGTTGAGCCTGTAGGTGCACAGAAGTCAAGAACTGAGGTTTGGGAACCTCCACCTAGAGTTCAGAAGATATATGAAAATGCCTGGATGCCCAGGAAGAAGTTTGCTGCAGGAGCAGGGCCCTCATGGAGAACCTTGGCTAGGGCAGTGCAGAAGGGAAATTTGGGGTCAGAGCCCCCACAAAGAATCCCTACTAGGGTACTGCCTAGTGGAGCTGTTAGAAGAGGGCCACAATCCTACAGACACCAGAATGTTAGATCTACTGACAGCTTGCACCGTGCGCCTGGAAAAATGGCAGACACTCATGAAAGCAGCTGGGAGGGAGGCTGTACCCTGCAAAACTACAGGGGCAGAGCTGCCCAAGACCATGGGAACCCATCTCTTGCATCAGCGTGACCTGGATGTAAGACCTGGAGTCAAAGGAGATCATTTTGGAGCTTTAAAATTTGACTGCCCTGCTGGATTTTGGACTTGCATGGGCTCTGTAACCCTTTTGTTTTGGCAAATTGTCTCCTATTTGGAACAGCTATATTTTCTCAATACCTTACTCTCATTGCATCTAGGAAGTAACTAGCTTGTTTCTGATTCTACAGGCCTCATAGGCAGAAGGGGCTTGCCTTGTCTCAAATGAGACTTTGGACTGTGGACTTTTTGCTTAGTGCTGAAATGAGTTAAGACTTTGTAGGACTCTTGGGAAGGTATGATTGGCTTTAAAATGTGAGGACATGAGATTTGGAGGGTCTGGGGCAGAATGATATGGTTTGGCTATGTCTCCATTCAAATCTCAACTTGAATTTATCTCCCAGAATTCCCACATGTTGTGGGAGGGACCTAGGGGGAGGTTACCGAATCATGGGAACTAGTCTTTTCTGTGCTTTTCTCTTGATAGTGCATAAGTCTCATGAGATCTGATGGATTTATCAACGGTTTCTGCTTTTGCGTCTTCCTCATTTTTCTCTTGCCGCTGCCATGTAAGAAGTGCTTTTTGCCTCCTGCCATGATTCTGAGACCCCGTCAATCATATGGAATTCTAAGTCCAATTAAACCTCCTTCTTTTGTAAATTGCCTAGTCTTGGGTATCAGCAGCATGAAAATGGACTAATATAGCTGTGCTGTATTGACAGCACCCCAGGCAACTTTGCTGGCTTCCTGGGACTAAGTGGGAACTTCTTTCTTTCTTTTCTTCTGGCATTCATTCCCTTGTAAGACATCCTATGTATACAGTAATGTGTGTACACACATATTTAATTTCCTTCATTACTTTGTATCTCTTGCTTTACTTCAGTATTGGATTCGGGACAGAGCCTCATGTGGAGTACATTTAATCTGAAGTTGACTGTACAAATTTACTTTCAAAATATAAGGTGTGGGGGCAGATATTTGAGAAGATGTGGCATGGGGGTAATCTCTGAATATTAACCTAGTACTTATCCTGCTGAACTATATGTATATCATACCACATGTATTTTGGGAACCGAACAGGACACTGGAAAGTCAGCTATAAAAGAAAGGCTGTGCCATCCACCTACACAGCTACTTCCCACTGAAGGATAGACAATGGAATGCATTCACAAAGTAGGGTGAGGTCCTGGCTCAATTTGGACTGTTATTAATCCACAGGATGATTGTAGTAGCTTCCTAACAAATCTCCGTGTTCCACTCTTGTCCCACAGTCAGGCCAGAGTAATATTTTTAAAACATGAATTGGGTCATACCACATCCCTGGGTAATTTCAAAAGTTTTCCATTACTCTTAGAATAAAACCTAAACTCCCTTTCTGGCCTGGTATAACCTGGCTTCTGAATATGTAAGACTTTTGTGCCATCTCCCTGTCACTCACTTTAGCCCATGTGCACTGTCTTCTTCAGTCTCTTAAATATTCCTGGCCTTCCCCTACCTGACTTCAGAAATGTGCTGCTCCATCCACCTGGCATGTTCCTCCCTCATCTTTCACATCAGCCTTCAGATCACCTCTTCAGAAAGGTCTTTCTCAACCATTTAATGTCACGTAGGTTTATCACTATTGCCTCTCCCTCTCATTATTTATAATTGCAGCTTCTTTTCAGGTTTCTTTAATGGCACACATCACCATTAACATAATTTCATGTGTTTGGTCTTTTTTCCTGAGTTCTAATGAAAGTTAATGTGTGATACAAAATGTTCATGCTCAGTTTCCACTCCCATATATCCATATATTTGCTCCAGACCTCTTTGTCTCCAATCTCCCCATTCCTTTTATTCTAGGCCCTTGATAAGATAGGCAGGCCATTGGTCATGACTCAAGCATCTCTTAATTTATGTTGTTACCTCAGGCCATTTCTTCTTCCTCATGAAGTAGATGCCCAATCTCCTAAGTCACAACTCCACACTTCAGGAAGATTTCTTCTCTGTTGACTTCCAGTGCCATCCTCAGATGTTCTTGAAGGCTTTCACTGTCATTTTTGGCCTTCAACCACTTACCAAGTTAACCCATTTGTAAAGTAAGCCTGGCCTTGGGAAGGAGAAAAGCAGGCCCTGACTGTTAAGACCTGATCTGGCACTATTAGCTGAGCCTGGCATTGCTGAAGCTGGCCTAGAACTCACAGTTAGATTTTGGTGTGTTCTTACTGAACATAAAACTACTTAATGAAATCAGCATCAGACAAGCTCTCTTCATGAGTGTCATGGATCAAGACAAAATGAAGAGCATTCTGTAATCAGTTATAAACACAGTACAAAAAAAGAGAACATTGTTTAAACCACAAAAATATCCAAACATCCTCTCATCCCAGCTAATGTGGATTACTGCTGCTCCTTCACCTACTTATAACTAGCTTCACTTCCTGCATCCTGCCTTATAAGATTTATTATGATATCCAGTCATGGAATTATCCCACTTTCTGACAGCATGGAGTAGACAGCAAAGCCCTAAGTCCTTGAATTCTCTCCAAAATAAGCTCAGACGAACCTAAATCCTATATTAAGTTCTTTCTAACACCCTCTTATTGAGATGTTCCATGGATCCTCATGGTGTATATTCTTCCTTGCTACAACAAATAATGAATGCAACAGATAGAGCCAGTTGTCTTTGGCTGGAGGGCACTTTCAGACCTTTTTACCTCCTTCATCTAGTCTTACAAGCAAAGTAGGGAAACACTGCTCATATAACTGCAGTGGGTAATAGGGATGTTTGGGTTACTGCTCATGCAGCTAAGCTCTGGTCCTGCTTGGGCTCAATCTGGGCACATCATTTTCATCTTTTGGTTGACTTATGCGAGACTGATTTTATGACTTAGAAGAACTGAAATAATCCAACTCATGATGTGTAGCTCCAGACATATGGTCATGTAGAGTCTCATGGTCAAGTTTTCATTGCTTTCATGAGCTGTTTAATCAAAAAATGTATTATTTTCTCTGCTATAGATGGCATTGTCCTACTCCTAAATATCAGAGCTTGCATTGTGAGTCTCCACTGGGGCTTAGCATAAGTTTCATGCTACATCTTTTTCCATCAGACACCTGAAATCTTTCCTCTTACTCAGATTATGGACCAGAGCATTAGGCATAGAATATGTTGCCTCCAGAACACAAAAATAACTATCAGGCTTTCTGCTTCCTTCTTTGTGGCAGGGGATTGCAAAATATATATTCTGGCAAACTCCTGACCATTGGACCTGTAAAGACTTCACTGAAATGTCAGGAGTCTAAATCTTCATCGGAATTATCCCCCACCCTCTGGAATGCATGTATTAAATGTCTTTTCAAGGCCTCCTGTATGTATACTAGCCATCTGTTGTTTGCCCTGCCTGATCAGCATGATCTTATTGATGTAACGCATACAGTGCAATGTTCTGTGGTTTGACCAAACAGCCTAGGTATCTTCAGTCTACAACATGACAAAGAGTAGAACAGGTAACACAGCCCTGAGGAAAAACTATAAATGGGCATCGTTGTATATCCCACATGAATGTGAACTGTTTCTGATCCTCTTTTATCATAAGAATAAACAAAAATATATTCATCCAAATCTATGGCTACCTATCCTGTACCTGAGATCTTTTTAATCTGCTCTAGCAAAGATATCACCCTCCCATAATAGTTACAATCAGGCTATTACATTATTGAGGTTGCAAAAGTCTATGCTCCAGAATTTTTCTGAGTTTTTTAGGGACCACATTGAGTCAACAAAGAGAGATATAAGGATACTCTACTTACCCCTGTTCAACATTCTTTGGCTGTTTAATGGTGGCATTAACATCGACCGTCTTCCTAGAATGTAACATTACCCTTTATTTACTCCCATGGCATAGTGAGTAGAGGGCAGATACAGAGGCTTCCACTTGGCCTTTCTGACTCTGATAGTTCTTACTCCAAAGGCCAGGACACAATGTGGGCATCACTCTGGCTGCCAAGTATATCATTTCCAACAAAACTCTTGTGGACTGAAAAAGTGACAACTAAGTGGGTCTTCAAACACAGTAAACTTACTATGAGTTGGATTGTAATAATAAATTTATTTATGATTTAACCATGTGAGCTTCCACAGGTCCATGATTACTCTTAAGGTCTCTGGATAGCAATGTTAACTCAAACTGTCTATACCCAATATGCAGTTACTCAAGTCAACAGCAGTAGGCTGCACAATGTGCGGCATCCAGTACAAATAAAAACGTGGGATCCTTTGTTTAAAGAATTTCAAGATGGTAATGGCAAAACACTAAACCAAGTGAGGGGCCCTTCTAAGAGCAGAGTTCAGTATATGTTTCTGAAGTGCCCGGCTATAGGTCTCTTTAGAGAAGCCTAACAGAATTGTGACAGTATATACTTACAGGTTTCTTTCACTGAGAAACCCAGCTACCTCTTCAGTCAACAAATTCTATATCTCAAAGTGGGCTCAGGTCAAAGAATCTAATGAGAAACTCTTTCTTTGTACTGGGGTGAACATCCTCAGCCTCCTACTGACCCATTCTTTCCTTTTCTTAGCTGTTAAGCAGCACCGTCATTGGCTGTCACTTTATTCTTCCTCTAGGGATGCCATATTCTATCAATCATTTTCATAACTCCCTGCAGGTCAAGTCTCCTGGCTGTGCCTCTGACCTTGCTGGTCCTAATGGTAAATATGGCTTCCTAGCATGTGGTAGGTAAGTGCAACCCTTGGCCTCTGTTCTTGAGGGTAGAAGGGCATCATTTACATGGATATTAACAGTCCCAGGTCTATGACCACCTCTCCTACCCCCAGCCCTGAGATACAGAGGAGAGCCAGGATTGAACTTCTTAGTGATCCTGCTACCCTTCCAACTAGCAAATTCCTGATGGCCTTAGTGAATCCTGATGACCTTCCTGTGTCCACTTGGCTCCCTCATCTAACATAGTCTTCTGGTGAATTTTCTTACTTCATATTATATATCCATTCTAGCCATGTCCTTTTTCCCTCAGACTCTTTATTTCTTGTCTACCATCTTGTAGGGAAACCTGTGAAATTTCTCTTCATTTAGCATTGATCATCACTTTTTCCAGACTTTTTCAAGTCACCCTAGCTGTGAGCTTGCCCTATGCACAGTGGTTCTTAACAGGGTGTTAAAGCCCATGTGATAAGAAAATGCCCCCGAGTCAATAAACTATTTCCTATGTGGACTTATTTTTTAGTCCCCTCAATCAAGTACCTGCAAAAATCAATTAGGGATGTCCATGGCTTCTGCTGATACATGCTAGCTAATTCTGGCAACTCTTTGGTATATTATTCATGCTTTACTTTGTCATGACCAGTACATCTTCAGCTGAGCTCTGCTAGAAATTAGCACTATCTGGGACCTGGCAGTAAAAAAAGGAAGTAAAGCATTCGAGAGGGGGGGTATATCTGTTGCTTTATGAAGTAATGCCTCTGTGACATCTGTCAGTGTGAGGGAAGCACTAGCTCTTACTAGGAAAGGATGGTCTATCTCTATAATCTCTGAGGATTTAGGAGAGTCTGCAAAACCAACTCATCAGGGGTATCCACTTCATGCTGCTATCTATATTTCCAGGTCTCAGGTGTTTCCAACCAGCCTTAGCTAAACAGTCAAATGTCTCTAGAGCTCTGTGACTCTAACGACTAGGTTTTAAGTGGGCTGCTTAGCTTTGTTTTTGCAAAGAGGGCCTTGTCTTTGTGTAAGACACCAAAGATGTCAACTGGCTCTCACACTTAGCCTTTAACTGCTTGCTAAGAGCCCTAAGTTTTTTAATATCCCTCTTCAAGGTAGCAGTACAACTTAGCAGTAACTATAAAGCGCTGCTATCCTTGTAGGCACTGTTGCTACCATATCTGTAGGCACTGTTCCCACTGTATCTGCCAAAAGCCTGAATCTGAGGACCTATAAGCATCTGTCCCTCCAATGGATGTTTTTCCAGATCAACCTCAGTAAAATGTATAGCAATTATGCCTTCACCTTCGGCCCCAAACTGTCCGTAGTCCACATACTTCAGGAAGCCATCCTGTTTGCTTAATAACAGAGAGAGCCACTCCCAAAACCCCCGTTTCTCCATTCTTGAACCTCTCTCAGGGCCACTTGTGTTACTTTGTGTACTCAAAGAAGCAGAGCTAAAGAAGGGATTAGATGTACAAAAGATACACTAGCGAGAATGCCGGTGGAGGAAAAAGAAAAAAAGAGTGGAAGAAGGGGGATGCTTCAGAGTGTAATAAAAACTCTTGGCCAGGCGTGGTGGCTCACACCTGTAATCCCAGCACTTCGGCAGGCCAAGGCCGGTGGATCTCAAGGTCGAGAGATCGAGACCAACATGATCAACATGGTGAAACCCTGTCTCTACTAAAAATACAAAAATTAGCTGGGCATGGTGGTGTGTGCCTGTAGTCCCAGCTCCTTGGGAGGCTGAGGCAGGAGAATCGCTTGAACCCAGGAGGCGGAGGT
The DNA here is from genome assembly GCF_049350105.2 of Macaca mulatta. Taxonomy (NCBI): domain Eukaryota; kingdom Metazoa; phylum Chordata; class Mammalia; order Primates; family Cercopithecidae; genus Macaca; species Macaca mulatta. The sequence goes on along the minus strand of NC_133407.1, from coordinate 9,030,597 downwards.
TGCAGTGAGGTGACATTGCACCACTGCACTCCAGCCTGGCGACAGAGCGAAACTCCTTCTAAAAACAAAGCAAAACAATCCTCTCTCTGACAGCCATGAGGTAGAGGAGAAAAGAAGAGAATACAATAGAAATAGTTTCAGATTGAAAGCCATTTCAAGGAAGGTTTGCCCAGGCTAATGAGGCATTCTTGAGTCAAAATCATGCATCAAAGATGTACCATGTGCTGCCAGAATGGGCCTTGTTTGTAGCCCTACCAGGTTCAGTCCTTGGTTGGAAGCAGCCCAGAAGTGTGGCCTCAATAAACGTGACAGCAGAGTGAATCCAAGGAGCAGACATGAGGCTGCCATCAACTGTGCATTCCACGTTATGAGAGTTAAACTTTACATTTCCATGGTTCCCATGCTCCGCACCACAAATCTTTCATGACGGTCATTTTTTCTCTTGAACCAGAGGTTGTCCACAAGACAGTTCATCAGGAAATTGAGACACATCCTCTTAGCTTTCATTCATCTTGGCATAATATTTTTCACTCATCTATTATGCACACCTTTGAAAGACAATGGCTTTCACCTGTATAGTTTTTATAGGGTAGAGCCATCTAAGACACTTTTTTTCATGTACATTTATTCCATGACTAAAACTTCTCCAGGAAAGTATTTGTAATGGTTATTTCTTGTGGGTTAATACAAAAATTATGCCCATTCACTGTGCAAAATTTGAAAACTACAGAAAAGTATAAAGAAGAAAATATTATTTTCACTCCATAACTCAGAAATAATTACAATTAAAAGCTTATGAATTTTCTTTCTTTTCCTTTGCCTTTGTGATATGGAAAATCTACATTTTTCCATACCATGAAAATACACTGTGTAGATTGCTTTGCTTCTTCTATTAGATGATTTATTTTTGGTTTTAAAAATAATTTTTACTTTGATTATGTAGAAGACTTTAGTAAGAAAATTAGAGAATAAACTTGGCCAATAAATATTCTCTGTATATGCATACATATATACACACACACATACATACATGCATACTTATATGCATATTTATGATACATATTACACCATAGTATATTTTATATAGAGAGAGAAATATACACATATGAGTATAAGTAAATATGTACATTATGTGCAATATATACATATACACATATATATACACATAGATGTGCATATATACATACATGTCTATATAAATATTATCACTCTATATCTATTTATTCTCTCTCTTCTCACATTTCCCTCTCTATTTATGTATATTCAGGGTCTCGATCTGGAAAAGAAGGATTTTTTTTTTTACTTTGGAAATTTTTTTTGTAATTATTGTAATAATACTAATGGTAATTCAGTTCCATGGGGAAAATTGTTTATTCTATCCAGAAGTATAATATAAGAGATAACCGAAGAGGAATTCAGATGGATCAGTGGCAGAGCAACAGAATAGTGTACTAACTAACCAAAGACAGTGAAGGCTAGTTGTGTTTTCCGACTGAGGTTATCCCTCCAAGGTAGCACTTTAAATTTACCTCCTAGAAACTTGACCCAGAGATGTTGCTGTAAACAAGACCCACTCAGGGGTCACCCCATGGGGATTCCCCCGTAAAGATGCCCTGAGAACCATGTCCATCCCACAGAAGCATTTTACCAGTGCATCCACCCCCACGTGCTTAAACTGTGCGCACGACCCAGATTTCAAAATAAGCAGAATTAACATTCTTGACTCCTGGCCCAAATGTGGATGCTCGCCATGAGCTCATGCCTGCCTTTGTGGCTGGCATTTGCAGGGCTTATGTTATCATGCTAACTGGACCAGGAAAGAGACACTGAGGGACATGTGCTGGAAACCATGCATAGGTAGGACTCTGACATTTTTGAATGTGCACAAATGTATTATGACTCCTTTTGAGAGTCAAAAGCAAAAGTGTGGTCATAAATGTCAGGGAAATGAGTTAATTTGAGATCAGATCCTGGCTCTACCACTATCTGACTGAATGATTAATGCAGAGTCTCCAACTATCTCTTCCTGTGTGAAATGCAGTTGACCTAACTTGTCTATTTCCTAGGGTTTTCAGTAGTTATCTAAATAGGTAATGGACATAAAATATTTAGTAAGTGGCAAGCTATATAAAAATTCTGGTTTTGAAGATGCAATATAAAGAGGAGAGATCTTTGTTTTATTTACCTTTATTTTCCTAAATCCCGTCTCAACACCAGTCATACCACAGGCATTTAATTAATGTTACTTAATTGAGTGGATGGATTCAGGTTTGGGAGTTAGAGCTGGGTCCATTACAGGCCACGGTGTCTGATGGTTATTGCCTCGTGTGATCCTAAGTTTGTTTCTTAAGCCGTCTGAGTCTTAGCTTCCTCAGGCATAAAATGGAGGTAACAACACCACGTGTTCTAGCCATCTACTTCACACGACAGTTGAGATGTTGCAATGAGATAATGTCTGTGAAAGTGTTCCGTAAAATAAATCAAGATACAAAGTCTTGTTATTTTTAAGTCATTCTGATTTCTGAGATTTTTTTTCTAAGTAAATGATCTCTAGATTTCTACATTCCTTTTTTTTTTTTTTGAGACCAGAGTCTCGCTCTGTCTCCCAGGCTGGAGTGCAGTGGCGCGATCTCGGCTCACTGCAAGCTCCGCCTCCCGGGTTCATGCCATTCTCCTGCCTCAGCCTCCCGAGTAGCTGGGACTACAGGCGCGGCCACCTCGCCCAGCTATTTTTTTGTATTTTTTAGTAGAGACGGGGTTTCACCGGGTTAGCCAGGATGGTCTCGATCTCCTGACCTCGTGATCCACCCGTCTCGGCCTCCCAAAGTGCTGGGATTACAGGCTTGAGCCACCGCGCCCGGCCTCTACATTTCTTTTTAACTTTCAGTATGGCTAATTTTCAAAAAGGGAAATTGATCAGCGTCTCCAGCCCCTCTTTTGTGAGCTGTGTTCTATAGGTAAACACTGTATTTGGAGAAGCTACACCCCCAAAAGAAATCACTTTGCATAGCCTTTGAAATAAACACAGTAGGCTTTTGTTTTCTTGTCTCAATTTCTTCTCCTTGCCTTCCAGAAACTGGGGCTTTTATGACTTCCTGATGATCAGTCCCAAATCAGCAAGGCACAAATTTGTGAATTTATGTCTGAAAGAGAGGTTCAGCAACAGCTGTCTGATGGGTTCACACTAACCAAGGGAAGGTAAATAAGAATGCTTCATTTTATTATCTCCCACCTACACACACGCTTCATGAATACTATAAACATATTCTTACTGCATCAGTATTCGTCGGGTACCAGATATTTCAACCCAAAAGCCCAGCAGGCAAACTGATCATTTGTAACTTAGGGTCACAGCCATGCCGTAATTATCCTTTTGTCTATGAAGTTAAAGGTGATAAAAGGAAAAGAAAATCATTCTTGATTCTACTGGTATCTATTTGAGCACAGGAATTGGATTTTGTTGATCAACCTGCTACGAATGGCCTCTAGCACACTGATGGGAACACAGAGGAGGCCCTAAAAGAATATTCACGTTGAATCCATTAATCAACTGTCAAATCAATGAGTGCTATGTAGTCTTGTGAGAGAATCATACTGAAACTCCACTAGAAATTTAGGTCTCATCACAACATCATGCATTGTAATGTATTTGCAATAAGCAGTCAAACAAATGCATTATAATCAGAGACCAGACACACTAAAGGCCAATTTATTTGGAAGACTCAGTATGTATTATCTTTCCCTTTTATTCTTTCAAAACCTGGAATGTGCTATGTATAACAGGAGTCAAAGCTATTATTGTGGATAAAAAACAAATAAATATAAATCCTCTGACACTGGCTGTTTAGAAGTTCACAGATAAATGCATGGCGCTTTAGCACAAGTATAGACCTTCACATTATACCGTTTGCGAATAAATACTATCCTTGATTTTTGTCTTATTTTTCTTACCATTGTTGATTATGCTGAGTATTCATTTCCTCATATACCTACATATGTTTTTGAAATTATTTAGAAATCCATAGGTATGGTAAAAAGCATATATTAATGCCATGTACCATATTAACTGTTTTTAAGTGTACAGTTTCATAGCAGTAAATATATCTACATTCTTTTGCAGCAGATCACAGTAAATTTTTCACCTTGCAAACCTGAAACTCTACACTCATTATGCTACCACTCCTCATTACCCCGTCACCCCCGCCCCCATAACTTTACATATGTGTGGGTTTTTGATGTTATAAATATTTCATAAGCTAACTCAAATCATTTTAAAACAAAGTGATTTTATATAGATAGAATAATAGATGAATCATATGTCAATATAGCCTTTAAGAAGTTTATACTCATAAAATCACAGACTCATAGGGTTGAACAGAATCTTTAATATGACATATAACAGCCTTCCCTCCTGCAGCCCCAATCTAAGGCTTGATAGACATACTTGCTCTTTGCAGCACTACCATGTTTATTTTCCTACAAACACAGGAATAGTGATAAATTCTGTTTCATGCATTCTCATCATAAATAAGCATATACTATGTGGTGTATTTATAATTGCATATGCTGAGTAATAGACAGGGGGTTTTGATTAAATATTGATGATATTAATTTCTCCACTCACATTTTTCATGGTTGGTAAAAAGAGAAAAGCATTCACGTACTTCCCATGCCAATTACTGTAGGACATATTCATATTGTGATGTAGTCTCCAGCCATAGTTGAACCAACACACATGGGCAGGAGGCATGTTCTTGGAAGCCATTCTGTACCAGGATGAGTTGCAATAATTTAGCTATTTGTGAATGTAACTGAAAAACACATAAATGTATCTTCTCAAACCCAAACTAAAAGTATTCCCTGTTGAACTTGCTCTTAGCTGGACCCTAAACATCCCACAGCCACTCGATGATAGCTCTTTTGAGGTAAAAGGTAATGAAAGGAGCATTGGAGTAGAAATGGATAATAGTATTAAAATATTGCAGATACAATAGTTCACATTTGTCTATGTTACAATTTATGACAATGTAAACATATTGCTAAGCTACTTCCCTGGACCTCGGAAGGAGCTCTGCAAATCTTGACATTTGAATGTTTAGAATCACAGTAAATCTGAAAGAAGGCCTGGGGAAAACCCGTTGGTAGGCTCTGAAAGGAGAGCAATTCCTGATATGATGCGCTGAGACGGACACAGCATCACTTTTATGGTATTTCTGCCAAAAGTGCTTTCAAACCTAAACTAACGTATTATCTACAAACCACTGCCTTGTAGTTTACAAAGATACCTGTGTCATGAAACACAAAGAAGACTGGGAAACTGTTCCTAATTAAAAGATACTAAAAAAAAAAAAAAAAAAAGGACAACTGAATGCAACATATGATCCAAGATTTTTCCTTGCTATAAAGGAATTATTAAGACAATTGTCAAATATGAATAAGCAGTGTAGAATAGATATTTTATGGATATAATTTTTTAATTTCAATAATTGAACTGAGATCATGTCAGGTATTTCCTCATTTTAGGAAATACACGCTGAAACATTTAGAATAAAGGTGCGTCATATCTGCAACTGACAAATGGTTCAGGGAAAAACAAATCTGGGGAATGCCAAATAAGGACTTCCTGTGTTTCTTTCTTTATCTCTCACTCACGTGAGCTTTGAGCAAAGGAGGAGTGGGAGTGAGGAGCGGCCCCCACACAGCTGTTCAGGGATGTCTGGAAAAGAAGCCCACCCACATTGCTTCTGGACACTGGGTGTGACTTGGAGGGTATCAGGTTTGTCTGTTAAAGAAACTGCCAACCTCTTCCTGCCCCAATTGGCCTCTGTTCCCTTGCATGCCTTCTGAACAGAAGAGTGCCCCTTTCCTTGGGACACTCCCTTAAGGCATCTTCTTGACATTAACTTAACTATAAATGTTTATTTGACGAATTTCAGTGACCTGACGAGAGATGGAGGTTAAATCAGAAGAAGCACATGGCTAAGGTTGCAATTCTCTTGCTTTTTCTTTGAATTAAAGTCATTTGAATACCATTCAGGTTACTTAAGTTCTAGGTCGAGCTTCTCTCCTAATCGATGTCAGACTGTAGCAAATATTGGGTCCAAAGTTGGAAAGGTTAGCAGACTCCTCCCCATGACAGAACTTTGGTTTCCACTCCACTAAAATAGAGATTGTGTGGTTGGGCTGCAGCTGTGTACAGAAAAGGGTCATACAATCAAAAATCACCAAACTCAGTCTCTTCAATTTGAATGATGTTGGCGAACTTGCTCCACCACCTCCTATCCTTGAAGGTTCTTTCCTGCTATCCACACTATAAGTGCAAGATGACCTGGAAAGTCTAGGACCTGAGGTTCAGTTACCCTGACACAAAGGAATTCAGTTTCTCTGATCTCATAGTCACAGGCTGCCAGAGCTCTACGGAACATGCAAGATCATCTGCTTTAAGCCTCTTGCGGTGGCATCTGTTGTTTTCCACTGCCCTATACCTATTGCTCTTTCCTGGGTTAACAGAACCTTTATTTTCTTCTGAAAACTCTCTGCTAAGTCATGGTAGGGCTATCAATCGAGACGATCAGGCCTCTCCTGGCCAAACATGGCATCTTTCTTTTGGGAAGTTGAATCTTAAGCTGAATAGCTTAAGTTCAAAAAAAGCTGTTGAATCTGACTTATGCCTACAGTGGCGTTGTGAAGTGACTATTCATTCCTATTTCTTAAGCCCCTGAGTTTATCCTTGTTCCAGCCTTTTCCGAGATCTGCTTTTGTTTTTTTTTTCAACTGTCTCCTATTATCTGTGAATTTTCATATTTCTTTTCATACATTTTCATGTTTTGTTTGCTTGTGTGTTTTTTGGCTTTACATAAGCAGAATCAGTTTCTATTGTTTATACCCAAGGAATCCTAATTGATACATCCTTCCCCTTTAAAAATAAAGCATCTAAGTCTCAAAGGGAGTAGGCTACCTGCCTAAGGCCTGGGAGTAAGTTAGTACCAGAGCTCATACTAACCAGGTTAGCCAACTTCTTTACACAATATTTGCTCTCTCCATCAGAGTTATAGCAGTCATGGAAGAAAGAAACTACTATTTTGCCAAAGACCTCAGGAGAACCAAGAACAAGTTCTGGGATATGTGATGATTGAGCTCTTAAAAAGTTTGTTGGACTTCTGGCCATAATTGTGTATCTAAGACCAGATTTCATTCTTAATAGCTAAACAAACAAACAAACAAACAAGAGCGATCCACAGGTTCAGCAGCTATAATAAGAATGAATTACTGATACAGTTGACAATATGAATGTAGCTCAGAAACAACAGCATCAATGAGCAAAAAAAAAAAACAAAAAAAACCAGAAAATCCAGACACAGAAGAATACACACCATATCCCTGCATTTATGTGATATTCTAGCATTGTATTGTCCAACATAGTAGCCAGTAGCCTCACATGGCTATTCAAATTTAAGTTGATTAAAATTAAGTGAGAATAAAAATTTAGCTCTTCAGTAACGTTAGCCACATGTAGCTAGTGGCTACCACATCAGATGGTGCAAATATAGATTATTTCCTTTAAAACAGAAAGTTCTATTGGAAAACAATGCTCTAGAAAATATACGTATAATCTACAACAACAAAAGGCAAGTCAGTGATTGCCTAAGGCCAGTGGTGAGGGGAGCCTGATTGCAAAGTGGTATTGACTGCAACGTGGTATAAGGAAAGTTTTGGGTAATAGAGATGTTGGAATCTTGATTGCGATGGAGGCTACGTGGTGTCTAATATATCACCTCCTCAAACTGAACACTTGGAATTGACAAATTTCATTGTATGTAAATTATATGTCAATAAAGTAACTCTAAGAGGTCAAGTGTTTTATGGAAATTATTTTTAATCAGTTGCAATACTTATTATGAGATGATTTTTGCAAATATATAAACATGTTATTCATCTACTGTGCAATATTTTTGCTAGTCCCTGACAACACAGAGGTGAATTAGAATAGCAAGCCTGCCCTCAAGCTGTTCACAATCCAGTACAGGAGATGAGTCTATTCAAAAATAACTAGAATCCAGGAAGAAAATTATAGGTGACCTTACACAAAAAAGTGCAGATATAATTATTTAGGACAGTAGAAGTGGGGAAGGTTTCTTTTATATGGAAAAAAAAGGGAGAATTTTTGGTCTTTGAAGGATGAGCAAGATGTGAATATGTGCAGATGGGGTTTTAAAACATTCCTGGTGGAGGGCAAAATATGATCCAAGGCACAAGAACAACCAGAAAAATATGCAACCTAGAGGAAAGTGCATGAAGGAGAGCAGTTGTAAAATAATTTTCCTGGATGTAAGTGAGAAGAATTTGTATCTAGACACCTGAGTTTGGCAGAGTGCATGTTCTTGGGTCCTAGGAGTCAAGAAGTACAAGTGTCCCTTTCTCCTACATTATGCTCGGTGGTCCAAGTCCAAAACACCTTTCCTTCCTTAAGTACTTTCTTCTCCCCTCCATACAAATCTAAAGTCTTCACGAACATCATTTAAACAGGCAGGTCATGGTCAGAAAGGCAGTTACTTTTCCTAGACTTCTATGTACATTATTATGTTACAATCTCTGCCTGAAAGACTCAAAGTCTTGGGAAAGCTTCCACCTTCCACACCAAAGATATAATTTATGCATTTGCATAGTAACCTTAGTCCCCTAAGAGAAGAAAGATAAAATATAAATATAAGAGGCAATTATGGTAATTATAATAAAATTGCTACTCATTTTTCACTTGATCATGTATGGTTGTGTGCTATTGATGTTCTGTTGAATTCTAGAGAGTTTGCCTCTTTTTTCTTGGTCAACTCTCTCCATTTGTTTCCATAATGCAATAGGAGCCAATCTGTTTCATAATCATTTATTTAAAATTTGTTGCCATTTAATTTCTGTCCCTCTTAGCTTAGCAAATTTAGGATTTTTAAATAACAACTATTGAAATCATGACATACGTTTAAATGATACTATTTAAATAAGTTAGGCTAGAATCCTTTTAAATTAAAAAGAAATAGATGAGTGCAGTGGCTCATGCCTGTAATCCCAACACTTTGGGAAGCCAAGTCGGGAGGATAGCTTGAGTCCAGGAGTTTGAGATCAGCCAGGGCAACATAGCAAGACCCCATATCTAACAAAACAAAACAAAACAAAATTACCTGGGTATGGTTGTGCTCACCTGTAGTCCAAGTTATACAGGAAGCTGAGGCAGAAGGATCACTTGAGCCTGTGAGGTTGAGGCTGCAGTGATCTGTGATCATGCCACTGCACTCAGTCTGGATGACAGTGTGAGAAGCCGTCTCAAAAATAATAAATAAATAAATAAATAAATAATAACTTTTAAAAAGCAAAAATTAATTAAATTTAAAAAACACAACACACTAGAGATGTTTGCAGATTGATTATTTGGGAGTCTGTATCCCTGGAAGTTAATGTAAAATATTTAGAATATATGGTGAAACCCCGTCTCTACTAAAAATACAAAAAAATTAGCCGGGCGTGGTGGCCGGCGCCTGTAGTCTCACCTTCTCGGGAGGCTGAGGCAGGGGAATGGCATGAACCCGGGAGGCAGCGGAGCTTGCAGTGAGAGGAGATCGCACCACTGCACTCCAGCCTGGGCGACAGAGTGAGACTCCGTCTCAAAATATATATATATATATATATATATATATTTAGAAGAGTTCTTCCTCATTTCCTAGGGATGTCAAATTGTAAATATCAGACCTGGAACGAACACTAGGGCTCGACACTCCAAAGTATGGTCCAAGGACCAGCAGCATCAAGTAACCTGGGAACGTGTTAGAAATGCAGAGTCTCAGGTCTCACCCCAGACCTACTGAACCAGAATCTGCATTAACCAGATTTCTAGGTGCCTCACAGGCACATTAAAACTTGAGAAGTTCTGCACTAGAAATCATCAGTCCACCTTTCATTATAAATGGAATCACTTGGCTGTGGTCACAGGAAACTGATTATTTTTAATTTCAGAACCTTATATTTAGGTCATCTGTATTTGCTAATAGCAGAGAAGAAAGCCAAACTCTTTAACTCCAATTAACAAATCTATAATTAATTAGTTAAATAATCTTCCCTTTTAGTTTTACATTTTGTGGAGCAAGCTGTTTGATTTGGCTGGGGTTGAGGCTGGCCTGTTTGTGAATTTCACAATTCACAGATGTTAGCTGCTCTCGGGCTAAGTAAAGGAAGAGAATGTCAAGTTTTAAATAGCTTCTCCCTTCCATCCTGGCTGAAGCAACAAATAAAATATTTTTATGAAACACATTTTGAGTCAGATTTACTTACAGGGAAATGTCAAATTTCTCTGAAACGGCTTTAGATTGTCTCACAACTTTGACATTTACTGATGTCACCTGTTTACAGGTGTGTCCTGTGATTAGGCAGTGAATGGAAGATATGAACTTGCCATGTTAGTGACCATTAGATACACAGAGTGTTTTTTTTTTTCCTCCTGTTGGAGTCTATCCTAATTTAACTTCTGAATCATATTTCATTCAATTTCCAAATCCACAAAACCAGGATAAGTTTACAGCCCATATTCAGAAAGGAAATAAACTATTTTGTATGTAGACTTTCCTGGTATTATACTGATTTGGGAATATATGAACAATCTTATGATTTCCTTTCTAAGTAGATCAAGTCAAAGCAAAACCAAAAACAGCAAAAATTGTAAGACATAAAGAAGAGAGTGGAGCCGACTGATAGAGATTAAAATAAACTAGAATATTTTTATTAACAGGCAGTTTGAAATAATTTGTGCATTTCAAAATATTCTACAATAATATATTATTTCCCATTTTAATATCTTTAAGAAAATTACTATAGTATATGTAAGTATATGTGCATGTGTTTGAGGTAGGATATTTAACTCAATAAAGGTTATTTTCTTTTATTCGGGCCAGGCAAAACTTCTAAGGGGATGTGAAAGGGCTATCTCTTTCTCTTAGCTGAGAGGAAGAGTGAGTTCTAAGTTAAATATAATCAAGGAATTTCCCTGTCTTTGCTATTTGAGATTGTGACCACAACAGGCGGTTGGCTGAAAGGGAAACTGAAGGGCGGGGAGGGAGGGAAATAGATGAAAAAAACAAAACAAAACAAAACTTCCCTAAGCAGCTCTACAAAACATTTTAGCCCCAGAAATAGTCACAGAAATCCTCAAATCAAATCAGTATCCAGATACAGGGAAGTGTTATGTAGCTGGAGCAGGGTGGACACTCATCGGCTCAGTTCGGTTACAAAAGTCCAGGCTGCTGAAATTAAACTCTGATGCCATTCATGCCAGCATCCAATCACGACAGAGATCAGAAGTTCAGAGATGCCTCCAGCTCCAAACTGCCAACAACAAGTGTGGCTACTATACGTCAAGGACTCTGAAGCCGTGAGAGAGGGGGGAGAACAACATTAGAGAGGATGCCCAGCTGGTAAGAATCGAGCCTTTATGAAGTTTTAGTCACTTGATGGATCTCATTGGCTAAACTCAAGAAACGCTCCGCCTCTTTGCAAATATGTGTGAAGGGGAGAAGTGCCTAAACTTCTATGTCTGATAGCATTTGACCCTATTGCTTTTAGCCTCCCGGCTTTATATCTATATATACACAGGTGTATGTGTATATTTTATGTAATTGGTCTCCATTTGTTGACATCAAAGACAGTTGAAGGAAATGAATTTTGAAACTTCACGGTGTGCCACCCTACAGTACTGCCCTGACCCTTACATCCAGCGGTGAGTTTAAATGTGACATAACTTCTCTCAAAACTTAATTGAAGTGCCTTGTGTATTATGAATGTTTCAGCTGTGTACAAAGAACAATTCCTCCTTGTTTAGTGAGCACAGTGATATTATTTTGGACTTTCTGTGGACTTAAAGTGGTCTGTGGGCATATTTTCTAAATGTCTTTTTTGGTTGATATCTGGATCTACAAAGTGAAAAAATTTGAAGCTAATCTTCCCATCTTAAAAAATTATCACACCATTTAAGAATGTTTAAAATATATTATTTGCCTTGTTCAGCACCTACTCACTCAATAAGAATTTCACTGGGCAGGGATATAAAAATATATGGATAATCTTCAAGTCAAAATAAACACCAAATAATTTTGATTTATACATTAAGAAATGGATAACTAGCCATTGTTGTACCAAAAAGATTGTGGCTTGTCATGGTGTTTTCTAAGGAATATTTTTTTTATATGTTTGATAACGAATATCTTTTAACAAATCTGACTTTTAAAGCCTGTGATTGTAGTAAATTTTATTTAGAAACATTTGCCTAGTACCAAGAGAGAATATTAGTGAGGGTGCACAATTGTGTGTGTATGTGCTTCAAATTAGACTTTGCTATTTTTAAACTGGTAAATGAAATCTGAACAGTGTTTTTCCAGTCATAAAGTTATGGGAGATATTCAAGTCATATGTAGCAATGTGATGTTGCTAGTTTGTACAGCATGAGATTTCGTACTTTATTTTATAAGACAAATGAGATAGGTCCTTTGCGTGTTGAAAATGATGGGGTTACAAAGGGTTAACTGGTCATTTACCACCTGTGTCTGTTGGAGCTGGATACAAGAAGCAGATTCTGTTCTCTCTGGGCAGGACTCACTTACTGTAGACTAGCAGAGTATGAAAGATGTATGATCTTCTTTCATTAACATGATTTGCCACCATGTAGAACACTAATGTGGGATATGTAGACTGTTTCTCTTCCTGTGAGGTTTGTGATGGGTTGTGTGAGAAGGCAGAAGAGAAAGAGCAAGGCAGAGAAGTAAATGAAATAGAGGAGAGAAAAAGAAAAGGGTGCAAAAAGAGAGAGGGGAAGCAAGCTTGGGGTCTCCAAGGCTTCAATGGAAAATGGTGGTGGTGGCTTGATTTGTGTCTTGCTGTTTGCCGCGAACAACGATATTAGCAAAAAATGAATGGCTCTAGAATTTATGTTCTTGTATTACGTGAAAATTAGATTTAGCTGGAGTTGGGGATTGGGTTGATTAAAAAGAAAAACACCAAAGGTTTTTCTGGTTCTCAAAATTGTTTCTAATCGCAAAATTATCTATTCCATTACACATCATTGGAAATAATAGTTCTAAGAACGTAATTGTGATGAAACAGTAATTGTGTAATGCTGCTCTTTAGGGCATCTCTCCTAAAGTAGGTGCTTGGATCCAGGGAAGCTTTAGAAGAAACTTCCTTCTATTGACTAATAACCCACACTTCAATCCTGCATACATCTCTGGAAGCATTTCTAATGATTAATAAGAGAGGCCTATAAATATAAAGAAATAGAGAAAATACTTTTTATATTACCTTGATGATCTCTTAGTTCATGGAGCAAATGTCATCTCAGTTTTTGACATACTGTAACATTCTAAGCAATCATAGTATTTTTGTGTTTTTTTTTTTAACCTTTATTTTAAGTTCAAGGGTACAAGAGCAAGTTTGTTACACAGGTAAACTTGTGTCATAGGGGTTCGTTGTACAGATTATTTTATCACTCAGGTACTAAGCCTAGTACCCATTAGTTATTTTTCCTGATCCTCTCCCTCCTCCCACCTTCCAACCTCTGAAAGGCCCCAGTGCATGTTGTTCCCCTCTATGTGTCCATGTGTTCTCATCATTTAGCTCCCACTTACACGTGAGAACATACGGTATTTGGTTTTCTCCTCCTGTGTTAGTTTGCTGAGGATAATGGCCTCCAGCTCCATCTAAATTCCTGCAGAGGACATGATCTCATTCTTTTTTATGGCTGCATAGTATTTTTAAGTAGTTTTAATTTTTCCTAGAATGCCCTGGGCTTTGATCATGGTGCTTGATACTTTTGGGGAAGGGAGGGGGTCATGTTGAGAAGCTGTGAGACTATGGTTCAGGATGGCCAGGGAGCAATTATTTGCCTAATAATTTTAGGCAAGAATATGTACTTCTCATTTGTAATGCAAGCTTAACCAGCAAAAACATTAAGGTGGTGAAACGTAGCTCTTACTAAGCATCTGCTCTGTGGAAGGCATTGCAAATACAAAAATGAATTAGATGTGACTGTTACATTCATTTATTTAACGTTACAGTACTTATATATTTAATCTGAAATATATTTTCCTCAAATATTTTAACTGTTTGTCATATATTTTAAGGACTGAATTATTACTATTTTCCAACTTTTACTACTTAGTGAATAAATGAGTAAGTGAAATATCACTAAAGGAATTAGTATGATAGTGTATATTGTCGAAACAAGGATCACACAATATTTTCTTTGATACCTCATGAGTGAATGGGTTTGACCTGATTTTTCTAAGCAGACAACCGTTGTAGTTCTCAGTTTACAAAAGCTATTTTAAGAAAGACCAAATTTAATCATTCCATAATCATAGTCATCTACATAGTTAAATTTGTCTTTACTGACCTTGTGTTTAGCAAAAGTCATGAAAGATAATTTTTTAAAGAAAGAACAGGGTATCTTGATATTTTTAACTCCAAGCTACCTTAATTTATGAATTCTCTTACAGAATAGAAAAAAATGGCAGATGTTATCTTTTATTACGAAATGTTAATGCCATTCCAAAAAAAGTGTTTAAATGCATGTTTCAGAGGACGATGGTCATCATTCTCTCAGTTAAAATTGGGACTTCGTCCTCTGTTTTTTTCTTTTCCACTTAAACATATTAGCGTGTTGAACATTTAGTTGTGCCTTGATGACAATGCTAATTTACTTTAGTCTTTGCAGAAACTTTTCTGAAAACCAAAAAGGCAGTTAACACCTTAGAGCTGATTAGTTCCCCTTCTGATAATATTAACAATACCAAGAGGAAAAAAAGTTGGATAAAATCACATTACCATTTGATTACTAACTTAATTTTTAAAATATTGATGTATAGATAAAATTATAAAAGTTCAATAAATAAGTCAATGGGTTAGTTACCTTTAATTTATGAATAGAAACTTGTACAAAATAAATTGTTTGTTGTTTATTTTTATTAGGTGAATATTGAAAATGAATCTAAAATTTAGCACTTCAGAAGATACACCCTTGTTAACGTGTTGTTTGGGCTTAAACTTGGGCAATTTTCCATTCTTTAATTTCTAGAATTTCCATATACTTTGTACAATTTATTTTTTAACAAAGTAATTTTAATAGATTAAATTTTCAAAGTATTTTTACAAAAAATAAACCAGTTAAAATGGTAAACATGAATCGAAATTAAATTTTGAAATTATGTGATAACTGAGGGCTAAAAATTAGAGAAAAGTAAACATCATTTCAATTTGAACCACCAGTAAAATATTTTGTATTATTTTTTCTTAGTCATTCCAAAGAGGCATCAAACTATTAAAATACTCTGTGGATAATAAGAAGTGTTTTTTGTGTGAATTACATATTTGTTGTGAATTGTACTCTTTACTGGCTTAAAGGTCAACTTTATTAGCTGTACTTTCTAAATATATCCCAAAAGGAAGAGTGATGACAATGAACTTATAGTGGAAGATCCTTTCATTTGTAAGATAAAATCACCTAAAGGCAGATGCAGTTCTGTGTTGGGAGTCCTTCACTTGCTCCTCCACATCTGTTCTTTTTCTTTTTTGTTCTTTTCCTCAAGAAGCTGCTTCCTGATAATTGCATTAACAGGTCTTTTCTTCTCCGGTTTCCTGTTGAATTCAACGAGTGGCAATCTCCTGCAGGAGAGTGAAGTTGGAATATTAGCTTCCCTGGCTGACTCCCTCTTGGTTTTTGGCTAAAGTTTGCAGATCCTCTCAGAGGCCCTTGCTGCAGGTCCAAGTCCCCTGACTTTGAGTAGTTTATTCCCTCCCTTTCCTTTTCTTCAAGCTTGGGAGGGGTAACCATTTCCAGCCATTGCTAATTCTAGGGAGCCACATCATATTCCTTACTCTTCATTAAACTTTCTTCAATTTCCTTTTTTCTTGCCAGTATCATGCTTTTTTTCCTGCCAGGATCGTGACAACTACACTCATTAAAAAAGTATGCCGTGATGTTGTTTATGTACACATGAAGATTTCCAAAATAATTGATATAGCAATTAATAATATAACAATTTTTGATATAAGGTAAATGATGTATCCATCCATTTTAATGAGCACACTGGCTTTTAGCCATCTCCGTAATCACCAAGTTTCTCTGACTGAAAGGAATGAGCCAGCACGCTACAGTCTGCATATGTTGTTTATACACAGTTGTTTATACACACTTATAAAGAAATATTAAGTTACAGTTTATCTTCAGGATCTAACATATCTATCAGTTGTAATCAAGAAAAAATTCTTCAGTATCTAATGGATAAGCTTCAAAATATATTTATGGCCAACTGTGGTTAGCTAAAAGCATAATGCTGCTAGTTTTCCGTGTGCTGCATCTAAGCGGTGAGTGCATTTAAATAGCAGAGAGTCGCATTAGCAGAGTGCACATAGGATTTGCAAGAGATCTGAATTGTAGTAAGTAAACTCCACCACTAAATGATTATGTGACCTTCATGGAATCACTTAAGCTATCTAAATCAACGTTCCTCATGAGTTAAGTAGGGATGAAAACCTCTCATTTACTGTTCACTACTAGAACTTTGAGAAATAAACTCAACTCAACTCTGAAAGACACCCCCTTAGTGTATGGTAAGTTCTCACCTAACGTTATTGATAGGTTCTTGGAGATTGTGATTTTAAGCAAAACAGTGTGTAATTAATGAAACCAATTTTACCGTAGGCTAATTGATACAAACAACAGTTAAGTTTCTATGGCATATTTCGGGTCACAAAACCGTCACCAATCTTCTAAATATAGACCCCCAAGATTTCTAATATTAAACATTAAGATAAATGTGAGCTACACATATATTTAAGAAAGATTAATACAAAGAAGTAAGATAATTATTTCCCCAATTTTTGGTGAATCAATGAGTGATGATCAAAGTGGTAGTATGTTAAATCAAGGAATAAGTCTTCACAAAGCAAAAATTGTAAGGAGCACCCCCTACCACCACACAATTCCAAAGCAAATAAAAATATAGTAGGCTTGCTGAGCACTTTTCGACTGCATCATTTATCATCATGTATTTTATGATTATCATATACTTTGTGAATTTTTATTTTACGATGATGTATATTCATTCATTTAATTATTTTCCAACCTGCTTATTCCAGTTCAGGATCTCAGTGCCAGAGCCTATCTCAGTAGCTCAGGGTGGAAGGTAGAAACCAACCCTAGACTGGATGCTATTGCATTGCAGGACACACACACACACACACACACACACACACTCACTCACAATGGGGCAATTTAGACACACCAACGAACCTAATGTGCGTATCTTTGAAATGTGGGAGGAAACAGGAGTACCTGGAAAATCCGTGTAGACATGAAGAGAACACAAAAACTCCACATAGACAGTGACCCCAGTTGGGAGCTGATTTCTTTTTTTCTCATCAGCGTTATATGGAAAAGATGTTAAACAAAACATTTTCCATGACCTGCTGTATTGTTCAGTTCTACTATCATATTATGTGTACAGTGTGCCAGTAAACTGGAGCTGCCTTCCAACAATTGTGTTTTCATGTAAGCATACCTCGAGTTCCACTTTATATCAACTTTCAGAAGAAAGATAATTTGGGGTCTTGACATTATCTTGGCTTGTCCCCCTCAGTTCTTATACTTTAGAATTAAGGAATCTGAATCCCAGAGTGGTTCGGTGAATTGTCCAAGATCACACAGCAAAAACAGTAACAGAACCAGGATGATAATTCAAGTCTCTTGACTACCAGTTCAAAGCTCTCTTTAACACAAAACATAGCATTATATTAGATTTGTATAAAATTTTGTAGTTGACAAAATGTTTCCCAATACATTGCACATCTGACCTACCTGGGAGACAGGCAGAATAATAGTCTCTAAAGATAGCCACATCCTAATCCTCAGAACCTGTGAATATGTTGTTACACGGCAAAGCAGAATTAAGGTTGTAGATGGAATTAAGGCTGCTAATCAACTGACTTCAAAACAGGTGGAATAACTCAGATTATCCCTGTGGGCACCACGTAATCACAAGAAAGCAGAAGGTAGAAGAGTCAAAGTGATGTGTTGTTAAAAAAAAGACTTGACAGGCTATTGCTGGTTTTGAAGGTGGAAGTGGGTCAGGAGCCAAGGAAGTTGGAAAGGGCAAGGAAACTGAATTTCTCCTACAGTCTCCAAAAGAAACGAAGTCCTGCCAACACCTTGCTCTCAGCTCTGGGAGACCCACATCAGGCTCTTGATCTACAGAACTGTAAGATACTAAATTTGTGCTAGTTTAAGCCAGTAAATTTGTGGTAACTTGTCATGGCAGCAATAGGAAACTAATCCACCAAGGTAGGAATTGTTATCCCCAAATTGTAGATATGGACACTAGAAAACTGAGTTTTGTTTTGATGCGTTTAACTAAACTGTTCCATGAATTTATTATGTTTTTATGGTGCAAAGTGGAGAAGGTAGAATATATGAGTGAAATACAATCCTAGACCTCAGGGAATCCAAGGTAAAAGTAACTGTATAGAAATAATGCAAGGTACAAGGTGGGGTTGAAAAACACTGGACAAGCTAGCCTGGGGACTGCAGATGCAAGCATCTGCTCTTGAGGCAGTAAATTGAAACAGTGATTTTTATTACTAGTTTCTGTTAAAGTTCCTCAAGCTCTTTTACACGGAGATATATCTGACTCTTAGATGGCAGCTCTAAAATTTTGAAGGCGAAATTTAGATCCAGGAAACACAGGCATGCACGTACTCACTTCTGATGTCAGGTATTGAGAGGGCTTGGGTGGAGCCTTGGAAACGCACTGTAAACTATAAACAAACAATTTTGATTCAGGTGGTTATCAGACCACACGTGGAGAAATAGTTCTACACTTTTTGGTGTTGTAAGGTTCTCAGTTAATTTGGGGTTTGAGATTACATCGATGCCTCTCTCTGAGAAATCGGGAGCCAAAGGAATGAATGCAAGGTCAGCATTTTTATTAGACATTTCAGATGATTCATTTGTTTGCACACCCAATTTTGAAAACCACTACCTACAGTGAGGCAAACTTAGACCCAATGCCCCAATACACGCTCATAAAAAGGTAACCAGAGATACTGAAAAACAGAGACACATGCTCCCAAAGAAAGACTTCACGTTCTCACTTTATTTCAAAGCCAAATAGATTGTAAGATTAAAGTGACAATTTTCAACCTCTGTTTCAGGACAAGAGAGCCAAGTTTCTGATTAGCTATTTTGAAGCTCAAATTTGTCCTGACAGGGTTTCTATCTCTTTAAATAATTCACCAAGGAAAAAATCCTCAAGCAACAAGTGATGGATGGATAAAACACTGTAATTACGATCAAAGTGCACAGACTCCATCTATGTAATTACATACTTCCCAACCTCTGGAAGCCACTTTGTTCCATTTAAAATAGAATGAGAAATGGACATAGGTGATGTGTACTTATTGGTTAGTCAAGGTTTTGGAAATGACAGTTATTAACATGTGTGTTTTACCATAAACCATAATATTTGGGGGATCACTTAGATTGTGGGAATTAATTCTCACTCCATCCTTATTCTTATTTTTATTGTTTGCCTTCCATTCTCTACTTTATCTGACTCTCTTATGATAAATTAGATTATTTGAAGTTCAGAATGAAATCATTAAGCTTAGAAGAATAAATTTCAGGGTTCAAAATCTCTTGCCACTTTCAAATTTCCAGTTCTTTTTTCTTTTGTTACAAATGGGTGAACCTAATCTGTTAAATTGAACAGCAAACACTCATTCTCAAATTCCATTAGCTCAGGGAGGTTTCTCATAATTGAGGGCAAAACCAGTATCTTAATAATGTTAAGACTGAGAAAGCATTTTGAGTCAAGAAATACAAAATTGAACCTAGAGTGATTATTTAGTCAGTCATTTGACTAGCTAGATGTTTAATCTTTTTAAACAGATGTTGATTTATCATGGGAATGAATAATGGAACATATACAAATATATAATAGTGAACTATATGAACTCTTTCTTTTAAAGTCAAGTATGTCATGCCTTAAGACTGTTGACTGCATTTAACTTAACCAACAAATGCTGACATTTTATCAATGTGTTCAATTTTTAAAACATCAAACTTTAAATATTTTTTTTGAAATTCATCCTTAGCTTTTCTTTCTTCTTTATTTTCTGACTCAAAGAAACTTCTGTTTTTGCACTTGAATTTAATAGTGTCATTTACTTCTTAACTACATAAACAATGAATGTATTATTCATTAAAGCTTTCAATGAAGAAATATACTTTCTTCCAACTTTTCCATGACACTGCAACTGCCTCTATATAAAAAGTCTTAATAAGATGTATTTTTCTATTTTATTATTTTCCTTTTAACACTTTTGTTATCTCAGGCAATAAATGAGACTTTATACTTGACAGAATTTTCCAAACTAAATGATGAGCAATCAAAAGTAAAATTGATGGGTTTTCTTTCAGCATCTTAATTGATACTATCGAATATGATAAATCTTTGTACCTGCATAAGCTCTTTTTTTAGTATCCTATAGAGGCTGATGTGGCTGTAATTGAGAATTCTGCAACAAAATGTGAAATATTAATGCATGATTTATCTTCAAGTTAGTACTGCTGCAAATGTGGTCCGTTGTAAATGTTGCTGTCACACTGACACGCTTTATACAGTCAGAGGTTCAATCATTTTTTTCTTGCTGAACAAAAGGCTTCATGATGCTCTATGAATGCACTACTGAACTTCCTGTATGGTGTGCAAGGTGCCAGCTTGTGTTCCTATATAAAATGTATATACAATTTTACTTCTATATCTTCAATCCTTTAAAGGAGTGAAGTGGAAATCTTATTTTTCCCTTCAGTTTTTGACCTCCCTTCTTTTCTTTTGCTCTTTCTTTCTTTCATAGAAACTCTTCTTTCTTTGCTGCTTGTTAGTAAAGAATATACCTGAAAAAACTAAAAATATTATAGAACACTTTTTAAAAACAGTCCAAGCTTTGCTTTGCAAAAGTAAAATTGGGCCGTTGTGTAAACTGAACTAAGACATTGAAACAGCAACATATCAAAAATATAAACACATAAATAAAACTGGCAAAACATGCCTCTTGGATTTTGTATGATATTTGTTTTTAATACCTAGCCTCTCTGAATTAAATACATTTAACAAGATTTGTAAATAGCTAATCTTTAAATAAATTCAGAAATTCCGTTTGGCTGGGGGGACAAGGAACAATAGGAGAAGGGAAATAGTTCACTTTCATTGTAAACTTAGTAGTTGAGTTTGTAGTTTGAAAGCTGTAAAACTATTTAATAATGTTCTGCATGTATTTATTAAATACTCGATACTGGATATATGATGAGAAATTTACAACTTCAACATTTTTATGTATTTGTTTTTACTGTAGCAAATTTGGTTCTGAAATAATCTTAAATAAGTGTGAGGTAAAGGAAGATCTTTGAAGCTCAGGTAGAAATATAAATGTCAGAGCATTTTAGGTATTCTCAGATAAAACATATTCAGATAAAAGTAATTGTGACTTGCTACTACTTATATCTCAATAAGTATTTATTACACAAGTGATGTGTTTCTAATAATCATGATGCCAACTAAGAAAACTTTAGTAAAACATTTGTTTTCCATACCGTCTTCTAGGTTTGTAACTTTTTTAAAAACAAGTTATAATCATAAATAGTTTCAATGTGTTTTTCATTAATAAATAATCTAATGAGCACTTTCCAGTTATAATGTAAGTGACTATATCAGTATCTCATCCTATCTGTGTAATCTACTATGTTTATTATTTCACTTATTTTTGAACATTTGGTTTGGTTATAATTTTTATTATTGATTAAGAATGTTATACAACCACCTTTCTTTTGAATTATTTCCTTGGGATAGTTCAATGGTCCAAATATTTAAGGAAAGCAAACTTATACATGTTCAATCTAAACAAGGTATGTAACTTACCTAAATTGTCTCATATAACACAATTCTTAATATTCCCAATTGCAGATGAGAAAAATGATGCTCAGAGATAACTAACTTAACCAAGGGTGACCTAACTAATAAACGGAAAAACCTGTTTGTACTATCATTCTCATCTGAGTCAGGGCTATCTGACCCAAAGATTTTACTGCATCCCCCACAACGTCCTGCCACCTAAAAAGCAAGAGGGTTGGGTAGTAAATGAGGGTACACTTTTTCAAGTTTCTGGAAAACTTTACTATTTAAACAGTATGCCAATGTATTTTGCCAAAGAGTTGCAGCTTTGAATAGTATAATTTTTAAATTTCATTAATAGAGGTAAGATGATATATGGTTTGATTAGCACTTTTTTTAATTAACTAGGACAACTACAGAAACCACAATTACTAATTTTAAAAGACCTCAACGTTTGACTTTGTATTTTTAGAAAATGAAAACAGATATGAACAGCAAAATATCGAGTATTTATTGAATTTTAACTATGCGTCAGGAACTTTTCCAAGCACTTTACACATTTAACTCTCAAGCTATCTTAAAAAGTAGTTACTACTATTGTTTATTTCTGACCAAGAGACAGTAGTATAATGTTTAAGAGACTGGATTCTGGGGCCAATGCGCCCCAGAGTGAGATTCAAAAATCTCACCCTGGCAAATGTTATACCTCCTAACTTAATCTATATGTCTATTTTGTTTTTGTTTTTGTTTTTGTTTTTTCATGTATAAAGGAGCATAATAATAGTAGTACCTACCTGATTGGATTGCTTTAAGAATTAAATGAGTTAATTGTACAAATGACTTAAGACAGAGTCTGGCATACAGTAAGTACTATAGGATGTTAGGTCTTATTATTGATATTTTGTAGGAAGAAATTGAGGCAGAGAGAGGCTGTGTAACCTGTTCAGGGTAAAATAGTTGGTGATTATGGGTAGGATTCTGATTTCTATCACATTTTCTTTAATAGTAAGTGCCTTAACTCTCAGTAAATTCTATATAGAAATTATTTTAAAGCATAAATGAAACTTATGACAGAAAACTGCAAAAACTAATAATTTAACATTGTGGAAAAATGGTCTGAGTCTAAAGAGGAAATATATTTCCAAGTATCACTCACACCTGTAACTTAATCCAAGACAGCCTTATTTATTTATTTATTTATTTAAATATTTATTTATTTTAGATCGAGTTTTGTTCTTGTTGCCCAGGGTGGAGTGCAATGGTGCAATCTTGGCTCACTGCAACTTCTGCCTCCCAGGTTCAGGCGATGCTCCTGCCTCAGACTCCCAAGTAGCTGGGATTACAGGTGCGTGCCACTATGCCCAGCTAATTTTGTATTTTTAGTAGAGATGGTTTTGCCATGTTGGCCAGGCTTGTCTCGAACTCCTGACCCCAGGTGATCTGCCCACCTCAGCCTCCCAAAGTGCTGAGACTACAGGCATGAGCCACTGCACCTGGCCCCAGACAGTCAAATTTGAGGACAGTGTATTCTACCTCTGGAAATAAATGTTTCCATCAGAACCCTTACAGGCAGGGGCTTAACTCTGAAAACTTAGAGTTGCCCAGTTTGGAAACTTGGGGTCACTTACTTCAAAAGCTATCCTTTAATTGATTAAAAAACAAACAAACCAACAAAAAAGCCTCAATGCTTTTGCTCCCCCATTTCTGTTGATAACTCAGAAATCTCTCAGTTACCAATTTCTGTTACTGAAATTTGGTGATATGAATCAAGCCCTCCTCCTTGAACTCTCGACACAATCCGATTAATTCATTTCCACTCTACCTATGTGACTGTTTTCCCCCTAACGTGGTGCTTTGACTCATCATCATGTCTTTCCATTTCCGTCCTCCTTTCTTCTCTGCTTTTGCTAGCTTGTCTTAACTGAAGGCTTTTCTTTCTCTGAAAGCATCTACATTGCCCAGGTTCTTTAGCAGAAGCAATGCCTTCTGCACAAACTCCTTTTCATTCAGGTGGACGAGAGAAGAAACTGACATATTTTTTTAGACAACACTGCTGTTTCTGGATCATAGTTGACCCAGGGTTACTCAATAATCTCATGTTTTCTGAAATCCCAACCATCGGAGTAATTTACTGACCTTTATGACAATATACTGACCTTCAGAAAACTCTCCTCTGTTACATGGCTCCTTTTCCTTTTCACTGTAGCATCTGCCATTTCTTTGGGAACTCTATTTCCCTTTTGATTGCCTTCCCACGATGTTGTCTTACAGTCCCTCTGCCTTTTCAGCTTAAGAAGCTCCCATTTCCACTTCAGGTACCAATCCACACAAATGCCCTGGGTTGTTCCTCATTACGTGAAATTATCAGGCCCAAATCATACAGTCTTAATGTGTGATTTTGCTCCTTTCTGGCCACAATCTCCTCTCTCATACCCCTAGCTTGCACCAAGTCCCTTCCCCTCTCTCATACCCCAAGCTTGCACCAAACCTGCTCCCTCTGCACATCCTCACAATCTTTCCTATAAAAATTCATTCCTTTCTTCAAAGTTTTTCTTAATTTCTATTTATTTCATAGTGTATTTTGTGCATATTCACTTACAAGTTTCTGTTCACCTACCAGACCCTCACTACTTAAAGGGAAATGCATAGAATAATACAAAATTTGGTGCCCACATCAGTCCTGCTAAATGAGAATCTGCATTTTATTTATTTTTTTATTATTTCAATAGTTTTTGGGGGAACATGTGGGTTTTGGTTACATGGATGAGTGTTTTAATGCTGATTTCTGGGATTTTGATGTACCCATCACCTAAGCAGTGCACACTGTACCCAAAAGTGAGTAGTCTTTTATCTCTCACTTCCCACCTACTCTTCCCCTTGAGTCCCCAAAGACCATATATCATTCTTATGCCTTTGAGCCTACATAGCTTAGCTCCCTCTTACAGGTAAGAATATACGATATTTGATTTTCCATTCCTGAGTTATTTCTCTTAAAATAATGGTCTCCAATTCCACCCAAGTTGCTGCAAATGCCATTATTTCTTTCCTTTTTGGCTGAGTAGTATCCCATGGTGTATATACACCACATTTTCTTTTTTTTTTTATGGTGAAATGGAACTTTTATATTGGACCATACCTTTTCCCACCCAATTCAGTTTGAGACAGACCAACAGAGGCACTGTAAGAGACTATGGCTGTCTTCCTTAATATTCAGACATCCCAGTTTCCAATAATTTATTATGGACATGTTACCCATGAGTCAGTATAAACCTATTCATATTTAGGAATTAGTTTCCACAAGTATAAAGTTGAATTTCCTTTTATTTATCCTAAAATGCTTACTTTCAAACTTGAAGGGACTTCAATTATTCCATGTAGTTTTCGATAACATTCTTTTATCTTTTCAGACCAGAGTCAAAATATTCGTACAGTATTCATAGTGCAGCACCTTCCACACACCCTTTGGCCACTTGAACTGCCCTTCTTTGGTTCTGTTTCCACTTTCAGATCTTTCTTGAAGTCTAGTAAGCAGAACTGTACTGGGTATTCCAGCTGCAGTTTGGTCTGTCATTGTCGGAATGACTTCTGCTACTCCATGGTCTTCCAGCCAGTCTATTTCTAGGATTGTGTGATCTTATTTTTAATTTTTTTATTTTTTATTATGTGTTTTTTATTTATTATTTATTTTATTTATTTATCTTATTATACTTTAAGTTCTAGGGTATATGTGCACAACATGAGGGTTTGTTATATAAGTATACATGTACCATGTTGGTGTGCTGCACCCATTAACTCGTCATTTACATTAGGTATTTCTCTTAATGCTATCCCTCTCTCCTCCCCCCACCCCATGACAGGCCCCAGTGTGTGATGTTCCCCATCCTGTGTCCAGGTGTTCTCACTGTTCAATTCCTATGAGTGAGAACATGCAGTGTTTGGTTTTCTGTCCTTGAGATAGTTTGCTCAGATTGATGGTTTACAGCTTCATCCATGTCCCTACAAAGGACATGAACTCATCCTTTTTTATGGCTGCATAGTATTCCATGGAATATATACCACATTATCCACTTGTTGGTTGCTGGGCTCTTAAGCGGATTCCATATTTTTGCATTCGTGAATTGTGTTACTATAAACATATGTATACAAGTGTCTTTTTCATATAATGACTTCTTTTCCTTTGGGTGAGGATCTGTATTTTAACAAGAACTCAAAGTGATTTGTGAACACATTCAACTTGAGAAGTATGGATCTCATCCAGTGGTTCCCAAGATGTGATCCCAAGAGTACAACTGTAGCACCTGGGAATAGTATTAGAAATGCAGATTCTCAGGTTCACATGTGTACTATTGAATTTAAAAACCTGAAGTTATAGTTCAACAATCTGTATTTTAACACAGTTATCAGGAGACTCTGATGCACATGTAAGTTTGAGAACCTGACTATACAACTGACAAGGGAAGGGGCTGTCTTGTTAATTTTGGTATTCTCTGTAGGTATAGGGTATGCATTTTACAAATCCATAGGAAGTGACTTAGCAAATGGATGAATGAATGAGTGAAGGATGCTCTTGCTTATCTCACAGATAATGTGTATTTTTTTCAACTCTGATACAACTTTATTTATACTTCACATATGGTATTTAAATTTACTTAAATGACCAAACTTTTAATTATTTCTGAATATACATTATAGCTAACATTGAGTCATGTATATTACAGATTTTCAATAAATGTTTAACTTGAAATAATTCTGTTATACATTTTTCTACTTTTGGTTCCACCCCCAACCAACACACACCTTTCCCTTTCATGACACATTGTTTCAGACCAAGTGAAGGACCTAATATAAGATATAAGGCAGGTGGGAATCGGACCTATTGGAATTTATCTTCTCATAATAACAAAAATAAATCGTAAAAACAAAGTTGAAAATAAAAGTGACAAAAACAAATAAATCTGGTTTGAGACTACATGTAGTTGGTGGCCACACCCATAATTTATTCTTTTATAAAATGCCTTTGGTTGCAATGTTGAATCATGTGAGAACATGTGGAGTGCAAACACTGTTGGAAACCAAAGGCAGCTTGGGGTGAAATAGGCTTTTCCAGTCATAAGAGAATGCCACGATTTTCATTGCTCAAAGCATGCTGCTTAGTTTCAACCAGTGAAATGAAATTGTCAGGCTGGATAACTAATGGTGACTCTTGGCAGCAGTGTTTTGTGGATCCTTTTCATTGAACAGGGACAGACTATAAATAATAGCATTTGTTTAGCACTTTGTCACTTCCAAGAACTCCAACAGCCTTAACAGATAGGCATCAGTGTTCTTTGCCAGCTCACAGGTGGTTAGTTTTTAATACCCAGTAAGGAGGGGTGCTGTAAGTAGATAGCAACACAAATACTGATGAGATCCTTCAGTTCAAGATCTTAGGCTAACAATGACTATTGTGTCATTCTAGACTTTTCTTAATTAGTCATACCCGAAAACAGTAGGTCTTCCCTGATGCGCTAAAATGTCTAAAAGTTATCAATATCTGTGTTAAGGCAATGATTGATTAATAATATCTAAGTTTCGTGATGAGCAGTTAACCAAAGTCACTAAATATGACTCATATTTCAACAACCTACCTCTAAGATGGTCCAGCTCAACAGGTCCTTCTCTGATGCCTTCTTTAGTCACACACAATGATCCAGAAGGTTGACAGAGGATCTGTTGATTATATTTATCTGGAAAGCCATCACAAGCTCTACATGGATTGTTTTTAGGGAGATGGGGTGGTATCTCTCAGGAAGCCTGATATCTCTTTTGTAGTTATGTCATGCTCTAAGACACACAAGCTGCCTGATCATTGTGTATGCAACCCTTACAGGAAGACCAAAGCCAGATTACCAAAGAACATTGTCTTAAAGAAAAGAAATGTAAAACAAGCCTCTACCCTCTTTCTCCCATCCATTGCTATAGAAGTTTCCATGAATAGAAAATTTAGTAATGAAAATCATGAGATTCAAAACAAGTGGACTAAAAAGTATGCATACATTTTAAAGACAATGCTTTTTATTTCACTTGCAATGAAAATGTTGCTTCTTTTGAAAGCAATTGCTTTTAAGAGAGCCTACAATATAGGCTGTATTTCCTTCATAACTAAGGTTAAAGATTTCACATAGAAAGATTAAATAAACTAATTTTAAAAGATTTTACAGTAATATTTTTAAAAGATACATTATTATAACTGGTTACTCCAGTAGAAGTATGTAGGCTCTGTAATTTTTAAGAAAGCATATTTATAAAGAAACCAAAACTAATGAGAAGTAATGGAAGAGGAGGAAAGTCTTTAAATGGCAGTGTGTGCTCCAATACCATGGCCCCATATTTATTGCAACCTGACCCCCTTCCCTTCACACGTTCTCAATTCCTAGTTTCTTATTTATGTTATTTTGTCCATGTAACACACATCACCTTTGAAAATACAATTTAGTTTACTTTTTTTTAAATTATGCTTATTGTTTCTTATCTGTCTCTTCACTCTGGAAAGTAAGCTCCATAGAGGGCAGACAATTGTCTACTTGGTGCCCCAATGCATCCCAAGCACCTGGGCCAGAGCCTGACACACAGAGGTCCTCAGTCAATAACTACTGACTGAATTAATTATGGAGAAATAATTAATAAATAATTCTTAGTCATGTTTACTTATATTGCTTTTACTGACCACTAGGATACAATGTCTTTTAAATGAGTAAAAAACAAGCTTATTGAAAAAAAGAAAGTTTTCTCTCTCATTAGGATAAATGAAGCTTAACAGGATTGAGTAATTAACTCCAAATCGCAAAGCTGGTTAGTGGGAGAACCAAGACTTAATAGCCAGAATGTCACACTCAGAATTCAGTGTTCTTCCTAAATCTTACCATTATCCTGTTTATACATCTAGATACCTTGTTTGCTCAAATCTCTCATAGGTGTTCAGGACTTATCATGTAAAGCCCTTTCACATATAGTATTTGAGCCATAGAACTATTATTAATTTCGTTTTATAGATAAAGAAACTGAAGATTAGAGTGCTAATGACTTGCTGAAGATCACATAGATGCCTAATTAATGGCAATGGCAGGATTAAATTCCTGGAATCTAATCAAATAGTGTTGTTGTTATTACATAGTTCTCTCTTGTTATTGTTGATTTTAAAAATGTACTAAGCACTATCTATGTGCTAAGCCCTATACCAGGCACTAGTTAGCAAAAAGTTATTCATGCTATTATGGAAGTGTATCTACAGTCCATAAAAGAACACAGGATATATTGGGTGGTGGTATGTCTGCATAAAAATGAGGCAAAATAACAGATATATACAGAGAAAACGACAGGGTTGAAAACAATGCTATTCACAATAGCAAAGAAATGGAATCAACATAAATGCTTATCAATGGTAGACTGAATAAAAAAAAAATGCAGTACCTATAAACCATGGAACACTATGCAGGGTAAAAAAGATCATGAGATCATGTTGTTTGCAGGAACATGGATGGAACTGGAGGCTATTATTCTTAGCAAATTGATGCAGGAATAGAAAATCAAATGGCATTATGTTCTACTCGTAAGTGGAAACGAAATGATGAGAACACAGGGACACAGAGAGGGAAACACAGACACTGGAACCTATTGAAGGATAGAGGGTGGGAGGAAGGAGAGGATCAAAAAAATAATAATCAATGGGTAGTAGGCTTATTACCTGGATGATGAAATAATATGTACAGCAGAGCCCTGTGACATGAGTGTGCCTATACAACCAAACTGCACAGGCACCCCCAAACTTAAAATAAAAGTTAAAAAGAAAGGAAAACAGTGCTATATTAACTGGGATGGTATCTAATAAGACCTGTCAGATTAAGAGACTCCACGAATTCAGCTGCATTTTAGAGATCTGAGTGGCTTAGATCTGAGGGGAATGAGGATGGAATTTGGTAGAGAAAGAGCATTCCAGACAAGGAGTGTAAGATCAGAGTGGCTGGAACAGCGTGAACAAGAACAGGGAAATAGGAGAAGAGAGCAACTGGTGAGGAACAGGGATGTGAAGTATAGGGAAAAGTCATGACTAATTTTTTCCAAAGGGTTTTATTGTCTCATATTTTAAAGAATGACTTTGACTCTATGCTGTGTGGGAAATAGATGTATAGACCAAGTTTAGGGGCTATTGTTCCATATAAGAATTTATGGTGCTATGTACTAAGGTGGGGAAGCATGGTAGTATCAAGGACCCATTTCAAAAGTCGACCAATGGAATAGTTGATGTTTATAGAGATTGACCTTACTTAATTCTTGGGTGTCATCCATAGGAGGGTATCTGGTTTTCACAGCTTGGCATTACCTTACTCGAGTGAATACATGTCAATCCAAAGCTGGTTCTCAGCCTAGAGAACTTAGAAGCCTGATATGTCAGCAAAAGATCAATTTCTTGTTTAACAAAACACTCAAAGATTGATATGTGAGAAGGAGAAAACCAATCAATGCATTACCTCTTACAATGAGAAATGTAATTTATCTTGAATAAGCTTCTGTTGATGGATGAGTGATATGGTTTGACTGTGTCACCATCCAAATCTCATCTTGAGTTGTAGTTCCCATAATCCCCATGTGTTGTGAGATGAACCGGGTGGAGAAAATTGAATCGTGGGGGCAGTTTCTCGCATCTTGTTCTCATCATAGTGAGTTAGTTCTCATGAGATCTGATGGTTTTATAAGGGGCATCCCACTTCACTGGACACTCATTCTCCTTCCTGTCACCATGTGAAAAAGGATGTGTTTGCTTCCCATTCTGCCATGATTGTAAGTATCCAAAGGCCTCACCAGCCATGCTGAACTGTGAGTCGATTAAAACTATTTCCTTTATAAATTACCAAATCTCAGGTGTGTCTTTATTAGCAATGTGTGAATAGACAAATACATTAAATTGAAACCAGGAGTGGCATGCTGCTATTAGGATAGCCAAAAATGTGGAAGCAACTTTGGAACTGGGTAACAGGCAGAGGTTGGAACAGTTTGGAGAACTCAGAAGAAGACAGGAAAATGGGGGAAAGTTTGGAACTTCCTAGAGACTTGGAGGCCTCAGAAGACAGGAAAATGTGGGAAAGTTTGGAATTTTCTGGAAACTTGTTGAATGGCTTTGACCAAAATGCTGATAGTGATATGGACAGTGAAGTCCAGGCTGAGGTGCTCTTAGATGGAGATGAGGAACTTGTTAGGAACTGTAATAAAGGTGACTCTTGCTTTGCTTCAGCAAAGAGACTGGCAGCATTTTGCCCTGCCCTAGAGATCTGTGTAACATTGAATTTGAGAGAGATGATTTAGGGTATCAGGCAGAAGAAATTTCTAACTGGCAAAGTGTCCAAGAGAAAGCAGAACATAAAAGTTTGGAAAAGTTGCAGCCTAATGATGTAATAGAAAAGAAAAATGCGGCAAAGCCAGGTGCAGTGGCTCACACCTGTAATCCCAGCACTTTGGGAGGCCAAGGCAGGCGGATCGCTTGAGGTCAGGAGTTCAAGACAAGCCTGGCCAACATGGTGAAATCAAATCTCTTCTAAAAATACAAAATTTAGCTGGGCATGGTGGCAGAAGCTTGTAATCTCAGCTACTTAGGAGGCTGAAGCAGGAGAATCGCTTGAACCCAGGAGGCAGAGGTTGCAGTGAGCCGAGATCATGCCACTGCATTTCAGCCTGGGCAACAGAGTGAGATTCCATCTCCAAAAAAAAAAAAAAAAAAGTGAAGAAAAGAAAAACCCATTTTGGGGGGAGAAATTCAAGCCCAAGCTGGCTGCGGAAATTTGTACAAGTAATGAGGAGCCAAATGTTAATCACTGAAACAATGGAGAAAATGTCTCCAGGGCATGCAGAGACCTTCAGAGCAGCCCCTTGCATCATGGGCTGGGAGGCCTAGAAGAGGAAAATGGTTTCCTGGGCTGGGCCCAGGACTTCCCTGCTCTGTGCAGCCTCAGGACATAGTGCTCTGCGTCCCAGGTCCCAGACGCTTCAGCTCTAGCCGTGGCTAAAAGGGGAAAAGGTACAGCTAAGGCTATTGCTTCAGAGGGTGCAAGCCCCAAGCTTTGGCAGCTTCCATATGGTGTTGGTCCCGTTGGTGCACAGAAGATGAGAATTAGGGTTTGGGAACCTCCATCTAGATTTAAGAGGATGTATGGAAATGCCTGGATGTCCAAGCAGAAGTTTGCTGCAGAGGTAGAGCCTCATGGAGAACCTCTGGCAGTGTGGAAGGGAAATGTGGGGTTGGAACCCCCACACAACATCTTCACTGGGCCACTGCCTGGTGGAGCTGTGAGAAGAGGACCACAATGGTAGATCTACCTACAGCTTGCATAGCTCACCTGGAAAAACCACACACACTCAACCCCAGCCACAAAGGCAGCCAGGAGGGGGGCTGTACCCTGCAAAGCCACAGGGTGGAGCTGCCCAAATCCATGGCAACCCACTTCTTGTATTAGCATGCCCTGGATGTGAGATATAAAGTCAAGGAGCTCATTTTGGAACTTTCAGATTTAAGGACCGGCCTATTGGATTTTAAACTTGCATGGGGCCTATAGTGCCAATGTTTTGACCAATTTCTACCATTTGAAATGGGTGTATATATCCAATGCCTGTACCCTTATTGTATCTAGGAAGTAACTAGCTTTCTTTTGATTTTACAGGCTCATAGACAGAAGGGACTTGCTTTGTCTCAGATGAGACTTTGGGCTTGGACTTTTGGGTTAATGCTAGAATGAGTTAAGACTTTGGGGGACTGTTGAAAAGTCATGATTGTGTTTTGAATTATAAGGACATGAGATTTTGGAGGGACACAGTGTAGAATGATATGGTTTGGCTGTGTCCCTACTGAAATGTCATCTTGAATTTTAGTTCCCATAATCACCATGTGTCATGGGAGGGATCAGGTGGAGATAATTGAATCATGGGGGCAGTTTCCCCCATCCTGTTCTCATGATATTGAGTTCGTTTTCATGAGATCTGATGGTTTTATGAGGGATTTGCCACTTTGCTGGGCACTCATTCTTCTTCCTGTCACTATGTGAAGAAGGATATGTTTGCTTCTCCTACTGCCATGACTGTAAGTTTCCTGAGGCCTCTGAGCCATGTGGAAATGTGAGTCAATTAAACCTCTTTCCTTTATAAATTATTCAGTTTCAGGCATGTCTTTATTAGCAGTGTGATAATGGACTAATATAATCAGCATGTTCTTTTTCTATAGACATAGAGGACAGCAAATTAGGTCCAGAATGTTGCCAGACAAATATGGCATAGTAGAAAATAGAAAATAAATGGAAAATTTAATAGCATAATTCATCCATCTACCTATGGCTAATGCCATAAAGATATACCTATTAAAAGGACCATATAGTTACTCACATTCTTGGTCCAGAACATACATATGCCAGGACAGAGTGGGAGAACCTAGAGTCAAGATACCTCTTTCTCTCTTGTGGTTTCTCCACCCTGACCGAAGACCAAAACATCCTCCAACAGGCTGACTCGCACATTTCTACTTTAGATATGTTAATATATTTGATAGGTTCACTCTATTTTTAACCTGAAATAGGTCTGTCTGTTTGATGACTTTGTCAATCAGATCCAGTGTATGTATATTTTTCACTCATGAGGACAGTTGATCTTATTTCTGAGTTTCTATGTTGTAACCCTTATATGTCACTATTATAAACTATATTATATAATTTTCCTAGATTTCTACTAAGTAGACTTATCTGCTAAATTCAGCTGGTTGTACCAAAACAAGTGCAGTTTCTTTTCAAATTTTAGTACCTGGCTTTGTTTTTTTTTTTTTTTTTTTAAATCACTGTACTCAGACTAATCTTCCTAATGTGTCAGTTGAGTCAACCTAAAACTAAGCCTTTGTGAATATATGGCACTCAATCTTTCATAAACTGCAATTGTTAACCAAAGATTCATTGAGTATTTAATTTTCTTAAAGCTTTTGTCACAAACCATGTTTAACTTATAATAAAGGTGCTTGTCTAGTTTTCCATAATCTTTATATTTTTAAGGGATTAAATCTAAACAGAGTTCTTACTGTTTGTTATTTTAGCACCAAAACAGTGTTAGAGAGAAGCATCTTAAGTCTTTCATGGGGTCCTAAGTACTTAGGGGAGAAATAGTTGAATTTCAATTCATCTTCACTATGGCTGAAGAGATTTAAAGATTCAAATAATGACTAGAACCTCTCTCTTCATGCATTTATGTTATTTACAGTAAATACTGTATACCTAGTCTCCCATTTATTTGTGAGACAACTTTGTACTTAATAGCTAAAGCTGAGAAAGCATGTATCTCATTTGCCGACAAAACCAGTTGAAGTATCTCACTAAACATGTGAAATAAACATTTGAGTAAAAGAATCTTAATACCAAGCCTTTTGTTAAAAAAAGAAAAATTGCAATCATTACAAATAATCAAAATGGCAGGAATTGTGGCAGAATGAAAACATATATAGATTATTAAACTGAAATGTATGTGAAAAAATCCATTTTCCTCCACATGCTATAGGACAAGAAAACCGGTTTGGTTTTAGATTAACTAATTATTTTGCTTGCTGGCTTTGATATTAGAACTAAAGAATCTCATGTTACTATTTAGGAATTTTACTAAAGAGTAAAAAATAAACAATTTTTTGATGTTATACTTTTATTATTGCATAAATTAATTTTAAGAAGTACTTTTTAATGGAATATTTGTGGGAGAGATATATTACCAACGTTTACCTTAGGATAGCCTGGGGTTTTCAGATATGCTAATGTTATAATGGCTTTTTATAAAAATATATTTTAAAACCCTAAAAAATGATCAATGGAATATGCAAGCTGAAAAAACCAATTAATTACAACGTCCTTTTATATATGTATGAATGATCCAGTTATGTAGAAATTTTTGTGTGTGCTGAGTTTCACTCAGATTTCAGCATAAAATCGCCTGGCTCAACTATTTTGCCATGTCATTTTATTTTCCATTGTAACATGCCCTCAATGTAATGTCTTGTTCAACGTGTTGAGCTGGAAGGCATTTTAATTGGGTTAGAGGAGAGAAGCCAAATTTTAGGTTTTGCATTCCACTGAGAACACCTGGATGGAAATATCATGGAACAGTTCTTGAACTATATAGGACTCTGCAGTGACTACTGCAGTGCTGTTAAGTATTGATCATCAGCTAGAAAGAAATGCCATAGTTAATCTCTTTATGGACTCACAGAATTTGGGAGAATAAAAGGAAGACTAGAGATAATTTTTAGCTATTTTTAGTCTATTGGAACACAATGTAAATGAAAAGTGAGATATCTGCTTCAATAAAAGTTTTTAAAAATTATTTAGGGAGACTTCTCGTTTAGCCCTAAAATGCAAGGATCTTGGAGATTGTCACTCCTCTTACAACAACAAAAAGCTGCACAAATCAACAACTTATTTTGGACCCACCAGAAAACAGAGATTGTAGGACAAATGACCACAAACAAATCTGGAGAGCAGGCATGGTGGCTTACGTCAGTAATCCCAGCACTTTGGGAGGCCGAGGTGGGTAAATCACCTGAGGTCAGGAGTTCGAGGCCAGCCTGGCCAACATGGCAAAACCCCATCTCTACTAAAAATACAAAAATTAGCTGGACATGGTGGCACATGCCTGTAGTCCTGGCTACTTGGGAGGTGAGGAAAGAGAATTGCTTGAACCCAGGAGGCGGAGGTTGCAGTGAGCCGGGATCATGTCACTGGACTCCAGTCTGGGTGACAGAGTGAAACTCTGTCTCAAAAAAAAAAAAGAAAAAAGAAAATAAATCTGGAGAGACAGATGCACACAGAGAAACTGCTTAGCTAGAACAGAAGCCATAAAGTGGTAAGAACACTTAACTGGTAAATTTGATAAATTGTTTGAGGCTGTGTAGACTATCTATCTTAAGAGAAACCCCTTGGTGCTTCAGTCTTAGGAAAAAAACAATACATTGTTGGGCTTTTCTGTCATTAACTTATCAGGTTCTCACTGTAGGGATCTCAGTACGAGGGAAGAGGAAGTGGAACTTCTGTGAAATATACACAGAATTTTTTCATAACCCCATAAGTGACCTATTCTCCATAAGAAAAGACATTGACAGGGACTCATTGATTTTGGGAGAAGGAAATTCTTCCCAACTCTGACTTATCCAGGTTTAATGCCTGAGTAAGAAAGAAAAATAACATAATCAAGATTGTATAATAATTGAAGAATAAACAAACATAAAATAAAATATTTACTTTTTTATTCTTAATTGGCCCGAAAGAAAACTGTTTAAAACAATAGTAAGTAACAATGTATTAGATGATTAAAGCATATAGCAGAGTGAAATGAATTACATCAATATCTCATGGGATGAGAGAAGAATTAGGAGTTCTCTATTATAAGACAACGTGTACTACACATAAGATAGTGTAGTGTTATTTGGAGACACACTTAGATTAGTTAAAAGTGCATATTTCAACTCTAGGGCAATCACTGAAAGAATGTTTAATTGTAATTTTTACATAAATAGAGGAGACAAAATGGTCTTATATAATATGCTTAGTTAAAACCAAAGAAGGCATAAGGATATGTATAGGAGGTTGGGAACAAAGAACATATGAAATGAATAAAAAGAGTTTCAAACATGGTAAGTACTAATCTACCTCAATCAATCATCACATTAAATGTGAATGGTTTAAACATACCAATTAAAAGACAGAGATTGTCACGATAGAATAGTAAAAAGAAAAGCTCAAATATAAGTTGTCTGTAAAAAACCCACTTTAAATATAAGGACACAGATATTTTAAAGGTAAAGAGATAGAATATATATGCCATGTTAACACTAATTTTAAAAACAATATAGAATAGCTATATTCATAAGGGACAGAAAACAGATTTCCAAAGTCTGAGGTGCACGTAATAACAACAAGGTTAATTCTCCAAGAATACATAGCAGTACTAAATGTGTATGCACCTAACAACATATCACCAAAATGTATGTCTCCAAAACGGAAAGAACTGAAAGGGAAAATAGACAACTTTATTATTAGGGTTTGAAATTTTAACACCAAAAATTGGAAGCAACCAAGATGTTCTTCAACAAGTGAGTGAATAAATAAACTGCAATGCATTCCATTCATACGATGGAATATTACTCAGCAAAAAGAAAAAAAAAAGAAAAAATATTATGAAGCATGCAAAAAAAGACAAGAATCTCAAATGCATATTGCTAAGGGGAAGAAGCCAATCTGAGAAGTCTTCATACTGTATGATTGTGATTTTACGACATGCTATAAAAGGTAAAACTATAGAGAGAAGAAAAAGATTACATGTTACTAGGGGTTTGGTGTTAGGGGAAAAATATTTAATAGAAGGTACATAGGAGATTTATTTTTTGGGCAATGAAACTATTCTGTATGATACTGCAGTGATGCATACGTGATATTATGAATTTGTCAAAACCAAGAGACCATTATGGAATAAAAAATGAACCTCAATGTATATAAATTTTGTGAAAATTTGGAGATCAAGGATTCTCCAGTGGAAGGCAGAATGTAGTAAAACAATTTTACTATATTACACATTAGTGAAACAACCTCACTGAAGGAGATAAGAAAGGTGCTGAGCTAAGTAACTTTAGAAATAGAGACTATAAAATGAAGACAAAAGAACTAGACATAAAAATCGTACTCTCACTGATGAAGCTTTTACCTATGGAGATACAATTTAACAATATTGCAACAACAAATGTATACTGGAATTGAACAATTAAACAAATGGATGGTACAGGGTAAGAACCATATTTCTCAATATTGGAGTAGGAAGTTACAACAGATAAGCAATGAGAGAAAATGAGAGTGATTCATGTGGTAATGGATTAGAGTTAGAGATGTTAATGTGAATTTATATATATTTACCTTATATTAGATATGGATGGTTATATATAGAAATATCAATATGTGTATGTTCAAGGATTAGTATACTTTCATAATTCCTTGCTCAACCAACTGGTGGCCTCGGAGGAGTGACGTCCCAGGAGCAAAGGGCATATTCCTTGATTCTAGGACTGGTATAGAAGCAAGGACACCCAAGTAGTTACAAGCACACTTTCATCTAGAATTTGATTTCTAATACCAGCCTCTTGTATCTGTTCCTACTATGGGAGCTTCTTGGAAAAGTGGCAATTCTCAAACTAGGGTAAGACATATACAAGATAAAACTGATGCATCTTGTGTTTTCAAAAAGTAAAGCTTTTCTAACAACAGAAACAATCCACAGAACATAATAATGGGGATACGTTGATGGTACAAAGGCACCAGCTGAAGAGCTCCTGAAGCACAAAAAGGGAACGATTTCAGTAACAAAATTAATAAAGTAGTATTGGGTTGTAATACAAAATATTAAATGAATATTCATGAGTCCACACTAATGTGAATAAATTATTGAGTAAGTAAATTAATATAGGAGAATAGAAACACTTGCACAAAGGGATTTCAAATAATTTTTGTAGATATTCTGCCCTCAAGGAGGTGAAGCACTCACTCCTTAAGTACAGGCTGCACGAAGTGACTTCCAACCAAAAAGTACAGCATGCAAAGGGGAAAAAAGAACTTAAAAGTGAGAAACTTTGCAAACACTCCTCAGACAGGTGATCAAGAAAAGTATCAGCAGTGATAATTCAAATAGATAGTGTGTAGCCTTAACAAGATGTAATAAAAATGCTTTCCCCCCAACCCCGGTTTTTCTTTTAAAAATCTATAGCCCTAAGTCTAATCATGAGAAGACATTAGACAACTTTCAGTTAAGGGGCATTCTACAAAATATATGACTAGTGCTCCTCAGATTTTTAAATGTCATCAAAACAGAAAATTTGAAAAACTGTTGTAACGAAGAGCCAAATGAGGCGTGATGAATAAACGTAATGTGGTATCCTGTTTAATTGTTCAATTCCAGTATACATTTGTTGTTGCAATATTGTTAAATTGTGTCCCCATAGGTAAAAGCTTTGTAGAAGAAAAAGGAGATAAGCACAACTAAGGAAATTTGAATAAATTATGGGACTTTAGCCCATCTAACTCAGTTGGCAGAGAATGAGACTCTTCAGTTACGGACTTTGATAATAATGTATCGGTATTGGTTCATTAACTGTGTCAAATGTGCATACTAATATATGATGTTAATAATAGGGAAACTGGGGTCAGGGTAAAGGGAAA
Organism: Macaca mulatta; assembly: GCF_049350105.2. Taxonomy (NCBI): domain Eukaryota; kingdom Metazoa; phylum Chordata; class Mammalia; order Primates; family Cercopithecidae; genus Macaca; species Macaca mulatta. The sequence continues at coordinate 8,991,380 of NC_133407.1, read as the reverse complement.
CTGTCCTATCTTTCAATTGTTCTGTAATATAATGCTATTCTAAAATAAATGTTTATTAACTTATTTATTCATTTATTTTTAATTATTTCAACTTCTATTTTAGATTCATGGGGTACATGTGTGGTTGTGTTGTATGAATATATTGCATGATGCTGATGTCTGGGTTATGATTGATTCCGTCACCCAGGTAGTGAGCATAGTACCCGATAGTTCATTTTTCAACCCTTGCCCCATCTCTCCTTCCCCACTCTAGTAGTCAACAGTGTCTACTGTTGCCATCTTTATATCCCTGTATACCCAATGATTAGCTCCCACTTATACATGACAGTATGCAGTATTTTGTTTTCTGTCCTGCATAATTCACTTAGGATAATGGCCTCCAGCTGCATTTATGTTGCTGCAAAGAAGACGTTTTCATTCTCTTTTATGGCTAGGTAGTATTCCATGTTGTATATGTACCATATTTTCTTTATCTAATCCACCATAAATGGGCACCTCAGATGGGCACCTTGATTGATTCTGTGCCTTTGCTACTGTGAAGAGTGCTGAGATGGACATATGAGTGCATGTGTCTTTTTAATAAAATATTGTTTTTCTTTTGTGTATGTACTCAGTAATGGAATTGCTGGGTCAAATGGTAGTTTTGTTTTAAGTTCTTTGAGGAATCTCCAAATTGCTTTGCACAGTGGCTGAACGAATTTACATTCCCACCAACAGTGTATAAGCATTCCTTTTAGTAGGTAGCATTTGTTACTTTTTGGCTTTTTAGTAATAGCAATTTTAAATTGTATGAGATGGTATCTCATTGTGGTTTTGACTTGCATTTTCCTGATGGTTAGTGAAGGTAAGCATTTTTTGTTTCATATGTTTGTTGGCCACTTGTATGTCTTCTTTTGAGAAGTTTCTGTTTACATCTTTTGACTATTTTTAATGGATTTGTTGGTTTTGGCTTTTCCAATTGTTTAAGTTCCTTTAGATTCTAGATATTAGATCTTTGTCATATACATAGTCTGTGAATATTTTCTCCCATTGTGTAGGTTGTCTGATTACTCTGTTGATAATTCCTTTTGCTTCACAGAATCTCTTTAGTGTAATTAGGTCCCACTTGTCAATTTTTGTTTTTGTTGCAATTGCTTTTGAGGACTTAGTCAGAAATACTTTCCTAAGGCTGATGTCCAGAAAGATGTTTCTAAGTTTTCTTCTAGGATTCTTATAGTTCGCAATCTTAAATTTAAATCTTTAATCCGTCTTAATATTTGTTTATGATGAAAGGTAGGGGGTCCAGTTTCATTCTTCAGTGTATTGGTTAGCCAGCTGTCCCAGCACCATTGATTGAATATGGAGTCCTTTCTGCATGCTTATTTTTGTTGACTTTGTCAAAGATCATATGGCTATAGGTGTATAGTTAGATGTCTGGGTTCTCTATTCTGTTCCGTGAGTGTATGTGTCTGTTTTTGTACCAGTACCATGGTGTTTTTGTTACTGTAGCATGCTGTTTTGGTCACTCTAGCCTATAGTTTAAAGTTGGGTAATGTGATGCCTCCAGCTTTGTTCTTTTGCTTAGGATTACTTTGAACGTTCAGGCTCTTTTTTTTTGGTCCATGTGAATTTTGTAATTTTTTTTCTAGTTCTGTGAAAAATGACTTTGGTAGTTTGATAGGGATAATGTTGAATCTGTAGATTGCTCTGGGCATTATAGCTATTATACCAATATTTAGTCTTCCAATCCATGAGCATGGAATGTTTTTTTCATTTGTTTGTGTCATCTATGATTTCCTTTAACTGTTTTGTAGTTCTTTTAGAGATCTTTCACCTTCGATGTTAGATGTAGTCCTAGGCATTTTTGTGTTGTTCCTATTGTAAATGGGATTGCATTCTTGATTTGGGTCTCAGCTTCAACATTATTGGTGTATAGAAATGCTACTGATAGCATTTCTATCAGTATAACTATACATTTATTTTGTATCCTGAAACTTTACTGACATCATTTATCAGTTCTCAAAGCCTTTTGGTGGAGTCATTAGGGTTTTCTAGGTGTAAAATCGTATCAGCAAAGAGAGACTTTGACTTCTTCCTTTTCTATTTGGGCGCCTTTTATTTCTTTCTCTTGCCTAATTGCTCTTGCTGGGACTGCCAGTATTATGTTAAATAGAAGTAGTGAGAGTAAGCATCCTTGTCTTCTTCTAGTTCGCCAGGAAAATGCTTCCAGTTTTTGCCCATTCAATATGATGTAGGCTGTAGGTGTGTCATAGATCACTCTTATTATTTTGAGGTATATTCCTTTGATGCCTCATTTCTTGAGGGATTTTATCATGAAGGGGTGTTGGATTTTATCTAAATCTTTTTCTACATCTATTGAGATGATCATGGGGTTTTTGTTTTTAATTCTGTTTATGTGTTAAATCACATTTAGTTGATTTGTATATGTTGAACCCAGCATGCATCCCAGAAATGAAGCCTACTCAATCATGGCGAATTCACTTTTTGATGCGCTGCTGGATTTAGTTTGTTAGTGTTTCGTTTAGAATTTTTGTGTCTATGTTCATCAGAAATATTAGCCTTTAGTTTTCTTTTTTCATCTTGCCTTTGCAAGCTTTTGGTATCAGGGTGATGCTGGCTTCATAGAATTAGTTAGGGACGAGTCCCTCATACTTGGTTTTTTAAAATAGTTTAGATAGAATTGGTACCTTGCCCTCTTTGTATGTCTGGTAGAATTTGGCTGTGAATTGATGTAGTCTGAGGCTTTTTTGGTTGGTAGGATTTTTAATGCCAATTCAATTTCAGAACTCCATATTGGCCACTTCAGGGTTCCAATTTCTTCCTGCTTCATTCCTGAGAGGTTGTGTTTCTAGAAATTTACCCATTTCCTCTAGATTTTCTAGTTTGTGTGAATAGATATGTTTATAATGTCTTTGAGAATATTTTATATGTCTTTGGATTGGTTGTAATGCCACCATTGTATTTTTGATTGTGCTTATTTTGATCTTCTCTCTTTTTTCTTTGTTAATCTAGTTAGAGTCTATCAATATCGTTTATCCTTTCAAAAAACAATTTTTGGTTTTGTTGCTTCTGTGGGTGAATTTGGGGGTCTCAAGTTTCCTAAGCTCTGCTCTGATTTTAGTCATTTCTTTTCTTGTACTAATTTTGGGTTTAGTTTGTTTTTGTTTTTATAGTTCCTTTCGGTGTGATGTTAGATCATTAGTTTGAGGTCTTTCTAACTTTTTGAGGTAAGTGTTTGCACTATAAACATTCCTTAATCCTGCTTTTGCTGCATCCCAACGATTTTGGTATGCTATGTTTCTGTTTTGATTTATTTCAAAAAAACTTTCAACTTCTGCCTTAATTTATTTGTTTACCCAGAAGTAATTCAGTAGCAAGTTGTTTAATTTCCATGTAAATTGTCTAGTTTTGAGAGATCTTCTTGGTATTGATTTCTACTTTTATTCCACTGTGGTCTGAGAGTATCATTAGTATTATTTCAGATTTTTTTAAATTTATTGAGACTTGCTATATGGTTAAGTATGTGTACATTACTCTAATCTGCACACATTATAGCAGTTTATTTTTAAACAAATAGGCTTCTTTCTACACTTGAGTGGAAGATCTTTAGACATCTAGTGTTTATGTTCTTCATAACATGTAGAATTTATTTATAAAACAAATTATTAGGTTAGCTCTGTGTTTAAAATATATAGTACAGTATTTCAATTCCTTAAATAAGCTAATTATCTTAGTCATTGAAAGAAAAAAAATTTAAATAAATATATGACTTTACATCTCTACTTTCAATTTGTCTTTTATGGGAATGAAGAGAACATGTTCTTTCCTCTATTTTAGTTTATTAAACATTTATGGATATATGATACAGTATATGGAGAATACCAAAGATAAGGAAACTGTTGGAATCCTAATTTGATCACTAATTATTTACATAAGATTAAGACAGCCTTTCTGGGACTTATTTTTGTTTCTATGTATATGATGTGGTCTGAATAGATTAAGTGATTTTAACCTATTATGTGGCTTTCATAAGTGCTCTGAATATTTTTTGCAAATTTAACTATTGCAAAATAAACATTTCTCTGGAGTGAAGGTTTAGAGCTTTGATCATATTCTTAAAATTATCAGTTACCCACAAAGTGGTTAAGATCCTCTGGCCTTACTGATATTTGTAGCTGGGGTATTAATTCTGTGGAGACCTGGAAGATGGCGCTCTGACTACTGTTGACAAGTATCAGTAAGTATCAAAATATTTTTACAACATTGAGTTCTGTACAATAGTGATTATAGTTAAAAATATAAGATAGGTTCTGGAAGGACTTCAGAGTCATCAAGAACCATGGAGTCCTTACCATTTAAGTTCTTTTTCGTCAATGAAAGAAGTTAAGACCGAAAGGAAAAGATTTATAGAAACATAATCTTAAAGCATCTTATAGAATCATTTAAAATGATTATGCTATCCTTTGCTGTCCACAAAGATGAGCTCCTACAATTTCAGTACAATTTCAGGCAAGATGAACTAAAACATGGAATTCACAATTTAAGAGGCTTATTTTATTTATTATTTATTATTTATTTTTGAGAAGTGTCTCACTCTGTCACCCAGGCTGGAGTTCAGTAGTATAATCTCAGCTTACTGCAACCTCCACCTCTTAGATTAAAGAGATCTTCCTGCCTCAGCCTCCCAAGTAACTGGAATTACAGACACATGCCACTATTTTCAGCTAATTTTTATATTTTTATTAGAGACAGGATTTCACCATCTTGGCCAGGCAGGTCTTGAACTCCTGACCTCAAGTGATCCTCCCACCTCAGCCTCCCAAAGTGCTGGGTTTGCAGGCATGAGCCACCGTGCCAGACCTGAGTACCGCACCCAGCCATTTCATTCTTTCATTCTTATTCTTTAATTCATTTACGCATTTAGCAAATAATAATGTTTTAATATATGTCAAGCTCAGTGTTAGGTGCCTTGGACACAGAAACAAATATATGTCTATTATTTCTTGAGTATCTGCTAAGTCCTTTAGCTCAATTGACTTCCAAAGCATTTTAAATTTCTAAAAACATGGAGACTGGGAAAGAGTACATTACTTATCCAAACCTATATAGAGAGTAAGCTGCAGATTTGAACTTAAAACTTAGGTCTGACTTGCCCGTAAACTGCATTTCTTCATCTTTCCTATCCCACCCAGAGACTAAGAGCTTTTTGGTAAAAATAGACACATGGAACATTATTAGACATGTAAACAGCATCAAGAATATCACAATATGCAGCAAAGTAATTTAACAGAAATCTGACATAATTTATTGCATGCCTATCTCGTTACTAAAATCTTTTGTAAATTTGAAATATGAAGGGCAGTACTATGCTGAAAATTACATAGAAATATTTTTTCAAAAACATTCAAAATGACCAACTTTAAAGCTAGAGATGTTCAGTATTTGGTACTGCCATCCTATTTCCTAACTGAGGAAAATGATGCTCTGTGATGCAACATGCCTTGCAACATGCCACATTACATAGACATCTGAATCCAACGGGAACCAGAGCCCGAGTTAAAAAAAAAACAGTGACTCAGAATTCAAGACTTCTGGCCTTAGTTGATTCAAGATGCCATTTTTTCAGTTTGTATTTTTTTTCCTCCAGATCAAATTTCAGTAAAATGTGACAGTAAGACTTCATTGTATGTGCCTCTTATTTCTCCTTTAGTTTATAAAATATTTTGGTGTTCTCTGACTATTGCTTAATTGTGTGCTTGGATATTAAACATAATAAAGTTCCATCTACTTTCATAGTGAAGGAAATAGTAATATTTGTTTTTTTGTAATGTTTAAGAAAATCCATAGCCTTTTATGTGTGTACATGGTAGAAAGCGATAATTTCACTAAAAGCAGAAGAGATCTAGCTGGTGGGGAGACAGCACTGTATTGGACCTAGCGTGAACCTGCTCATCCCATCTGGTTATTAAATATTCAGGAATTTTGCAAACCAATTGTGAAATACAACCATTATTAAAAAATAAGCTGTATAGACTTATAACTAAGTAAATAATATTAGAATGAAAGCATAAATAACCAAACTCATCACTTCTTAATTCTTTTACTACATCTTACTATTACCTGTGTTCTTGTTATTTTACACTTACTGCCTTTGCATGGTAAAACGACTCCTTATGAGAGGGTACCCGTGGTTTTCTTCACTCTATGTTCAATGACGTAATTTTTGTAGCTTAAAATTAGCCATGGTGGGAGTATTTATGCTGTAGAAATTGACGTATGCTACGATTCAGGGATTTTTATCTCAGATATCCAGTTGTTAAACATGTGTCAGCATGCCACTGAGAATAGAGGAATATCACAAATATCGATCAGCTTCTGCTATTCACAAATTCGACCTTACTTCAACATTATAACCGTGTGTTCAAACCTGATAAACTGCTTTTTTTCAAGATCAGGTCCTACTTTGATATGTTCTGAGTAAAATTCCCAAATCGATTAGAGTCTATGTAGTTTGAGGATGAAGTGAATGTAATATTTGAAGTTATTGATATTTGCAACTATGAGGGGATACGTGTGAAGGCAAAACCTACATGCAGAGAATGGCTGAGCAGGAAGAGAAGAATGAATCCTTGATGATGATATTGAATCACAACAGTAATTAATTCTGGAGTCACACTTCAGGCATCTTGTCATGTGGAAAATATATTCTTTTAAAGCCACTTTTAATTGTGGTGTGTATTACTAATACAGCAATTACCCTTTTTATAGATAAAAGTCAGCTAATTCCTACAGCCACAACATTTAGGGAAGTTCATGTAAGGTCTTATTAGCACTTCTATTTTAAAGGCTTGTCTTTTTTATTTTTATTTTTAAGTATAACTTTGACTTAATTATAGATTCCAATATACAAAAGTGTTATTTGAACCTGGGTCAATGTGAAATGCAACCAGAAACTTTAAAAAAGTGTAAGCACTGCAGATATATATTTGTATAATAATGAGTGCTAATGACTATGATGGATATCCAATATCTAACTGAAAATAAATATAGTTTTCCTTAGCAAAGGAGAAGACATCAGAACCCAGTTATTCAAACATGTACTAGGCCTTTCTTATGTGGGGGGGTTGTTTATAGCCATAAGATACTTATCAAACATGTAATAAATCAGCACATTTCCAATTATAAACGAATGAGTAGCATCTTATTAAACACTGTTCTTACAATTCGTTGAAAACTCCAGTAGTTATAGAAAGAGCACAAAGTATTCTGATTTTATGCTTTTAAAAACGTGACCCTTTAACAGAGAATCTTCCCTTAGGTTTAACAAGACATATTTGACATTCTACTATAGTTCAAAACCCCTGAGATTGATTACACAAAAGTTACATCAACCAGTACAAAAAGAATGATTATATGACGTTATTTCTTCTATGTAATGAGTAAATACTAATTAATGAAATAGACTTATATTGTAATTATGACTTTTTGTATTCTAGCAAAAAGAATGAAATTGGGAGGTTTTAAATTAAACCTATAGTCTGAAATCCAATATTATTCTACCAAAAGGAGAGAAAGAGAATGAAATAGAGAAGAGACAGATGAATAATAAGAGATGATTTAGAATAGGTAAACAGTAAAACAGTAATAAATAATAAAACATTGGTTAATATGGCGGTTGATTTACCTTGTGAGGTGTCAAGAATCTGAAAGGTAGCTGAAGAAACTTTTGGCAGTTTCTTAGAAGTGAGTTATTCATTCTCCTAAATTCAAGCTTAGTGTATATGGGTAGTTCTCAAGTAATATGAAATGAGTATAATACTATCATTGGCTTAATATCTATTAAAAGGTAAATTGTGTGTGTGTATGTAAATGGGTTTACATGCATTTACAAAATAAAATGGATTAGACATTTTTAAATGACAGTAGAGAAACTTATACTTGTGACCATATATAAACACGCCAGTATTGGACAAAATATATAAAACTTTTCAGGCCTTGAACAAAAGAGCTTACAATTTTTGAAAAAAAGAAAAACTCATAAAGTCTATCTCATGATTGAACCTACTCTTTGCCTGAGAACAATTTCCTAAACTGTGAAAGAAGGAGCTGACACACAAGTATAGCACACCAGTCCCACTGAAGTTAAGGCAGAAGTTAGATTTGTTTTTTCTTTTTTTTGAGTTGGAATCTGGCTGTGTCACCCAGGCTAGTGTACAGTGGTGCAATCTCCACTCACTGCGACCTCCACCTCCTGGATTCGAGAGATTCGCCTACCTCAGCCTCCCGAGTAGCTGGGATTACAGGCGCCTACCACTATGCCTGGCTAATTTTTATATTTTTAGTAGAGACAGGGTTTTACCATCTTGGCCAGGCTGGTCTCAAATTCCTGACCTCTTGATCTACCTGCCTCTGCCTCCCAAAGTGCTGGGATTAGAGGCATGAGAAAGCAGATTTCAGAGTTCCTGAAGGAGATGGAATCTGTGGACTAGGGCACCAGAGAGCAGGGAGCTAATCTGAGTGGGAACCTCAGAGTTTGTGTGGGAGCTCTTGTAGGGTGTCTGGCTATGGGATAATCTTTATAAGCTCAGGAAGAAACTATGGGAGGCTGCAAAGCAAATAAACATTAAAGACTTGAGAGTAGAACAGAAGCTGAAGCTTGCAAGGTTACGGAAGAACTCAATGCCCCAACTCAGCTAGAGTGAAAAAATCTTGTTAATATCCTGAGTATTCAACTAAGACATCAAAAAGGTCAATCCTTAAGTACAGACCATGTTCTACAGCAAGAGGCAGCAAATGTTTTCTGACCCTGGTCCCTGTAGTCTGTTCCAACTTCTCAACCTTGCTTTTGAGATGTGAAAGCATCTCTAGAAAATACGTACATAAATAGGTGTGACCGTGTTCCACTAAAGCTTTAATCATGAAATTACTCAGTATCGATGCAGATTTGACCCCCACAGACCATACAGTTTGCTGACCCCACCCTAGAGTAAGGCCTGTACAACACTCACTTATTAAAGCATGAAACTCAACTTTGACAATATCCACAGGAAGACAGAGTTTAGAAATTAAGCCGTACCAAGTTACAGGGGCTTGAGAAAAAAATTTAGACATTACACAGATATGTTCAACAAAGCATAAAACTAAGCTAATACAAGTTTGAGGTAAATAGGCTGTGATAGAGCTACTTATTTGAACAAAAATCAGCAATTTTCTGAAAGAAAAAAACAAAAAATCCAAAATCCAGTTTATCTAAATTATATCATCCAAGATGTCAAGTATAAAATTGAAAAAATGAAATAAATAAAAACATATTTTAAGGTCATCCTGATGTTTAATTTATCAAATAAAAATTTAAAGGGAACTATTGTTCCTTTCAAGGAATAAAATGAAAATATGCTTTTAACGTTATATAGATGAGGTATCTAAATAGAGACGTGAAAAGTATAAAAGCAAATGAAATAGAAAATCTACAACAAAAATGGAATAACTAAAATCTTAAAATTTCATATGAGCTTTACAGATGACTGAAGGTAGAAAAAGAAAGTGTCAATGGATTTTAACCAAATAAATAGAAGTTATCCAATGTTAAGAAATAAAAAGATAGAGGAAAATATAATAGCAACTCAAGCAACTCAATATCAAAGGATCTTAGCAAATGTTTAATATCCTAGAAAGACAAGTGAGAATGGGTGAAAAAAGTATTTGAGGAAGTAGTAGCTGGCCGGACATGGTGGCTCACGTCTGTAATCCCAGAACTTTGGGAGGTCAAGGTGGGAGAATTGCTAGAGGCTAAGAGTTCAAGACCACCCCAGGCAACACAAGGAGATCTTTTCTCTAAAAATAAAAATAAGTAAGTAAATAATAGCCGAGATTTCCCCCACATTTCATGAAAAACATTGATTTACAGATCCTTAAGGAACTCAGAAAAAAGCAAACAGAAAAATACAAAGAAAGTCACACCTAGACGTATTGTAAATTCATTTCTTTAAAGCTAAAGATTAAAGAAACAAAAAAAGAAGCAAAAAAAAAAAAACTTAAAAACCACCAAAGAAAGCATAAAAAACAATTATTCAAGGAATAAATGATACAAATCATGACTGACTTCTCATCAGAAAAATGGACAACAAAAGTTAATGGAGTAGCATCTTTTAAATAGCAAAGGAATGTGGTGGCTGTTTAGCTCAGTTGATTAGTGTGGTGCTAATACATAGCAAAAGAAAAAACAATACTAATAACCAAAAAAACCTATAAAACTGTGATTCTATATCTAGTAAAAATATTTTTTAGAAACAATAGCAGAATGAAGACATATTTGATAAAGCAAATTGAGGATAATTTGTTGTTACCAGGTGTGTACTATCAAAAACAGAAAAATTTTAAAGAATTTTCTTCAAGCTAAAAGGAAATTAATCCAAATAAAATTAATTCAAATAAAATAAATAATCAAACCTATAAGAAATAATAGAGGATGTAAGAAATGATAAATAATTGGGCAAATGGAAAATATTTTTTGTTTCTCTAATTTTCCTCTAGAAACAACTGTTTGTATGAAGCAAAAATAATAACACTGTAAAGTGGGCTTATAAAATCTATAGGTAAAAACTGTGACAATAGTGAAAGGAAAGACAAGGGAACTAGAAGTATACCCCATAAGCTTATTACATTTCTGAACAGTGAAGTGGGAAGTTGGAAATACGGGCTCTGAGGCTTAAATCTAAAGTGATAATATATTGGCTCTAAGTAGACATTAATAAGTTAGAGATACAGAATATTAGTCCTAGAGCTATTATCATAAAATAATAAAAGGATATATAGTAAAGCAAGCCAATAGAGAAATAAAATAAAACAAAACTATATGACTCACCCAAAAGTGGCAAGAAAGGAATAAGAGAGCAACAAAAACAGAAGGGACTAGTGGAAAACAAAGAGCATAATGGTAGGTTTAAACACAGCTATATCAATGTTTGCATTAAATGTTAAACATTCCTGTTAAAAAGTAGAGTTTGTCCTATTGAATTAACAAAAAGGGGCCAAATATACCATATAAACTATATTAATAAGAAGCTGAAATGAACAAAGTATAAACCAATAAGAAGAATATTATTAGAAATGAAAATAGATATTTTATAATTGTAAAGAGACAAGAAGAAATAACAAGCCTGAATGTGTATGTACTTAATAACAGATTTTTGTAAAGAAGAATCAAAGACTGACACATCCAAAGAAGAAATGGACTCATAAACAGATATAGTTGGTTATTTTCATCCTTTCACAGTAACTGATAGAAAAGTTGAGTTCAGAACAGGTGCAGAAGATCTGAACAACATTACCAACCAACTTGAACCAATCGATATTTGTAGCGCACAATACATGACAACTGCAGAATGTACATTCTTTTTACCTACCAAGATAGACCACATGTTGAGCCATAAAATCTCTCAATACATTTCAAAACATGGAAATCATGCAAATTGTGTTCTTGGAGTCTATTGTTATAAATTATAAATCAATCAAAATTAAGATTTTAAAATTCATAAAATATCTGGAAACCAAATAACAATCTTCTAAATGACTCATGAGTGAAAAGTAGTCATAAAAGAAAATTTATTGAACAGAAATAAAAACAGAACACATAAAAAATTGTAGGATGCATGTATTACCCAACTTCAAAATATTCTACAAAGCATTAGTAACCAAAGGAGCCTGGTGTTGGTATAAAACAGTCAAATAGACCAGTGGAACAGAACAGAGAACCCGGAAATAAATCTATGTGTTTGCAGCCAATTGATTTTTGACAAAAGGTGCCAGGACATACATTGGGAGAATAACACCCTCTTCAATAAATACTACTGGGAAAGTCATCAAACTAGAACCCTTTCCCTGGTCATATATGAAAATCAACTAAAATGAATAAAAACTTAAATATAAGATACAAAATGATAAATCTACCAGAAGAAAACATGATAAATGCTTTAGGTCGTTGGTCTAGGCAACGATTTCATGGGTAAGACTTCAAAAGCACAGGCAACAAAAGCAAAAAGTAGACAAATGAGAATATCTCAAACTAAAAAGCTTGTGCACAGCAAAGGAAATGATCAGCAGAGTGAAGAGACAACCTGTAGAAAGATAGAAAATGTTTGGAAAGTATACATCCATTAAGGGATTAATATCCAGAATATGCGAAAAATTCAAACAAAAGCAAAACGAACCCCCAAAATATGATTTTAATAATGCGCAAGGGATTTGAATAAACATTTCTCAAAAGAAGACGTACAAACTTACAAAAAATATGAAAAAGTGTTCGACATCACTAATCATCAGGGAAATGCAAATCAAAACCACAATGAGGTATCATCTCACTTCAGTTAGAATGGTTATTATCAAAAAGCAAAAAAAATCACAAATGCTGGTGAGGATGTGAAGGAAAGGGAACTCTTACACACTCTTGTTTGGAATATAAATTAGTACAGCCATTGTGGAAAAGAGTATGGAGGTTTCTCAAAAGATTAAAAACAAGACTATCATATGATCCAGTAATTCTACTACAGGGTATTTAGAAGGGAATCTTCCTCAGTCTGATGAAAGGTATCTGTAAAAAACCTCCAGCTAACATTCTACTTAATGATCAAAGAAATCTTTCTTAAGAATAGAGAAAAGGGAAAATTTATTCTTGGCGATTATTTTCAATATTATTCTAGAGGCTCCAGTTAGGACAATAAACCTAAATAAATAAACATGCAATGTAGAACATAAAGATTGGAAATATATATAGTAAGCAAAAAAATCTTTTAAAATTACAAAAATAAACCTATCAGATATAATAATTTAGCAAAGTCACATAATATAAATACAAACAAATGAATTTTATTTTTGTATATATGTCGTTAACAATTGAAAAACAATATTCTTTACCATAGCATTAAAATAACACCACAAAACAGGAAGAAATTTAACACAAAGATAGGCAGAACCTTTATATTGAAACATTGATAAGAGAAATTTAAGCACATATTTTAATGTCTGTTATACCTTGAGTGGAGGAGTGGGAATCACAACTCAATTCAATTATTTGCAGCTGTTTCACTTCTGCATTTTACTTAGCTTAAACTCAATTTCTAAATCGCTGTCATTCATAAAATTCACTTTCTAGATAAGTCATTAATAGAATTGGAAACATGTAAAGTAATTGGCATAAAGCCTGAACCTAATAGAAGTACAGCAAATTGAAATAATTTTATTACTGTTATTATGAATAATGAGTTATAAACTGAGATACATATATTTATTACTTTAGCAATAAAGAAACCCTAGGCAAGACTTTGAATAAAGAAAATAACATATGATTGATAGCATAAGTGAAGAGTAATTTTCATAATGGTGAAAAAGCCAGGTTTCTTTAGCCTTTTATTTACTAATAAATTCTGAAGACAAGTCATAAAACAATGTATGCATAGTAGATACACCCGTGTACATAATTTCAGCTCTCTGCAGAAGTGGCAATAGCTCAAAAGTACGTTAGTATGAGAAATTCTTTTTCAAACAAAATGAGATAGCATTGTTCCAGGACTTCTGACTGGGATCTATTCAATCCTGAACCATTCCACCTAAGTCTGTATATCTCCAAAACCGCAGTGGTCATTCTTGTTTGGGATGATATTCTCAAATGTCTTAGTTCTGGTTCCCTCAAAAGCAGAGACCCAGACGGGAACTTTGGTTCTGGTAATTTATTCAAGCGATGATCCAGGAAGCAAGAAAGGGGAGCAGATAAAGTAAGTCAGGGACATAGAAGTGTCAATATAGAATGATTTATTGAGGTTACACTGTGGGCAATGAGGGATTTTTTCCAAAACCTGAGAAACATACAGAAAGCTTCCCAAAATTTTCCCTTAACCAAAGAGAAATCTAGAATATTTGTCCACAAGCTCCATGAATTGAAAATTACATGAAGGCATTAACTCCCCTAACACTCTGCCTATCTAGGCTGCATGTGTACCAGGCTAAGTAGATTCCCAAAGTGTCAGAGAAGGCACTGAAGCAGAGTACAGATCATACAAAATGAGCTTTAGATGGGACTCTATCAATGTGTGGCATATCTGAACTGGCACAGAACTGCCCTTTGTAGCTAAGGCTGAAGTCAGAAATGAGCTAAGGTGACAAGGACATTAAGTAGAAGACCCTACGTAGGACATCAAGTCTAAAAATAGGTTAGGTTTTGTTCATTCTACTAGTGCTGAGAAGTGAATCATCTGTTTTGTCAAGTGTCTTAATCTTTTCAGGCTGTTATAAGAAGTACCATCAACTAGTTAGCTTACAGACAACAGGAATTTCTCTCTCATAGTTCTGGAGAAGGGGAAGTCCAAGGCACTAGCAGATTTGGTGTCCAGTGGGGAATCATTTCCTTGTTCATAGACGGTACCTTCGTACTGTTCCTTCACATGATTTAAGCGACTAACTGGCTCTCTGGAGTCTTTTAATGAGGGCACAAGTCCCAGTCATGAGAGCTCTGTCTTCATGACTCAGTCACCTCCTCCATTACCTTAGGAGTTAGGATTTCAACATGGAATTTGAGGATATACAAACATTAAGACCATAGCAAGAAGACTTTCATCAAAAGACAATTATTGAATTTTAATATTTAATCATCATACAAAATAGAAAAAATGACTGTCTATAGGTCATTTTTAAAAGATTATAAAAATATAAGGTCAAAAATTTAGATTGCCTTTAGAATATAACCTAAACATCATAATTTGATAAAGTCTAGATTGGCAGTGCTATTTGTAACAGGTCACATATTAAACATATATAAGTCACATATAAATTTAGAGGTCATAAATATTCCCCATATTCCCAACCCATAGATTTTTTTCACTAGTCTACTCAGTCTTTATCCACATCACCTGCTTTGATGCCTGAATCAATCTTGACTCATAAATGGATTGATAGGAAAGAGTACTGTGGCACGGTTATGTCTCCGGCTCCCCCTAACCCACCACCGCTGGGTGGGCTGCATCAAATAAAATGAAACCAGCTACAGCCTAGAAATATGGTGTCATGTGTGTCTGCTGTTCTCCTAAATGTTATCGCATTTAAAAGGTTAAGGACAGAGGCTTAATTCTTACGGAAAATGTTCTTTTGGTTTGTTAGTTCTTCTGAGGAACAGAATAAGCGTGTGCTCCCACAAATCCATTTTTTTCTAGTAGAACCAGAAACCCTTTGCTGCCATTAACACATTCATTAAAAAGGACTGTGAACCCTTTGAAAAGCCATTAGTAAAGATTTTATTTTGTTCAGCTTTATTTATTGTGGTATAATTGAAATATAAAAATTATATAGATTTATGTTGTATAACATAATGTTTTGATATATGCATATATTGTTAACTGAGTACCAAAAGCAAGCTAATTAAGATGTCTATCTCCTCATATACTTACCGTTTTTGTGTGTGTGATGAGGACACTTAAGATCTACTCTCTCAGCAAGTTTCAAGTACACAATATAAAAGTTTTAACTCTACTCACTATACTGTACATTAAATCTCTGGAATTTATTCATCCTGCATAACTGAAACATTGTACCCTTTCACCTATATCTCCACATTTTTTGTACTCCCAAACTCTTGGCAATACCAAGCTACTCTCTGTTTCTGTGATTTGACTTTTTTTAAGATTCCATATGTAAGTGGGATCATACAGTATTTGTCTATCTATGCCTGGTTTACTTCACTTAGCTTTATGTCCGTCAGTTATATCATGTCGCAAATAACAGGATCTTCCTCTTTATGGCTGAATAATATTTCAATATGTATTGTATTACATACAATATATCATATATGTCTGTGTGTGTGTATCCCATATGTTTCTTTAAAAAAATAGACTTAGGGAGTACACGTGGTACAGTTTTGTTACATAGTTACATTGCATAGTGGTGATGTCCAGGCTTTTAGTCTAGCCACCACCCAAATAGTGTACATCAGAAATCCGCAGGCCCCTGAACACAGACTGGTACCCATATGTGGCCTGTTAGGAACCAGACCGCACAGCAGAGAGATCTAGTTTTTACACTCTTCATGAGAATCTAACTAATGCCTGATGATCTGAAGTGGAACAGTTTCATCCTGAAACCCCCCATCCCCCAACATCAATGGAAAAATTGTCTTCCACAAAACCGGTCCCTGGTGCCAAAAGGTTGTGGGCTCCTGGTATACATTGTACACATTAAGCAGTTTTTCATCCCTCACTCTCCTCCCACTCTCCCAAATCTCCAGTGTCTATTATTCTGCTCTCTATGTCCACGTACAGGGTATTTAGCTCCCATTTATAAGTGAGAACATGTGGTATTTGGCTTTCTGTTTCTGAGTTATTTTACTTAAGATAATGGCCTCCAGGTTCATCCATGTTACTGGAAAAAACATAATTTTATTCTTTTTATAGTTGAGTAGTATTCCACGGTGTGTTTGTGTGCACGTGTGTGTGTATGTGTGTGTGTATACATATTGCATGTGTGTATATATATGTACATATAATGTGTGTGTATATATATGTACATATAATGTGTGTATATATATACACACACACTGTGGAATACTACTATATAAATGTTTTATATATATTATATATACACACATATAAAAATATATAAATATGTGTGTGTATATATATACTTGCAATATGTATGTGTGTGTATATATGTGTGTGTGTGTATATA
The DNA here is from genome assembly GCF_049350105.2 of Macaca mulatta. Classification (NCBI taxonomy): domain Eukaryota; kingdom Metazoa; phylum Chordata; class Mammalia; order Primates; family Cercopithecidae; genus Macaca; species Macaca mulatta. The sequence goes on along the minus strand of NC_133407.1, from coordinate 8,974,673 downwards.
TACACACATATATAAATATGTATGTGTGTGTGTGTGTATATATATAAAGTATTTTCTTTATCTAATCATCAGTTGATGCACACTTAGGTTGATTCCTATCTCTGCTATTGTGAATAGTGCCACAGTCAATGTACAAATGCAGGCATCTTTTTGGTATAATGATTTCTTTTCCTTTGGGTCAGTATCCAGTAGTGGGGTTACAGGATTTAATGGTAGTTCTATATTTTCTTCTTTGAGAAATATCCATATTGTTTGCCATAAAAGTTGTACTAATTTATATTCCCACCAACAGTGTATAAGCATTTCTTTTTCTTCCCAGCCTCATCAACATCTGTTTTTTTTTTTTCGACTTTTTAAAAATAGTCATTCTGACTGGTGTAAGATGGTATCTCATTGTGGTTTTAATTTGCATTTCTCTGATGATTAGTGATGTAGAGTATTTTTTCATATATGTTTTGGACATCTGTATATCTTCTTTTGAAACGTGTCTGTTCATGTACTTTGTCCGTTTTCTCAATTGTGATTATTTGTTGTTGTTATTGTTGTTATGATGTTGGAGTTACTTGTAGATTTTGGATATTATTCCTTTGTAGGATGCATTGTTTCCAAATATTTTCACCTGTTCTGCAGATTGTCTGTTTACTCTCCATTTCTTTTGCTGTGCAGAAGCTTTTTATTTTAATCGAGTCCCATTTGTCTATTTTGGATTTTTTTTTTCTTTTTGTATTTGCTTTTAAGGCCTTAGTCGTAAATTATTTGTCAAGGCCACTATCCACAGTGTTTTTTCTAGATTTTCTTCTAGCATTTCTACAGTTTAAGATTTTACATTTAGGTATTTAATCCATTTTGAGTTAATTTTTGTGTATAGTAAAAGATGAAGAAGCAGTTTCATTCCTCTGCATATATACAATTTTCTCAGCACCATTTATTGAATAGGGTGTCCTTGCCCCAGTATGTGTTTTTGTTGACTTTGTTGAAGATAACTTGATTGTGGATACGTGGCTTTATTCCTGGGTTCTCTATTCTGTTACATTGATCTATGCATCTATTTTTATATACCAGTACCATGCTGTTTTGTTTACTAAAAACCTTCTAGTATAATTTAAATAAAGATAACATGAAAGCTCCAGCTTTGTTCTTTTTGCTAAGGATTGCTTTGGCTATAAAGGCTCTTTTTTGGTTTCATATAGGTTTGGGGATTGTTTTTTCTAATTCCGTGAAAAATGACATTGGTATTTTGATAGGAATTGCACTGAATCTGTAGATTGCTTTGGGCAGTATGGTCATATCAATGATATTGATTCTTCTGATACATTAGCATGTGATGTCTTTCCATGTGTTTGTGTCATCCAAAACACAAACATTTCATTAAACACATTTCATTTATCAGTGTTTTATAGTTTTCCTCACAGAGCCTTTTCACTTCCTTGGTTAAATGTATTCCTCAATATTATCTTTTTAGCTATTGTAAATGAGGTTGACTTCTTGATTTGTTTCTTAATTTGGTTGTTATTGATGTATATAAATGCTACTGATTATTGTAAGTTGGTTTTGTACCCTGATTTTAAAATGAGCAAAGAGCCCAAATTTACTGAAGTTACTTATCAAATCTAGGAGTCTTTCCTTAATTCATTCATGCTTTGATCAACACAGGTTGATTCCATATCTGAGCTATTGTGATTATGCTTCAGTGAACATGGGGGTGCAGATATCTCTTCAAGTTACTGATTTCATTTATTTTGTGTATATATTATGAAGTGGGATTACTGAATCATGAGGTAGTTTTATTTTTAATTTTCTGAGAAACTTTTATACTGGTTTTCATAATGGTTGTACCAATTTACATTCCCACCAACAATAGGTTTGCTTTTCTCCACATCCTCACCAGCATTTGCTATTTTTTTGTATTTTTGATAATAGCTATTCTGTCAGATGTGAGGTGATATCTTACAATGGTTTTGTTTTGCATTTCCTTGATGATTAGTAATGTTTACCATTTTTTTTTCATATACCTAGTCATCGTTTGTAAGACTGTTTTTGAGAAATGTCTTTTCAGGTTCTTTGCCCATTTTTAAGTTAGATTATTTGTTTTCTTGCAATTGAGTTGTTTGAACTCCTTTTATATTTAGAATATTAACTGTCTGTCAGATGTCTCACTTGCAAATATTTTCACCCATTTCCTAGGTGACCTCTTCATTCTGTTGACTGTTTTTTTTACTGTGCAAAAGTTTTTCATTTGATACAACTTCATTTGTCTACTCTGGCTTTTGTTGCCTGTGCTTTTGGTGTCATATTTAAAAAATCATTGCCCAGACTAATATAAAGAAGACTTTCTCTTATGTTTTCTTTCAGCAGTTTTACAGCTCCAGGTTTTATGTAAAGTATTTAATTGATATTTATATTTGGCATAAAATAAGTATCCAGTATTAATGCTTCTTGATGTGGATATTCAATTTTTTTCAACATTTATTGAAGAGGCTATCTGTTTCCTATTGTGTGTTCTTGGCACTTTGTGGAAAAAAAATTAACTATAAATGCATAGATTTATTTCTAAGCTTTCTATTCTGTTCCATTTGGTATACATGTTAGTTTTTATGACAGTACCATACTGTCTTTATTAGTATACCTTTGCAGCATATTTTGAAACCAGATAATGTGATGTCTCCAGCTTTGTTTTTCTTCCTGAAAATCACTTTGGCTATTTGGGCTCTTTCATGGTTTCATATTAATTTTAGTGTTGTTTTTTTCTCTATGTCACTGAAAAATGCCATTGGAATTCTGGTAGGGATTGAATTAAATCTACAGATATCTTTTGGGTGTTTGAATATTTAAATATGAATTATTCCAATTCATGAACATGGGATATATTTTCATTTATATGTGTCTTCTTCAATTTCTTTCATCAATATTTTGTAGTTTTCAGTGTACAGATCTTCAGTCTCCTTGGTCAAATATGTTCCTAAGTATAAATAAAATAGTTTTCTTGATTTCTCTTTTATATATTTTCTTGGTAGCATAGAAATCACTAGAGATGTGCTACTGATTTTATATGTTTATTTTATATCCTGCAACTTTATATAATTTGAGTTCTACCACATTTTTGATAGTCTTTAGTGTTTTCTATATATAGATAATGTTATCTGCAAACAGATGTAGTTTTACCTCTTCTTTTCTGATTTTCATGCCAATGTCTTTTTCTTAGCTAATTACTGTGGCTAGGGCTTCCGGTACTATATTGGATAGAATTGCTGAGAGTGGACATCCTTGTCTTGTTTCTGATTTTTAAGAAAAACTGCAATGGTGCAGTTTTTCACCATTGAGTATGATGTTATTTGTGGACATGTTACATATGGTCTCTATTATGTTGAGGTACATCCCTTTTATTTGTAATTTGTTGAGAGTTTTTATCATAAAAGGATGTTATATATTGTCAAATGCTTCTCTGCATCTATGGAGATCATATAAGATTTTAGCTTTCATTCTGTAAATGTGATATGTCACATATATTGATTGGCATGTGTTGAACAATCCTTGTAATTCCTGTGATAAGTCCCATTTGATCGTGTTGTATGATGCTTTTAATGTGTTGTTGAATTTGGTTTGCTTGTATTTTGTTGAGAATTTTTATGTCTGTGTTCACCAGGGATATTGATCTGTTATTTATTTCTTTATTTAGGCAGATTTAGTATCAGTGGAATGCTGGTCTCCTAAAATGAATTTGGTGGTGGTCTCTCCTTTTCAATTTTTTTGAAGAGTTTGAAAAGGATTTGAAGAGTTTGAAAATAAAATATTAATTATTTTTTAAATGTTTGATAGAATTAAACATTGAAGTCTTCAGGTCCTGGGATTTTCTTTGTTGAAAGGTTTTTTGATTATCAATTCAATCTCTTTTCTCAATCCTGCCCTATTCGGATTTTCTATATTTTTATAATTCAGTGTTAGCTAATTGTATGTTTCCAGGAATTTATCTATTTGTTCTAGGCTATCCAATAATTATCCATATAATTATTCATACTGGGCTTTTATGATCCTTTTTAATTCTGTGGTATCAGTTGTAATGTCTTTTCTTTCATTTATGTTTTTTGACTTATCTCTTTCTTCCTTAGTCTAGCTAATATTGGTTTACTTGATTGTGTTCCATAAATCTCATGTTTCTGCACTGTTTTTCTTTTTCTTGATTTTTTTCTCCAACTGGGCAATTTCAAATAAACTGTCTTCAAGATCACTAATTCTTTCCTCTGCTTGATCATGTATACTTTCGACACTCTGGAATTTTTTAGTTCAGTTATTGTGTTCTTTAGTTCCAGAATTTCTATTTGGTTGTTTCTTATTTATTTAAATCTATTTATTCAATTTTTTATTTTGTTCATGTATTAGTTGCTTGACAATTTAGTTGTCTGCTTTCTCTTGTAGTTCATTAAGTTTCCTTAAGATGACATTTTGAATTCTTTGTCAGGGGAATTATAAATCTCTATTTTGGGGGAGCAAGTAACTGGTACTTTATTTTGTTTCTTTGTTGATGTCAAGATTCTCTGATTATTTGTAAGCTTGTGACCTTGATATCTGTGCATTTGACAAAGCAGTTACCTTTTCTGATTCTTACAGACTGTCTTCAGTAGGGAAAATCCTTCACCAGTCAGCCCACCCTGAGTCTCTGAGTGAGCTAACTGATTAGGCTTATTGCTGGAGTTTCCAGGGAGGCTAACCCAGTGCCTTTGTCAGTAGGTAGGTGGGTCCTGGTTTCCAGATCCACAAGGGCCTGCCTAGTATTTGGATTAACAGGACAGACCTGGAGTGTAGGTCCACAAGGACAGGCCTGTATCCTGGTTCTATGATGGCTGGCATGGAGTCAGTGTCCACTGGAGTGAGTTTGGTGACTGGGTATGCTGACATGGACCTGGAGCCTGTGTCTATGGGAGCTAACTGAAGCCTAGGTCCAAGGGGTCCATCCTAAAGCTGGGGTGGTTCTTGAGCCGGAGTTTATGTTAGCTAGCCTGATGTTGAGGCAAGTTTGGAGCCAGTAACAACAGAGATGGGCCTGGAGTCTTGGTCTGCAAGGGCTGGCTGGCCTGGTGTAAGGGTACACTGGTGAAGGCCTGGTGTTTGGGTCCACAGTAAAGTCAGGTGCTTCCTTCACTTTTATCCCATCACACAGCTAGTATCTCTTTCCATGCAGCACTGCTTAGGTGTGAGGAAGGGGTGACATGGGTAATTGTAAAAATGTCCTTCCAGTTCTGCTAAATGTATCTTTTCTTACTTCTGTGCTCCTATAATCTTTCACCTGGATTTCTCAGCTCCTGTTAATATATTTTCATATGTGACTAGTCACCCAAATTGTAACCGAACAAGAGCTGGAACCTCCAATTTCACTATTTTGCTGAAGTCACTTCCATTAGCATAAATTTTAAAATTTGTAATTAGGTAGGTTAAAAATAATACTTAAATATTTAAAAATTGACAGCTTTCCCTTATATTAACAAACCACATAAAGTTTTAATGGGAAAATATATATTATTTAAAACAATAGCAAGAACATAAAATACTCAAAGATAAGTTAACAAGAAAAGTGCCAGATATATATGAGGAAAACCTCAGAACTTCACTGAGAAATGTAAGTGAACACTTGAATAAATGGAGAAAAAGCAATTTCTGGATGGAAATATTTGACAATGTAAAGATATTAGTTCTTTCTCATAAAAGGTACAAATGCAATGAAATTCCAATGACAATGCTAATGATTCATTTTGCTGTTAGAATTTGACAAGACATCTTAGAGAAATAAAAGGCTGAAAAAAATGTTAAAAAGTCAGATTTTTCCATTACTAGCTATTGAAACATATTACAGTATCATGATAATAAAACTGTATAGTAATACAAGTACAAGAATAGACAAGCAAATCGATCAAACAGAATGGAAATCCAACGAGTAGATTCTGCTATTTGCTGTTACACATGAGAGTGCTAAGGGGAAATTAGTAGTGACTATGCCTGTGAGAAAATAAAAAGGTCTAACAGCTAAGTACCAAAAACAAACTAAACAAAAACTAGTCCCTTTAAGTGGGTGTTTACCCTAATTTGAGGCCCTTGCTAAATGAAAAAGCAAAGATAGAAGCCATTGAAAAATACCAATTGATTTCACTAAGTAAAAGTTTAATTGCTTGTATATTGAAATAATACCACTATATATAAATTGAAAAAGCAAACTTGGAAAAATATTCTAATATATGGTGGAATGATGATATTCTTAATATCTACATTCCTGTATCAATGCAACACAGAAGACCTCAAATGAAAATTAATGAAGAGCATTAATAATTTCCCAAAGAAAGACCACAAATGACCAATGCATATATGAAAAATTCTCAACTTTGCCATAAATCAAAGAGATGAAAATTAATAATAAACTTCCATTTTCTGTTGAATAAATCGGCACCTTTATTTTCTTTTTAAAAATTACTAGTTAGTGTTGAGAAGTTTCTAGGAGGGGGAACCTTTCTTACACTGCTACCTTAAAAGTGTTACATTATCCTGGAGAAAAATAGGATGATACTTTGCAAAAGTCTCAAGAATGCTGATCATTTGAACCCAGCAGTTTCACTTCTGGGACTTGGTCCTAAGGAAAAAAATCATGTATATACTATTCACAAGGTTGTTTATTGAAGTATTATTTATAATAGCAAAAAAATCCAAGGAAATGACTTTTAGCTAGTCTATTTCACCTAGAAGGTCTTTCACCATTAGTCTGCACTGAACATTTCTACTCAAAGGTAATACAAGTATCACTCCTGCCTCTGTGACCTAATGGCCTTTTCTGTATAGTGCCAGGGTTCCTTTTACTTCATTGGCCCCAAACTGTAATTTTACTTCCTAAAATTTACTTCTAGACTAGAACTCTTGGGGAGAGTGAATCGTTGGATCTCTGAAGTCTTCATTTCTGAACTATACAGAGAATGGTTTATAATTGATACTAATAAGCACTTACATCCATCAAAAATCATGATAGGGACTTCACTTAACATGCTATTTAATTTAATGATTACAAAACCTTATGCTTTAGATGCTTTTATTATTTCCATTATACAGATGAGGAAACTCAGGATTAGCAGATAATTAGCCTGTCAGTTTCATGCACCTATTAAGTGGCAAAGTTGAGATATAAGCCCGGGTTCACCTTATTCTGTGGCTCAAACTCTTAATAATTATAAAGACATTACCTAAAGGATTAATAATATCTAACATATGTTAGATAACTATGTGCAATGTACTGTATTAAGCACTTTATATGCATCTGTTCATTTAAGCTTCACAACAACTCTGAGGTAAGTATCATTATTATCTCCATTGTACAGAGGAGAAAATATGCACAACGCAAAAGATAGGTTGCCCAAGGCTTATGTCAGTATGTGGCAGAGCTAAAATAAAGCCACATGCATTACACTTTGCTGCCTTGTGAAGCTCGTACCATCTACATGATGTTTTGATAATAATTTAAAACATATGCTTAATTCATTCACTTTCTTTTAGAAACAATCTTTCTTTGACAACTAAGTTGCTAAAATACAAGATGCTGGAGCAACAGACACAGGAAACAGGAAAAATGCCATTTCTAAAGCATGAAGAGCTATATTTCTTCCTCAACAGCCAGTGAATCAGTTCCATCCCCTATCATATTTAGCATATTGAATGTCCCACCATATAGTTGGACAATTTCAGTTCCCAAACACAGCCAAGATGATTTCATCCTCTGCTCTTTTGTCGGAAACTCGGTCTCCTCTTTATACTTGAACATGAAGTCATTGCAGTAGCCTGCCAATCCTACCCTCTCCTCACTACTTCAGAATTTATAGAATCTCTGTCTTGCATGACCTGGAATAACAACAACTCAGCACCTGCTCTCAAAGTGTTAAAGTGCCCAGTGTTCTCACCAGAAGGAAATTTGCAGCATTCAGACATGTCACCTACGATGAAAAATAGATGCAGTAAGGTTTTACATTCAAAGTTCAAAACTAACAAGGTTTGATTACATCCTAGACATCTGCAGCTTCAGCAACTGCAGGAAAGCAGTTGGTAAAATATCATTATGACTGTAATACAAGGTGTGAGTGGGTAAAAGAAAACCCATAGCATGATGTGGACTTTATGTACAATTATAGCTACACCTTAGGATTACAGAGATTACTCAAAAGAAATACTTTCCTTTCAATCTTTATTCTTTAATTCAGTAATTCAACATTTATATGGTACCTATGGTATGTAAAACACTTTTCTAGGTGCCAGAAATATAAAGCTGAATAAGATACATTCTTCAAAACCTAGGTCTTTAAAACTTATCATCCTGTAGGGAAGAGTGATAGTTAATCATCATACACATTATAAATGTGATGGTGGAAATCTGAACAGAGAGTTTTGAGGGTTAAAGAATTCAAAAAGTGATCAACTCCACTTTACAAAGTCAAAAAGGATAACAGAGGGAATTTCAGAACAGGAGAATTGCATGCAAATATGCGTCAAGTATGAATAAGACTGTCTTCTGAGAATTGTGAGTTGTTTAGTGTACCTGAAGGTAAGGGCAGGAAGTGAGAGTAGATTAGAGCAGAAGAGAAATATGATGCCTATTATTGATGTCAAGGGGTCAGGTGGGTCTTGAACTCCTGACCTCAGGTGATCCACCCGCCTCAGCCTCCCAAAGTGTTGGAATTATAGGTGTGAACTACCATGCCAGGCCAAGGATATACTTATATATTACTTGTGTAATAGATATAATCAAACAAATACATATAGAGTAGAATAGTTTAGAAAAAATTGAAAGAGCAAAAGGAAGACTATAAAGTATGGCAGACCCTAGACAAACCATAAATGAGAATAGACAAACAGAATGTGATGGAAATTATGACTTTTTCTAAACGTATATGAGATTGTTCTAAATGTGACCAAAGATAGAAATCAGTGAGTAGATTACCATAATACAAAAGGTACTTCAAAAAGGGGAGGAGATGGCAAGGTGGTGGCAGGAGATGGCACGGGGAGGATGCTAAGGGGCTTGGTTGGGTTAGAATTGATAAAGACAGAGTCAAAGGAACTGGAGGGATTTTCATTTCTTCTTAGGTTGATCTTTCTCCTTTTGCCCTGAATCGCAGGTTGCTTCTTCCTCTGCCTCACTTAGTTTTGGATACATCCAGTATTTTCCTTTTTTCATCCTCAGTGTTACTTTTCTTTCACTTCTCCTGCCTTTATTCTTTTCACCCCAGCTTCTTTTGTTCTCTAAGGCCCAGTCAAGATGAAGCTTTCTTCAGCCAACCTCTGTGGCACTTACTTTAAACCTCTCTCATAACATACGGTTTCCTGTGAACTCCATAAAGGCATAAAAGGTTTTAACTGTATATTTCCCACACTGGTTTGTATAGCAAGTCTTTGATATATATGCGTTCAATGGAAGAAAGGAGGAAGAATAAGAAAAAGAAAAGAAAGCTTTTTCTCTCACAGCTGATTTTTCTATAGAATTAGAAATTTGATAACAACATTGATATTAAATTTGAAAGCATTATTTGGTAGCAATAATGCATTTGTATCTTTCCAGTCATCTTACCCAAGACCTGTAGGATGTGAATCAGAGGTCATATATTTCTCCTTCTTAAAACAACAACAGCCCCGGGACAATATGAGTTTTTTAAAAGAAGGGAACTATCTGAGAAACAAATGAACAAAGAGAAGGGGGATAAAATGGTGAGAAGAGTACTGCTTTGCTTTGGGAATCAGAAACCCTGCATTCCTGTCTTGACTTTGCACTAAGCAGCTCTGCTGTCTTGAATATTCCCCTTCATATTTCTGAGTCACAGTTTCTTCTCTTGTAAAATGAGGAGTTTGGCTCAAAGTTCTGTTTGATTGTGTGGCAGGAAGTAAAGTAAAGAAGGTGCAGAGCTGTGACTCGTCATTTCAGGAGGGAAAAGAAAGCACAGAGGAATGTGTACTCTTGGTGTCCAGGTTCAGGCCTCCATCCTGAGCACTAATTTTTGAGTTTGTCCCTTGAAATTTTACCTGTTTTTCTTTTTAGACTTATATTTTAGATTCAGTCTTTGCAGTTTCTCCTCCTTGATGCTGAAGCTAGCAATAGAAGACAGTGAGTGAGTAAGAAGTGTCATAAACAAGAATGGCTGGACATAGAGCTCTCTCATAGGCAGGGTGGTAATGCCATTCAAAGAAACTAAGATGTGACACCACAGGATGTCTCCAGTTTTTGGGGACCGTGGACCCTCACATCTTGGCTTTCAAACAGTGACTGATAGGTGGCTGTTGACTGAGGCGTTTTTAGAAACATAATTTCATGAACTACTGGAGCTAGACAGGAACTTAGAGTCTACCCAGTGGAAAAAGAATAAATAATAAATAAATAATGCCCAAGAGCTTAAAAAACAATAGCAAAGTTTACAAACTTGCCAGGTAAGGGAACATACCACCAGTCAAAGAATTCACTGAGAACTTTACTCAAGGGGTGGGGGGCAGGGGCAGGGTTTTTTTTTTTTTTTGTTTTTTTGTTTTGTTTTGTTTTTGTTTTGTTTTGAGACAGAGTCTCACTCTGTCACCCAGGCTGGAGTGCAGTGGCACAATCTCGGGTCATTGCAACCTCCGCCTTCCAAGTTCAAGAGATTCTCCTGCCTCAGCCTCCCGAGTAGCTGGGATTGCAGGCACCTGCCACCCTGCCCGGCTAATTTTTGTATTTTTAGTAGAGATGGGGTTTCTCCATATTGGTCAGGCAGGTCTTGAACTCCTGACCTCATGATCCACCCGCCTCAGCCTCCCAAAGTGCTGGGATTACAGGTGTGAGCCACCACACCTGGCCGAGGGTCAGGGTTTTTAACGCTAGGAAGAGGAGGTCCTTGGTGGTTGGGTGAATGAAGGATTGAAAATTCACGCTCTAGATAAGGGAGAAGGGGCCTACAGATCTGTACACAATTGGGCAAAATAAGCTCCATTGTCTTCAGTTAGGTTCAATAGAGTCTGGAGCACCCAGATCATTCAAGTCCATGGTCAAATCAGCTCCACTTGATTTGACTCAGTTATGATCAAACAGTACATAGTTTTGCTATTTTCTAGGCGAGTGTTCACATAAATGCAAAGTTTTCCTTTAATACAATTCAATACCATCATTTTAGAGATGGGAAAACCAAGACAAGAAATGGAAAAGCACTTGCCTAGTTTGAATGATCCCACAGTTGTGTCAGAAATCAGCATTATTTTATCTTTGATGCTCGCCTGTTACCTGAGCTTGATACCTTTACAGCCCTGCCTCAGTTGAAGTATTACTTCCTGAGTAAAAGGGGAACCTAGTTTGTAGTCTCCTTGTGTAATTTCAAGGGAATATAGAATTGCAAATGAAAATGAAGTGGGCTGCTACAGAAAACAGTGAGACTCCCAGTTATCTAGGTTACTTAAAGAATAGCAAGACAACCATGGAGTAGGGCCACTAGAGGGAAATACCAAGCTTCAAATGGGTGATTGGACAACGTGCCCTTTAAAATGACTTCTAATATACGATGGTAGAGGAACCGTGGGTATTGTATTGTTACCCTCACTGTCTTCTCCTCTGCCATAAACATCTTGAGAGAAGAAATAATGTCTTATTTACAGTTCTCTGAAATGTAGCAGGTGTCCGATAATACCTGTTAAATAACTGAATGAACATGAAAACTGTGAAGCAAACAATTGGAGATCCTTTGGAAGGACATCTGTCAAGACTAGACTATGTTATGGCTCTTTATTTCCCTTTCATTTCAAAGAAGCTCTCAAAGTAATGTGATCTGAAAGAAAAAAAAAAAAAAAACAACTAGCAACTTGCCTCATCTATTAAAGCTTGGTAATTCTGTTAGAGGAGAAGTGAAGCAATGGTTATATTAAAAAGTCCAGAAATAAGCTTCAATACTTGTCTCCTTCAAAGGATTTTGGGGTTGGGGAATTGAGTTTAAAGAAATTGGTTTTGAGGAAAATGCATGAAAATTAAAATCTTCAAATTATAAAATGCTTTAGAGATAATGTTGTCTTCCTCCATTTTAGAAATGAGTAACTTGAGATGTCCAAGTGAAATAAAATTTAACCAAAGTCTCCACATTTATAGGTCTTACAAATTCAGAAATGTTAGGAGTGAATGTGAGTACAGGATATAATCCTTCCTAAGATAAGAAAGATTTATCCCCTTCTTTAGTGCCTGGGGAAAGCTCCTTGATTATAAACAGACAGTTGGTTGCTTAAGAGGATGCAGTTCACACACACTTCTGACACTGAGCTTATTCACTACAATACCTCTGTGTGCTAGAAACAGCTGTTTCACCTCCTCTGGCTCTGAGGCTACTTCCTGACCTATCCTCTCTCAAAATCCACTTGAGTTCTTATCGCTGTACCCTTTTGCTAGTAAAGATGTGGCTACTGATAGGGGTCAATGCTGCAGGGGTTTATGGCCACAAAGATTGGTAAGGGAGCTGATAAAAAACCTGATATCCACTGTTACAGTATCCTGCTTCACCAGTCACACTGTAGGACCTAGCCAAGAGCAAGTATGTTATTGTTTATGTAAGTGGTCACTGGAGAGGTCCTGGCAGGATTTTTGTTTATAGGAGGTGAATCTATCTCTACATGCTTATTAGAGAGTTAAAGCTGTTTCCTGTACCACCTTATTCTTTCCTGAATTAAGAATGTCAAAACACTAGACCCAAAAGATGATTTACAGGTTATCTTGTATTCGTTCCTCACTTTACAATGGCAGAGACTAAGTCCCAGAGAGGGGAAGTAAACTCCTTGATTCACAACACAAAGCAATGACAGATGGGATTTTGGGACTCCTGGAATATCTTCCACTATACTCTTCTAATTTCATCAGCAACATAGAATGACAGAGTGGCCAGCATTCAAATCTACCTTTTTTTTTTTTGAGACGGAGTCTCACTCTGTTGCCCAGGCTGGAGTGCAGTAGCATGATCCGGCTCACTGCAACCTCCATTTCCCAGGTTCAAGTGATTCTCCTGCCTCAGCCTCCGAAGTAGCTGGGGATACAGGTATGTGCCATACTGCCTAGCTAATTTTTGTATTTTTAAGTAGAGATGGGGTTTCACCATTTTGGTGAGACTGGTCTCGAACTCCTGACCTCTGGTGATCTGCCTGCCTCAGCTTCCCAAAGTGTTAGGAATACAGATGTGAGCCACCACACCCAGCCCAAATCTACCTTCTTATAGGTGGAAAAACTGAGACCCTGAGGTTCATTTAACAAGTATAAGGCAATACACATACTTTGTTGCAGAATTTGTTCTACAACAAAAATTCCTCACCTAAAGAATTTGGGGTCCATTGATGAGCTACTGGGGTTTTCATGAATCATGTGTATTGGGAGTGTGCCAAAACTGTGTGCAAATATGTTCATTTTTCTGAGTATAGAAATTGTATTAAATATTCAGAAGGATCATGACTCAAAAAAAGGATAGTTAACGTTGGTCTGGTCTATTGCTCATTGTGGCAGTTGATGATATACATTTTTAAATGTCTTAAGGCCATACATAAGAGGAGTTTCTGTCTTGAATTGTTGGGAAACTCCAGCAGTTCATCTCTTTGCTAAAGTAGTGTTTATACTGAATGGTCTACTTGAAATATCATTAGTCACTTTATAGGACAGGTAATGGCAAGAGAGGAGGGTGAATATTGGGAACAATGAGGCAGATTTCTGAACTTTTATATATTGCGTCTTAACGGGGAAAGTCCTTGGGGTTTTAACCTCCAAGGTAATGGATATTTTTGCCTCCTTCACTCTACCTCACCCCTCCTCCTGCCACACTGAACGTCCCAGACAATTAAATTTTTGGACTTTGAATAAGATGACATGGGTTTAAACTCATACTCAGCTACTTGCTAGTTTTGTGGCCTTGGGAAAATTGCTTTTTCTTTTCAGACTTCCGATCTCCTGGTAAACCTTTTCAGTTGAATGTACTATCATGCTTTCTACTAGGTGGGAACCATCATCTACATATGAAGAACCCAACACACAATTTAGAGGGGAGGTAGAACATGGACTTATTTAATCTGCATGTCTCCATCTCTTCTCAGGCTGATGAGGTCCAGGCTCTTTAGGAGACCAGGATCTTGGCCCTGCTAGTAACTTGGTGTTTGGCACTCAGCCAGACATTCTCCTACTCCTCCCAACTCAGGACATCGATTTCTTTGTCTGAGACTTGAGGTGGCTAAAACAAGTAATTCCTACTTTCTTTCTAGCTCTAAAATTCTGTGGTCTCTCCAGTTGTCAATGAGGTCTTACGTGGATCTGCTGAAATCATTGTCATTCTGTGATTGCCCCACAGCTACATTCTGAAGAACTTGCTATAGACATATGTATTTAAATTGGTCCTAGGTGACACAAGGCTGCTCAAGAACTGAGCGCCTCAAGAAGGAAAACCCAAACCCTGGTAGAATAAGGGGAAATGAGGAATGATGATTTGGGCCTGTTATTTACGTGCTTAGCTGTTTTGTTCCTAATTCAATGTGGGTATCACTCATTTTTATAGAATCCTTCTATTCATGCAATTTCTGATCGTTACTGGATTATTTTAGAGGCACATTACATTCTTCGTGACCTTTGCCTTTTCAAGTAGAGTGGGAACATATGTCCACATGTTTGGAGTTTGTCCTGAGATGCTTGTCTGACTGAACTCTTGAACCCAGTGTGTTGCGTAATAGAAAACCGGAGTTGTCACTCTCAGGAACTGCTCCACCAGAACAAGCACGATATAGAGTGATTTAAATTATTCGCGGTGTATTTAACAATACAAACTTCATTACTGCCAGAGATTTAGAAAGGTAACTGATTGTGGCTCGGTGTGGTAGCTCATGCCTGTAATCCCAGCACTTTGCGAGACCAAGGTGGGTGGATCACCTGAGATCAGGAGTTCGAGACCATCCTGGCCAACGTGGTGAAACCCCGTCTCTATTAAAAATACAAAAATTAGCTGGGCATGGTGGTGCACGCCTGTAATCCCAGCTACTCGGGAGGCTGAGGCAGGAGAATCTCTTCAACCTGGGAGGTGAAGATGGCAGTGAGCTGAGATTACACCACTGTACTCCAGCCTGAGTGACAGAATGAGACTCCATTGAGGGGGGAACAAAAAAAGAAGGAGAGGAAAGGGAAGGGAAGGGAAGGGAAAGGAAGGAGAAGGTAACTGATTGTGTGTGGCAACTCAGGATTTCTCAACCTGGGCAATTGGCATTTTGAACTGAACAATATTTTGTTGTTGGAAGCTGTCATATGCATTTTTAAGGTGTTTAGGAGCATCTCTGGCCTCTTTCCATTAGAAGCCGGTATGACACTTCTGCTCCCCAAGCTGTGTCAACCACATATGTCTCAAGATATTTCCAAATGTTTCTTGGGGGCCAAAAGTGCCTCTGGTTAAGAAACACTGCTTTAAATAATCAGTTTTCCTGTTTAAGCTTTGGGGTTCCTATCTGTAAAAGGAAAGCATACTTCTCACTCTAGCTGTGTAATAGTCTATATTACAGTCCTCTGGTATATATAGCACTAGATGTTTCCTTCTAAAGACCATTCTCTTTTGCTCTTCTGTTGTCTGTTTCTGTTGTGGTTTCCATTGTTATCTACTATAGAAATAGGCCAATTAAAAAACATTAAGTGACTAATAGAAACATAGAATATCATACCTAGAACCATTCAAATAGATCATCTTGCCCACGTCAATTATTTTTAAGCAAGTGTGTGTTTCAAGATCAAGCTTGTTAATGTCAGGATTGCAATACAGATTTCTTCATCATTTCTTTCTGACACAATTCAATGTTTTTATATTATTGCTATGGGTTGTCATTTTTGGAAGCACCTATAATCTTACCTTAATAACATTATTTCTAACACTCTCCATTATTTCCTTGATAAACAGCAACTGTGAGGTAACACTGACAGGACTGAATACGTAACAAACTTACTTGAGTTTATCTCTACATACCAGTATTCTCTTTTTAAAAGTTATTTCCATATGAACTTGACATTCACTTAAACAAATACAAAATACTTTTGAAACAGCTTTAGATTTTGTGTGAGAATATATGCCTCTTGTTTTCCTTCTTTTTTCTTTTCTTATTTTCTCCTCTTTCCCTCTGTTCTACGTTTCTTTCTTCTTTTCAACCCTTATTTCCTTTACCTGTCTTTTTATTTCCATCTCGTCTTCTTTCCTTTTTTCTTTTCCTCTCTTCCCCTTTTCATCCTTCCCCTTCCTCCCTCCCCACTTTTATTTACTATGTGTTACACCTCATTCCAAAAGTAATGTGGCATAACTTACAATTAATAGGCTAAAAATAGGCAGTAATCACAGTGAACAAAATATAGCTTTTCCTCATTCCACAAATGAAAATAAATTCTACATTATTTAATAACGTAAGTATAAAAATTATACATAAATGCATTTTATTTTTGGACTTGGGAGAGAAAAAAAGACTCTGAACGATTGAGCAATAGGGGAAACAGGATAACCATCACAGAATCATTGATCTAGAAACAATCCAGAGCTGTGAAAAGTGAAGATACTGAGATGTTGCAAACAATTACCTGCCGGAAGCTGCTCATAGCTACAAGTGGCCAATCTGTTTACTGAACTCCCACTCAAAACTTGTCTTTTCTATCTCCTTCCGGCAGGTCTAGCATGGATTAAATCATCGTGGAGCCAGCCAGTAGCAAGTGTATTCGAATCTGTTTAATATGGTCTCAACACCCGTACAAGAGAGTCATGTCCTGTATGTGGACGAGTATTATGAAAATCTTTAGAAAAAGACATATCTGAACCTTTCCTGCCAGCACCCCCACATTTGAATTTTTTTCACAATTTGACCCTAAACCCTACTTCTCCAGCTTTATGCCTTTCATCTGGACCCCAACCCTTCTTAATATATTCCCTTTGCACCCCTGCCTTCCCACCCTACACTTTAACTACATTAGAGTATTTATGCAACCCCATCCGTGTTTGTAAGCCTGACTCAAATGATGCCTCTTGAGCACGTCTTTTTTCTTCTTCTACTTTTTCTTTTTCTTTTTCTTTTCTTCCTTGTCCTGGAAAGCCAGGAAAGTGTAATGTCATCTAATGACTCCTCTTGGAAATAATTCATCATCTCTTTGTTCCCATGGTACTTTGTCCACATTTCAGTTACAGTGCTTTGTGTATTCTACTTATTATTGTCTCTATGACCAGTGAATGGCCTGAATGAAGACATTCCTATTGAAACCAGTAACTAAAATGCTATTTTCAAAACATGAAAAAACAGTCTGTAAAATATTTGGGAAACTTCACTGAAACCCCGCTTTCCATGTGAAAAATATTCAACACTGTTACATTTGTAGGTTTTACCTTTCATATATAACCGTTTTCTCATCTCTTTAGCAAAATTCCAGATATATGAAAGAAACTGAGACATTTAACAGTATGAATTTATAGACATTAATATGTAGCATACTAATTTTTGTTTTTATTAATATAAAAGTATTTAAAATGTTTTCTAAGAAGTTTTGGTAAAATAAGTAGTAAATGTAATAATAGAAAAATAAAAACTAAATTCCTTTTAGTTTTGTCAGTGTAAACATATATTTAAGTAAATACATTTGTTTTAATCCTAGGAATTAGCAAGGATAAAGCAGGAAACAAGAGAAAAAGAAAATTTGGTTAAAAATCAGTGTTTTCAGGAGAAAAACTGTGTTACAGGTGCTTGTTACCTACAACCTTTGGCTTATATCTTATCTCAAGCATCTACTCATTATGTGGCTTCATCGATAAAGTAATGGAAATAGATAGGATGACTGTTCTTCTGACTCCAGAATTTCATATCTTATTACATTTAAGGAAAGGTGATTAATGATAACAAAGTGATTTATAAAGTATATACATTTTAGAATTCAAACTAATTCTTCCAATTACTTGCACTAATCCATTAAAGGTTAGGTATTCTTCCCTACATTCGTATTCTGCAGAATGATTTCAGATTGAGGAACAGACACCCAACAAAATGTTTACCCCCAAATACACATTAATTAAAACCAGGGGAGAAGAGAACAAGGTGTGACAGCTTTTCTGTGTGAATTAAGCTGGGTAAAATACCTGAAGCCTGAATCTTTATTTGTGGAATGATAATAGCTAAATCCAAATAGGGTTTCGCACTAGTAACCAACAAATTATTCTACAAATCATGCAGTGCTTTGTATACTAAAAAAAGGAGTTATTGAATGGAATTTGGATGGGGACGATTATTCTGAATTTGTACTACTCTAAAGGGTAAGAAAATTAGGGTAGAAATTAGGCCTTATGTTTTGCCTATTTGAATAGTAAAATGGAAAGCAGTAGAGGTAGAGGTAAATAAGGTAAATAAAACAATCTGGACTTAGGGTAAATGATAGCTCTCTGATCATTAGATGTACAGTTGGGACCGATTAACTGGCAGTGCCTGGTGGTCTCATTTATAAAATGTAGGTGGTGATAGTAAAGAGAATACATACCTACCTCACAGGGTTGTTGTGGAGTTTCAGTGAGTGAAGAGATGAAGATGATTTAAAACAGTTTCTGACACCTCAACAACACTATTTTAGTGTTATCTTTTATTATGCGGCCATATTGTTGTATGCATTCAAAAGCTGTACATGAAATGATCTAGACTGTCTGAGGTTTAAGAAAGGTGTAACTCAGAGTGCCAGGGACCATCATAAAGTATGTTGGTGTTATTTCTTCCAGAATATTAAAGAGCGGAACAGAAATTTGACTAAGATCAACCCAATAGTATATCCTTCACTTCCTTTGAATATAGTTTTCTCATTTTAAATATGCTTTTAATCTTAGAACAGTATAAAATTTGCAGAAAAATTGGAAAGATAGTCAAAGGAGTTTCCACATAACCCACACCCAGTTTTTCCTGTCACTAACATCATATATTACTATGGTATATTTGCCGCAATGAATGAACTGATAGTGATATATTGTTTTTTAACTAAAGTCCATGCTTTATCCAAATTTTCTTTCTTTCACCTAAATGTCTTCTACTGTTCCAAGACCTTATTCAGAATACCACACCATATTTAGCCATCGTGTTGCCTTAGTTTCCCCTTGGCTGTGATATTTTCTCATACTTTTCTTGCTTTTGGTAACCTCAACTGTCTTAAGGTATGCTGTTCAGAAATTTAATAGAATGCCCCTCAATTAGAATTTGCATTTTTTAATGATAAACCTGGGGTTCTGTTCTTTGAGGAGGAAGACCATGCAGGTAAAGTGCCATTTTCAACACATTACATTAAAAGTACATACTATCAACATCAATTTTCACGGTTGATGCTAATACTGATCACCTGGCTGAGTCTTGTTTGTAATGTTTTTTCACTTTGAAGTTAACTCTTTTTTCCTCTTTTTCCATGCCATATTCTTTGAAAGGAGGCCACTATTTACAGCCTTTTGTCTGTTTGTTTGTTCGTTTGTTTTTTTGAGACAGAGTCTCTCTCTGTCTCCCAGGCTGGAGTGCAGTGGCGCAATCTTGGCTCACTGCAACCTCCAGTTCCTGCATTCAAGTGATTCTCCTGCCTCAGCCTCCTGAGTAGCTGGGATTACACGCACCCACCGCCACACCCGTCTAATTTTTGTATTTTTAGTAGAGATGGGGTTTCATCATGTTGGACCAGGCTGGTCTTGAACTCCTCAGGTGATCTGCCCACCTTGACAGCCTATTCTTTAAGAGTGGAGAGTTCTTTTCTATCTTCTTGAGGGTAGAATATCTACATAAATTATTTGGAATTTTTCTGCATGGAAGACATCTTTTTCTCACTTTTGTTTATGTATCTGAATATTTATTTATATCATTATAAACTCATGGATAGTTATGTTATACTTTGGAATATAATTAAATACTACTTTATTTCCTTGCTCTGTTGCTCCAGGTTTGGTCATTGAAAGCTCTTTCTGTTAGTTCCTGTGCTGTTCCTTTGACATACTCATATTATTTTGAGCACGGTTTTAATTTTTTTTTTTTTTTTTTTTGCTTTTCTTTAATTTGTGGTGGTACAAGATGTTTCAGGCTCATCTTATATATGTCCTGCTTCAGTCATAGAAGCAGCCACTTATCCAAGGATCTCTGGTTTCTTTTATTGGAGAATAGTTTTAGAAAACAAGAACTGGGCATTAGGTTTTCTCATTGCTGCTGGGGTGTTGCTGCTTCTGGGCTGTCTTAGCTGACAGAGCAAGGAAATATATGGGTATATACTGACCCATGTATATGCACCTATCTATAAATATTTGTGTATGGAACTAGCTGTACCTATACTGGTTTCTCCAACTTTTATTCAACCACATGGATCATTCTAGCCTTTTTGCCTTGTTTATCTGTATCCTCCCAGACTAAAGTGAAAAACCTCGCTCTCATACATGCATCATTCATTTACTGAATTGTTTTATCACAGTGTACATGTATAGTGGTTTCAGAATTGTTAAAATGTAGCCTGTAGAAAATAATTTTATCGAGTAAAGTACCGTGCTCATGTGCAGTTCATTCGGTTCATTTTACCTTAAATTTCATAGATTCACTCATTTCAAAGTTACTTAAGTTGGTGTCTCTTCCCTTCCACTTCTTTAGTGAAGTTGTTTCATATAGTTGTAATATAGTGAGAATATTTTATCACATTCTATATTCCATTCCAAGATTTCCCGACCTCCTTGGTATTTTATTTTGTTTTTAATTTGTACACATTAAGGTTCATTACCTGTGCTATAAAGGTCCGTGGGTCTTGATAAACCCATAATGGCATGTATCCACCATTAATATACCATACAGAACAGTTTCACTGCCCTAAGTCCCTGTACTTCATCTGTTCATCCTTTCCCTGCCACCAACTCCAAGTTCCAGACAACCACTAATCACTTTATCTCATTTATAATTTTTGCCTTTTCCAGAATGTCATATAATTGGAATCATATGGTATGTAGCCTTTTCAGACTGGCTTTTTCACTTAGCAGTATGCATGTAAGATTAACCTGCATCTTTTCATGGCTTGATAGCTCATTTACTATTATTGCTGAAAATATTCCATGGTATGGTTATACCACGATGTATTTATTCACCAACTGAAAGGCATCTTGCTTGCTTCCAATTCTTGGTAATTATGAATAAAACTGCTGTAAACATTTCAATGCATGTTTTTGTGTAGATACAAGTTTTAAATCAGTTGGGTAACCAGAAACATTAGTGATTAATCTTTTATAGTAAGGACATTTTTGGCTCTGTAAGAAACTGTCAAACTGCTTTCCAAAGTGCACACACATACTATTTTGCATTCCCACCAGCAATGAATGAGAGTCCTTCTTGCCCCACATCTTCACCAGCAATTGCTTGGCAGTCTTTTATATTTTAGCCATTATAATAAGTATATAGTGATAGCTCATTGTTTTAACTTTTATTTTCCTATGACAAATTATGTTGAAAATGTCTTCATATGCCTGTTCACCTTCTTGATATGTACTTTGTTGAGGTGTCTGTTACAATCTTTTGCCCATTTTAAAACATTTTCTAATTATTGAATTTTAAGAGTTCATTGTATATTTTGGATATAAGCCCTTCATCAGATATGTGTTTTGCAAATACTTTTCCCCAGCCTGAAACTTGTTTTTTTAGTCTCTTAACAGTTTCCTTCTTAACAGTTTCCTTCATAAAGCAAAAGGTTTTAATTTTAGTAAAGTCTAAGTTACCAATTATTTTATTTCTGAGATTGTACATTTCATCTAAAAATTTATTATCAAACTCAGTGGTCCAGATTTTTCTCATATTTTCTTCCAGACATTCTTTATACTTTTAATTTTTACATTGAGTTCTGTGATCCATTTTAAGTTAATTTTTGTGAAAGATGTAAAGTATATGTCTAGGTTCTTTTTTTTTTTTGCATATGGACACTTGATTGTTTCAGCACCATTTTTTGGGGGGGGGGAGAAGTCTATTATTTCTCCATTGAATTGCTTTTTCTTCTTTGTTCAAGATCAGTTGTTGTTATTGTATGGGTCTGTATATATATCTGAACCTTCTATTCTGTTTCACTGATCTATAAGTATATTCTTTCATCAATATCAAATGTCTTGATTACTGCAACTTTACAGTATCACTTGAAACCAGGTGGAATGAATCCTCCAATTTTTTTCTTTTTCAGTATTGTGTTGGATATTCTAGATCATTTTTCTCTCCACCTAAACTTTAGAGTCAGTTTGCCAATATATCAAAAATAAATAAATAAATAACCTTCCAGGATTTTAATTTGGAATGTGTTGAATGTATACATCAAGTTGGGAGGAACTAACATCTAGACAATATTGAGTCTCCTCTCCCATCAATGCAAAACATATCTCTATTTATTTAGGTGTTGCTTGATTTTTTTTGTCAGTTTTATAGTTTTCTGCATATAGATCTTGTATTTGTTTTGTTGGATTCATAGCTAAATATTTCTCTTTTTTCAGTTCTGCTATAAATTTCTATAAATTTTCATTTTTAATTATTTGTTGCTGACACATAGGAAAGCAACTTCTGTATATTAACCTTGTATTTTGTGACTTTGTTATAGTTGCTTATTAGTTTCAGGAGGTACTTGAAGACTCATGGATTTTCTTTATAGACAATCATGTCATCTGTGAATAAAACCAGTTTTATATATTTCTTCTCAATTCATATATTTTAATATGATTTTATTATTTAACTTCACTATTTAGGGCTTCCAGGACAATGTTGAATAGGACTGGTGATAAAAGACATCCTTGGTTTTTTCTCATTCTTAGCATTTTAAGAAACATCCAGTTTCTCACCGTTACACATCAGGTTTAGGTTTTTTGTAGATGTTCTATATCATGTTGAGGAATTTCTCCTATACTCCCAGTTTCCTGAGACTTTTTGGTCATAAATGGATATCGGATGTTGTCAAATGATTTTTTTTCTCCATCAATTAATAGGATCCTATTTATATCCTTTAGTCTGTTTATGTGAGTGAATAATTTTTATTTTTTTTATTTTTTTATTTTTTATTTTTTGAGACGGAGTCTCGCTTTGTCACCCAGGCTGGAGTGCAGTGGCCGGATCTCAGCTCACTGCAAGCTCCGCCTCCCGGGTTTACGCCATTCTCCTGCCTCAGCCTCCCGAGTAGCTGGGACTACAGGCGCCCGCCACCTCGCCTGGCTAAGTTTTTGTATTTTTAGTAGAGACGGGGTTTCACTGTGTTAGCCAGGATGGTCTCGATCTCCTGACCTCGTGATCCGCCCGTCTCGGCCTCCCAAAGTGCTGGGATTACAGGCTTGAGCCACCGCGCCCAGCCAAGTGAATAATTTTTAAAAGTTTACATTGAAATGTCTCTAGAAATTCAAAAATTACTTATTTACTCCTTCCATTCCCTTATTTTTCTCAGTTTCTTCCACCTCAATTAGAGGTGGCAATCATTCCTTTATTTAAGGCAAGCTATGTGTTATTTCTCAAAGGGGGAATGGAGAGTGTAATGATACCTTTGTAAAGCCAGAGTGCCTGTGTTAACTGTCAAGCTTTACCTTTTCATTAGCCATGAGATGATAGATAGATTACTCCTTTACATTGCCTATCTGTAAATAGGCTAATAGTAGGATCTGTCTTGTGAGGATTAAATATGCTGAAACACGTAATGTTCTTAGAAGAGTATTTGCATGTAGTACATTACATAAATCATTTATTACATCCTAGCACTCGTATTATTTAGCACATTGCTTTTCACATTGTAAATAAGAGCCTATTGATCGTATTTCAACTACATAATATTTAAGTTACGGGTCAATATAATATTTTACACAATATTTTAAATATTGGCATTACTTTTTGAATACAGAGCTATAATATTGTGGAAATGACAGTGTATGATAGGAAGAATAGTATCTATTATACTTATCTCACAGAAATTCTATCGCTATAAAACAGAGTAACAGACATTAATGCAAGTATATTGAGTTAAACTAGTATTGAATGCCTACCAAGTGCTGACCATGGTTAGCTCCCAGGCACATAGTGATGAAATGGCCAACGTGGCTCCTCCTTTCACAAAGCTGACAATCAAGTAGGAAAGAAAGATCAATCTTTCTGTAAATTATTTCCTTCATACAATACAGTGAGCATTTCCTCTGTCCAAAGTGTTCCATGCTCACTGCCTCATTTTAACACTCACAGTAACCCTCTGAAGTTGCTCTTAATACCCTTATTTTACTCATGGAGAAACTAAAACAGAGAGAAGTTGAGGTTTGCCTCAGGTCCCAAGACTAACGTGACTTAAATTCACTGATTTCTCCTGACTGAAAAGTTATTGCTCTTCATGTGCAAGTCTCCACATTCTACAAGCTAGCGTGGTGTCCAGAAAATAGTTTATTAACTTGTCACATGTCAAATTGGAACAATAAGAAATTAAAAGTTTGGACGTATTTTTACTATTTTGTCTTGGAGAGGAACTTAGAGACTGCATTCAAAGGATTCTAAAACATTGAGCCTGAATGCAAATACCATCTGTCCATCATCCAGTTGTCTATCGTTTTATCCACAACAATGATATAAGAAATTCAGACTGACTAAAGACTAGGAAAGTAGGATCTGCCTGCCCTTCATTAGCATAAGTTAATATCTGGTAAAAATGGCACAAACATATTTATTTTAAACAAATCCTAGCGTTTATGAAACTATAAATCTAGATATCTTGGCATAGCTTTATGGATACCATCACTGATTTGATTAACGTCACTTCTGTTATTACAGAGAATTTAAATTTTTTGCTTGTTCTCAAAGAAAAAAAGGAAAAGAAACTATTCTTCGTATTTTAAATTTCAACATTAAATAGTTAATGAAGCTTGAGTTATGATTCCTCACACAAATATTTACCAACATGGATTTTAACTGCTGAAGAAATGTATTTTAATTTATCTCAGCTTTGGCGGTATCTTGTTTTAGAAACAAAAGAGTTATGTGTGCTGATGCTGTTTGGTGACTGGGGAACACTTGTCTGACTGCAGTGCTGAGTGGATAAATCCCCTTGTGCCTTTAAGAAGTCTTAGTTGCTTAATCTGCTTGGACATTTGAAGTGTCTGGAGTGAGCTTTGATAAAAGGTGGATCAACAGGTTGTGCAATAACTTGAGGTTAAATGCCTTCCCAGAGGCTCCTAAAGATGATCCTTTTGATTTTTCCAGTTGAGGTTGTTAAACAGCAGCTGTAGGGCAGCACTGTGAGGAGAGGAAAAGCCAGCAGGATGGTTTTCTGGTGCAGCTCAATCTTAAGTAATAGAAGCATTATGAAAAAAATGGTGCCATCGTTCATAGATTCCGTTTCAACAAACACCTACTGAATACCTTACCCTAGATCTGGCCCAGTATTTGGTGCTTCTGTGTACTCCATCTCATTTGTTTCTCACTACTGCACTACTGCTCAAGTACTTATTAATATCCCAAAATTACATAAGAAATGGAAGCCCCACATGAAGAAGGGAAATAAAGTACATGGTAATTTCCTAGTTGCAAATGCTGGAACTCTAACATGAGGTAGGTAGGTAGATGCGTATCATGGCTGGAATGTGGCATCACCATTCAGGATCAGAGATTAATGGGAATGACTGCTGGGTAGTTATAACACAATAACATGTCTTTGTGTCCCTTGATGTGAGCAGGGTAAACTTTCCATTTTAGGGTAAACTTTCCATTTTAGGGTAAACTTTCCATTTTGATCTTAATACCGATGTGCTGTAATGAACAGTTAGTACACAGAGAACTGGAAACAGGAGTGTCTAGTAGCACCGACTTCCCCACTTCTGAAGTTAAGATAATGAGTTCTTTTACATCCTCTGAATATTCAAGGGATATTTTAGGAATATGTTTGGGATGGGATGGTAATAATCACAACATACCATGCTAGGAGCATAAAAAGGTATGGATCATATTAATATCACCCAAATCTCTTTTAAAGTAAATATATCACAAAAGCAATGTTAATGAATCCTGGTTAAAAGTGCTACCAAGGCCCATCCAAACCAGAAAATCTGTGATATGTGATTTTAGAAAGGATCATTTAATATTAGTTTTCAAATTTTCTAAAATGAGAGATAGGCTTTGAAACTGAAGATTGTGCCTACTTCACCTTCCATCATGGTTGTGAGGCCTCCCCAGCCACATGGAACTGTGAGTCCATTAAACACTTTTTTCTTTATAAATTACTCAGTCTCAGATATGTCTGTAATAGCAGCCTGAGAATGGACTAATACAACTCCAGTACTTGATCCTCAAGAGTTATCTCTAATGAAAGGGAATTAAGAATTAGTCTGTTTCTGTGAAGATGTGAAGGCTATGAAAATTCATTTCTGCATATTTCTAAGTATCACAATAAATGAAGGAGTGAGTCTTCCAGAGAAGGGATTACAGTAGTAATTTAAGTGAGGCATCCAAACATGAACAACAAATCAAGGCAAAGTCCAACTGAATATCGGAAGCCACATTTCAGGAAGCTGGAGATAAGGGTGTATGAGAACTGATTTGCAGTAATGTGAGGAGATATATATATATATATATGTAATTTTTAAGTTCAGCAGGAAATGTGAGAGGAATACAAAAGAATAACTATTTGGATCATATTTACTCCAACAGAAAATGGGGGGAAAAGTTCAAAACTTCACATGGTCCAGTGCAAAGAGACCTAGAGTTAAATTTTCTGATATGGCGCTCCATTCCTTTTCTATCATTTACTAGATAAGTGACCTGGGATGGATTCCTCATTGTCTCTATACTTTCCTATTTTTTGAAGCAGAGGTGATAATACCTGGCCCATGGGCACGTTAAGTACAATTAGTTGAGTGTGTTCTTCATATCTGTAGGACCTCTCTTTGTTTCTAATCTTTTCTTTCTTTTTCTTCTTTTTCCATGTAGATGAACACCACATACACAATATACCTTAATGAATTAATTAAATGTGTACCTTTTCTGCAAGTTTGAAATTCCTGAGGGCAAATGCATTATCTTAGGGAACCTGAGACATCCCTAGTATTACTGAGTTGGCCAGATGATTCTTAACACTAGCCCTGGAGGCCTGTACCAGAGTCTGGGTCCTACTGAATTGGCCCTTGGGGTTTTCTGGTTCTGGAGCTGCTTTGGTGGGTTAATTCCTAAGCTTCTAGTGGGACGCTTGTTGTTTTCATAGCTTCCCTGAGGGAATTAAAGGTTTTAACTGAATGTGAAACATCAGACAGAAACTGCAGGGAAGATTTATTGACAATGAATCTCAACTTTCCACAGGTTCATTTGAAACTAACTTCCTTCTAAGCCAAAATGATTCAAATTTGAAACCCTCCAGGGACTTCTTTGGGATTTAGGGTATTAGGAAGCCTTTTCCTTGCTGTCATAGATTATCTCACCATTGTTTCTTGACTTGTAGAAGAGGAGGTTTGATTGGTAAATCACCTCTTCCCTACAGCCTGAAATTCTTTACTCATTCAGAAGATAAATAGGACTCTGCCTGTGGTGCATTCTAAATGTTTCCTCTCCTGCCTGGGTCCCAAGGAAACCAGCCTGGGCCCTGCCAAGGGTATAATGAGCAGGGCACATGTCACAGGAAAGAGCCAGAGGGGAAAGTTGAGGCTGAGCCGCACAGAAGGTTACCGTGGATGCTACACTGTTTTTAGAAAGGTAATTATTCAGGATTGAGCAGAGCAAAAAGTACAGACATGAATTTGAGTCCTACCTCTGTCATATGAAATGTGATCTTGGGAAACATAAATCTCTTTCATGCTCCTTTTCTGCTTCTGTAAAGTGGCTGAAATAAATTTTATCTTAAAGCACCAATGATATGATTGGAAATAATATGTGTATAAAGAATAGCAAGAAACTGATAAATCACATCATGAACAACAGGTTTTAGGCACTGACTCAGGCAATGTGTGCCAGGCATTGTGCAGTGTACCTCATATGTATGATCACATTTAATTCTCTTGAATCTGCAAGGTAGGTGCCATTGTCACTTCCATTTTGCAGATCAGAAAAACTAGGCTAGGTTAAGGAACTTGCTCCCAGCCAGCTGATGAGTGGTGCAATCAGAACTGGGATCAGGGCTAACTACAAAGGCCACTCCATGTTCACAAACTTCTCTCAGGCCGGGCACGGTGTCTCACGCCTGTAATCCCAGCACTTTGGGAGGTCAAGGCCAGCAGATTTCTTGAGCTCAGGGGTTTGGGACCAGCCTGAGCAAAATACTGAAACCCCATCTCTATTAAAAATAGAAAAATTAGCTGGTCTTGGTGGCATGTGCCTGTAGTCCCAGCTACTCAGGAGGCTGAGGCAGGAGGAGACTGGGAGGTGGAGATTGTAGTGAGCCAAAATCGTGCCACTGCACTCCAGCCTGGGTGACAGAGTAAGAACGCATGTGAAATATGTGTGTGTGTGTGTGTGTGTATACATATATACATATAGAGAGAGAGAGAGAGAAAGGGAGAGAAAGAAAGAGAGAAAGAAAAGAAAGAGAGAGAGAAAGAAAGAAAAGAAAGAAAAGAAAGAAAGAAAGAAAGAAAGAAAGAAAGAAAGAAAGAAAGAAAGAAAGAAAGAAAGAAAGAAAGAAAGAAAGAAAGAAAGAAAGAGAGACACCTCTCTGCTGTTTTCTAGGGACCCAATCCATAGGTCTTCCTACTGAAAAAGAAAAGGAAAGGCTGGTGGCGGCCAGTTTGAGTAGGGTTTGCAGAAGATGAGATTGAAAGAAAAAGTAGAGGGCAGAGTCATTAGAACTTTAAATAAAAGCAGTTTTCTCAATTCAGATCCTTACATACTAAGACAGAGAACAGTCAGAAAGTACACTAACACCCTATATTTTGGTCACGGCATTGTCAATATTCTATAGGAGAATTTAGAGCACTTTCATTTGTATCTTTTTTGGAAACTAAGAAAGTGATCATGACTTATTCAGAGTTATACAGGGAATTGTTGAGAAAACTGAGGCCAAAACACAAGTCTCTACCACACCAGACCGCCACACTCTACACAACCTCAACCTGGCCTCTGATGGAGAGTGTACAGTCAGTGAGATAGCTTCAAGTTCTCTAATAAAAATTCACTTACTAGAAGGGACTCTATAGTAATCACTTACACTTTAGTGTGAATTAAGGACACTTTGTTGTTCCCTGTGCCAGATAACATTTCTTTGGGTTCACATCACATTTGGACAACTAAGCCATACATATCCTGTTTCCACTTACTAACCAGATATTACCTACACTTGAGGCTAGCCCTGTGCAATAGGCTAGATGATAAAAGCTACAATGGTGGGAGAAAAGTACAATTTCCTGTATGCAATAGAGTGTGTATATGTGTGTGGCTGTCCTGCTCCAACCTAAAAGGTTGAGTAGTAAGGTGATGTTGGTTTATGCTATTTTTCTTCCCAGAATGTTTTTTTCTGGTTCTCTGCATGGTAATACTGAATTAAATTTTCAAGTCTCAGTTTTCATTACTTCCCTTGTGAAGCCACCCATAGCTTACTTAGTAGTTTCTCCAGCTTTCTAGACAGCCCACCACTTAAATAATATCTACCTATTGTTCAGATCTCACTGTAAATGTCAGGATCTCAGGGAAACATACCTTCGTATCAGGCTTAGATTCCCTTAATACCTGCTTTCATTGTACCCTCTGTTTTTTCCTTCATGCAATTGTCAAAGTTCTATGAGAGCAATTGCTGTGCTTAGTTAATGTATGTCTCGTGACTAGGCTCTAAATTTAAGGAAGAACAAGGTTCTCTTATTCAGAACTTTATTTCCTCAGGGCCTAGCACTGTGCTCAGCACCGAATAGTCTCTCAATAAATATTCCTCAACAGAATAGGTTACCTCCATTCTTTTAAATTGTATATAATTTTTCACAATTCGTATACTCTCACTGAATTTTGTTTCCTTAGAGCTTGGCAAAGAGTGTTGGCCACTAGAAAATGCTTTTAAAAAGATTTGAAGGAGTAAAATGAATAAAATAGGCTAAAATCTCTCATCTATGAAAATTTTGTAAATACCTGTAAATCTGGCTAGCCAGCTAGAAAAATTCCTACAGGTGGTTTATCCCTTCCTTTCTCCTTGAGAAACATTAAAATCACAGAAACCTAGGCTTCCAAATATTTGTAAAGTGCTATGATTTTTAAATGTACCTTTACCCAGGTGTATGATTTTCCTCAATATTTTTTACATATATACAATATTTTTATAAATAACATGTCATCATTAAAAACCTAATTTAGCAACTAACAACCCAAGTTTTTCAGTGCTCAAGCTATCTGAGAAGCTGTATAGTATAGACTCAAGAGCTTAGACTTTGTATCAGAATGAGTATGGCCTGAGCTCCCCTTACTGGATGTATCTTACAGGCAAATTGCCTAACCATTCTGAGCCTCAGTCTCCTCATATGTAAAATGGGGATAGTAATAGGATCTACCCTATAGGATTAGTATAAGGTCTAAATGAGATAATGCCCAGTATTTAGCATATAGTAAGTAATAAGTAACTGAGTTTTTTTCTTAATTTCAATGCTTTTAATTCTTATTCTATTCTTTTCATTCTTATTCATTTCTTTCTTTTCTTTTTCTATTCATTCTTATTCAATTCCTTTTATTCATGATTATTTAGCTTATGGTTGGTAATACCTAAAACACATCCTTATGATGCCTGAAGTTGCTCCTGAGTGCAAAGCAGCCGTCTCATCTAGACAGTGCACACCTCCCATCCCAGATCAGAACCTCCAGTCAATGAGAGAGTATATGGAGTTTCAAAGAACTTAGTTATTGTAAGATGTACATTTATATTTAGAAAATTTAAAAGGAATCTGTTGTTTTTAAGAACCTTGATAAAGAAAAATATTCTCAAGGTGTACACTGAATTCTCCAGGTGCATTTGAGATTTTTTGTATGTCCAAAGGTAGAAAGGAACACTGGTTTAGACCTGAAAGGAGATCATTTGCCACTTTCAATTGCTTATTCTATGAGGGAGAAAGTATCAGTCTACTGTGAATTCACAGTGCCAGCAGCCCTTCAACAGTAACTGTGACACTTCAGGGACTGGGATATCCATAAAGAAGGCTAATGTTGACCTGATTTACAAATTAAGAAAAAATTTATTAATTCTGTAGTGTCCATGCAGATACTGTGTCTAAAAAAGTTTAGAATTCTCCCACTCTGCTTTGAATTGTGCATTTTAAATATGGAGAAAATCTCTATATCACACTGTATTAATTTATAATTGCCCCCTGATTTCAGCCCCACTAGCCCACCCTCCCCCACAAATACAAACAGTTGTTACACAGTATAACAATTATGGTAAACATTATTTTAGAAAAAAACAGAAATCAGCTTGCCATTGTGTTGTGAACTTACTTCTTTTTTTTTTATATATAAATCAGACTCAGAATTTGCTATATCCTATGTATCAACCAGGCAAATTTAAAACTCTAAGACCAAGGGACACAGGTTATCACCAGCTTTGTTTGATAGATAAGGGAGGACCACAGAGAGGACTTGTAACATCGCCTAGGGCAAGAGTAGTTCTGACTCTAGATTTCTAACACTTCAATGGAGAATCCAAATAGGCAATCCAAATCCAGGAGAAACAATCTTCAGTATTTTATGTAATTTCTCCTACACGCTGAAAGACCCCCAAACTGTGTAACAGGTCTTGCTTTATTTTGTTATGGTTCCTTAAAAGTGTTCTTTTGCTAGTTTACTTTCATAAGATTTTAGAGGTATATATACAGATGAAGCATTTTAGCTTTGCTAATTGTTGTCAACACGGGTTGCATCTTAGAACCATACTAAGACATGATCATTTTTAATAGTACAGTTTTATGATAATACTATCTAAAAAAGGAATTTTTAAAAAAACCTCTACCGTTTTATCACTTCAGCAAATTAAACATTTCTGTTTTTCTGTTCCTTTCCAAAATCTTGCTACATGCTTGCATAATATTTGCATATCTGTAATCACAGCGCTGATAAAATTATATTACTTAAATGGATTGTATATTCATTTTGCTGAATTTGCCACAATCATTTTAATTACTGTATATAATATTGTACTATGTAGATTTGCCAGAATATCATAAACCCAAATTTTCTGTTGAATTTTAGGTGAATTATATACTCTTTGCTATTATTAAAAAATCTATAGTCATCTTCTATATACATTTGTACATTTTTTGTTGTTTTACAAATTTTCTTTTGGAGATATTCCCGGACATGTTTGCTGTGTCAGAGGATAAGGATAGATTTATGTCTATAGCATAATCAAATTTTTCTTTTTTACATATTCATAGTAAAACCTTCCTAAGCAGAATGCTGCCAATTTAAAAAGTAGATTATTATCCTAGAAAATGATTACTTTAAAAAAAATATTATTCTAAATATTAATACTAACATCATAACTATTATAACCACAAATACAATAAATTAAACATCAGTAAGGCAAATGAATTGCCTAAATTCAGAACTTAAAAAAGTTACTTATGTATACTCCTTGTTCATTTAAAATAGACCTTAATTATTTTTTAGAGTGGCTCTCCAGTATTTTTGACTACTGGCTGTAATAAAAGTACTGTTTATGTGGCATTGTGCCTTGTGTACATACATACACAAAGAAATGCAAGTATCTGTATCTATAAGGTGAATCGTAAAATTTCATGAAACGCTACTTGTTCGTATTACATGCAGTGAAATCTGATACATTCCATGGTGTTCCATTGCATTTAATTCCATTTCAGGGTCATCTATGTTTTTTTCGTTCCTTCTTTATTTTCTTAAGCTGACTGTGGCCCACTAAGTTGGTGTCATGATCTCAATCGGCAGAGTGAAAAATCACCTTTTAAAGGAGTCTTGACAATATCTAGAGCTTAAAAATCGTTTACTAACATTGAATTCAATTTGTACAATCTTTTAACTTCAAACTGGGAACCAGTTTCAGCAAACCATGTCTCTGCCAGTAGTAGTAGTCATGAGACATATATGGACTTAAGGAAATCAACCTGTTGTTTTGTGAACAACAGTTTAAAAGAAACCACAATCTATCTTTCTGTTTTCTCGTTTGTTTGTTAGCTACAGCCTGATTTTTGGTTCAGTCATGTATACAGGTTGTGCCAAAACCCGAACTGTATGATTGGCATACAGCAGTATTTAATTTGGTGGATTAATTTCTTCTCTGGAATGGATGCATCTAATTTCTGAGGAAAACCTCGAATGACATGTCCTTACTGAGAGATGGCATGCCAAAGTGGCTGGTGGTACCTGCCAAAAATAGATCTGTAAAGCATGTTTGCTGACCACGAATGAACAGGTTATATAGGGAAGCACATGCATGGGTGCTTTTAAGAGTAGACTGGGCAGGGTCTTGGACCCCTAAACCCACCTGGAACTCAGAGACACAGATTTCATTCAGTCATTCTGTCATTATCCACCATTCTACTAAAATCTATAATGAACATCGCCTAAACTGCTAAAAAAATAATAATATGCAAAGGAAGGAAAAATTTCATTTTTTATAATACTTAAAATAGGATTACGCCTCTTAGACTTCTTTATCCCCATGCATTGCTTCACTGCTCAGAGACACTGCTAGAACACTAAAGAACCTTTACATTGTGTTCGAGAAATTTTAGAGTGTCCGTTTGTTTTTTCACAGTCTCCACCAAAAGCAATCCTCTTATATACCTGGAACGTATTTCACTATGGTATGTCTCAGTATTATCCCCATATAGTTATGTAGATTCATCCTTGTTTGCTGTTTTATCTCATCATCTCACTTTTAATACATTATCTTATGGTATATTTTTTTCTTTTACATCATTTAAACGTGCGCCTCAGCTGAAATATGAACTTTTGTATGTAATTATTGCTCAGCTTTTTTGAGAACAAGGAAGATACAATATGAAATAAATTACTACTTTCCCCTTTTGGTATGATTTTAAATTTGCTTTTAGAACAAATTATTATGATGGTTTTCTATTCTGAATCTAAATAGCCTTTTTTTTCCCATAAGAGTTGAATTAATAAATTTGTTAGAGCTTTCCTTCACAGAACTTTAACAAACATCAAGGTCATTTTTCTGCCTAATCCCTTCATTATTCTGTTGTCCTATTTATGGTTTTTTTCTTTTATTTTTCCACTATGGAGCCCAAAATCTGAAAACGAAGTATACTATTACAACTTTAATTTGTCTTCACTTTAATTTTACATTTGTCTTTATTTAAGACAGCTTTATGTTATTTATTCTTAATGGAAAATATAGTGAAGAGAACTTTCTTTATTTGCTTTTTTAAAGAATTACAGTTGTGCCACTGCACTCCAGTCTGGGCAACAGAGCAAGACTCGGTTTCAAAAAATAAAAAACAAAAAAAAGAATTACAGTTGCTTTTTACATTTATGCTGTCCTTAATAAGTGTTTCTGCAGATCATTAGTCCTGTTCTCTGATTTATAATTCCTAAGAGGACACTTTAGGAGGCATACATGGGAGACAATGCAATATGGATAAGCTACAGTGAGGGATGATATAACTCAGGATTGTAGTTCTCCTTTGAAAATGGGTTATACAACTTAACCTCTGTTCACTTTTTCTCGATCCATAAGATGGACATGCATTGCCACGCTGATACTTTATAGGAATATTTTATAAATGAATAAACATATTTATCAATAAATGCTTTCAGTTATTTCAAGACACTGTAACCGTATCATTTACTTAATAAT
Source organism: Macaca mulatta (assembly GCF_049350105.2). Taxonomy (NCBI): domain Eukaryota; kingdom Metazoa; phylum Chordata; class Mammalia; order Primates; family Cercopithecidae; genus Macaca; species Macaca mulatta. Next base: position 8,939,920 of record NC_133407.1, on the reverse strand, counting down.
AGCAAAACCAGGGTGTTGTGTGACACTCCAGATGTCAAGTACTTATTTGAGTTTGTTATGTTTTCAAAAATGGTCCATGTTTCACTAGACTTAGACTATACTATTAAATCATAGAAGTCTGTGTATGTGTTAGGGGAAGGCATGGGGAGAGAAAAGGAAAAGAGAGAACATACCTTGACTGTGTCCCTTGTAAGTATAGTTTGTCAGGTAACCCTCCTAACAGGCCTAGGGGATAGATATTATTGTCTCCCTGTTGTAGAGGAGGAAAATATAGCTGAAAGAGGCAAAATAACTTGCCTGAATCTTATAATCCGTATATGACTGAGCTAGGATTTGAACTCAGCCACACAACTCTGCTTTACAGGACACCACTCAGTTTCTCAGCTTTCAGATGCCTGCTTTGGAAACATGTTAGCAATTAAAATAGAAAAGGACAGGGATAATTGAATTAAAATACTTAATTTATAATGTTAACCAAATAGGTTTTTTTTTAGCTTCCCTCAATGTTTCCATTACCGCTTTAGTTGAAGTTTTGGATCATTTCTTATTTTATCTTGCTGGTTTGTCCAACTCTATTTCACAAAAATATACTTGCTAAAGATGCGTTAAAGTGCATGACTTATACTGCAATTTCTCTACATGGTTATTTATGTGATCAAAATGGCCATCTCGGAGAGTGCCTGAAGGTTGAGCTAGAGGAGGGTGATGGAAGGAGGGGTGACTCAACAGAGTCAGGGAAATTCCAGATGACATGGGTTGCCAGATTTCCTGCTGGCCCTTCATTGCCAAACTCCACCTCCTGCTCTTCTTACACAGCTGTGTGCTTCATTAAACAGTGATGTCTACAAATCACAGCAGTGTTAAAAAATGCAGAGCAGGGGGAATTCCTGTACACCGACTGCTGCCAAGTTCCTAGAGTTTTAACAGCACACTCATCAAACTGCCTCTCTCTTCTCCAAAAACTATAAATAAGTTCAATATCAAGAGTGTTTTCATCAATTATAATGCCTCTCTGTTCTCTTGGAGAGTTCGGAATAGTATATAGACACATTGGTTATAGCGTCCATGTCTAAGGCAATATGGTAGGGGTCATCTGTTGTCAATGATAAGACTTCTGACCTTGATGTTGCCACTGTTCTTCCAGTGGAGCCAGGAACCATTACTTAATTATTTACAGCATAGATTTTCCCATCTACAATTTGCTTTTCAGAAACCAGCCTTGTGGAATTTAGGCCAAGAACCTGGTTGCTACTGCTCAGAGTAGGCATAGAAGAGGTGTTTATTTAATTCAACAATTAATATTGAGGGTTTATGTGTGCAAGGTCCTGTGCTGGGCAAGGTAGACAATGACAATGTTAGTAAGACAAGGCTGATAATACATTCATAGTACCCATGTGAGGTAAGTGCTGATGAGTGGTTCACCAGAGTTGTTAAAAAGTGCCACAGGAACTTGGGGAAAAAATATAAATTTTACCTGGAGGATTGGAGACATTTCAAGGAGGAAGTAACATTGGCTCCAGGCTTTAAAGAAGAGAGGGATTTAATAGATAAATCTGGAAGTACTCCAGATAGAGGGAAGAATGCAAACAAATGGGTAGAGAATGGAGAAATTCAGTGAATTGTCAGAATAGTGTCTTGTCTTGTGTTGTAGTGGTACCATAATAACTGGCAGCCTACAGTACTCTGACAATTTAAAAAATATATAACCTGTTTTCTTTCATGTGTGTATAATGTCTCCAGTTGGGCCCATCCACTTTTTTTTTTTTTTTTTTTTTTTTTAGTGGGTTAATGCTTTATTAACTCAACTTTATTTTATTTTTTATTTTTTTATTATTATACTTTAAGTTCTAGGGTACATGTGCATAACGTGCAGGTTTGTTACATATGTATACTTGTGCCATGTTGCTGTGCTGCACCCATCAACTCGTCAGCACCCAACAACTTGTCATTTACATCAGGTATAACTCCCAATGCAATCCCTCCCCCCTCCCCCCTCCCCATGATAGGCCCCGGTGTGTGATGTCCCCCTTCCCGAGTCCAAGTGATCTCGTTGTTCAGTTCCCACCTATGAGTGAGAACATGCGGTGTTTGGTTTTCTGTTCTTGTGATAGTTTGCTAAGAATGATGGTTTCCAGCTGCATCCATGTCCCTACAAAGGACACAAACTCATCCTTTTTTATGGCTGCATAGTATTCCATGGTGTATATGTGCCACATTTTCTTAATCCAATCTGTCACTGATGGACATTTGGGTTGATTCCAAGTCTTTGCTATTGTGAATAGTGCCGCAATGAACATACGTGTGCATGTGTTTTTATAGCAGCATGATTTATAATCCTTTGGGTATATCCCCAGTAATGGGATGGCTGGGTCATATGGTACATCTAGTTCTAGATCCTTGAGGAATACAAAGAACTCAAACAAATTTACAAGAACAAAACAAACAACCCCATCAAAAAGTGGGCAAAGGATATGAACAGACATTTCTCAAAAGAAGACATTCATACAGCCAACAGACACATGAAAAAATGCTCATCATCACTGGCCATCAGAGAAATGCAAATCAAAACCACAATGAGATACCATCTCACACCAGTTAGAATGGTGATCATTAAAAAGTCAGGAAACAACAGGTGCTGGAGAGGATGTGGAGAAATAGGAACACTTTTACACTGTTGGTGGGATTGTAAACTAGTTCAACCATTATGGAAAACGGTATGGCGATTCCTCAAGGATCTAGGGCCCATCCACTTTTTATGATCTTATACCAGCTGGATCCTTATATTGATGTATGTGCCTTGTATGGGCTTGAGAATATGAGGAAGAGATAGGTAGATGGATGGAACTTCCATGATAGGAAGTTGTTAGGTTGGTTTGGTGGATGGACAAAGGAAGAGCAAAAGTATGAAGGAGAAAAGTGGAAGAAGTGTGGAGGCCACTTCAAGAAAAGTAGTAGCTAAATCATAGGCAGGACTTGAGTCAACTTTCTTCTGGAAAGTTTCATTACTGAGTCTGGAGAAGGAAAACACAGAATGATTAAAATTGATGTGCATTTATTGAGCACATACCTTGCACAAACACTGCAATGGGCACCATGGTAGACACTGAGATACAATAATGCATTTCCCTGTCCTCAGTTACCAGGATGGGAAACAGACAGGTAAACAACTAACTACTGCACAAGGTAGAATTCAGTCACAGAGGTCAGTTTGTCACAGAAGTATGGAAGAAGACATTTTTATTGGAGAGGAATGAGAAACTTTTCTGAAATATTCTGAGGTAAGAAGTGAAGACCAGCTAGGTTATTAATAAGTCTTAGTCCGCTAGGACTGCTGTAACAAAATACCGTAAACTGGGTAACTTATAAACCACAGAAATTCTCATGGTCCTGGAGGCTGGAAAGTCTTAGATCAAGGCACCAGCGGATTCCATGTCTGATGAGCACCAGCTTCTTCATAGGTGGCACTTTCTTGTTTTGTCCTCCCATGGTGGAAGGGGCACACAGCAGCTCCTTGGGGCCTCTTTTACAAGAGCACTAATCCCATTCATGAGGAGAGGCAGTAATGATTTAACCACCTCCTCAAAACCCCACCTGTTACTAGCATTACCTTGGGGGTTAGGTTTCAACATATAGATTTGGTGGGGTGAGGCAATTATTCAGATCACAGCAATAAGAAGACAAATATGGAAAGGTGTTTCAGATTGAAAGTAAGCAAAGAGAAAGGTTATAAAATGTGAGGTCTATTTCAGAAATGAAGATAGGGATATGAATTATGTCTTATTATGAGATGAGTTTAAGGTCAGATAATTAGGCATCTTCAAAACCATGCCATTGAGTTTGGGCTTCAATCTTGATAGGCAGCCATGGAAAATATCTGAGCTGTGAAGTGACATGGGGACATCTGTTTTTAGACTCAGGGGTGCTGGGAAATTCCACTATTGCCATATTTTAAACCTCTAAGAAAGAGCTAGGTTTGCCTGGGAATTCTCCCAGACTACCATAGCGTAGAGAGAGAGGTCAAGATTGGAATTCCTGATTATTTGGCTTATAGTCGGATAGATTGAGATGCAAAAACCTCAAAATAGGCTTTATGGCCGCTTCATCTCCATTTGTACCCGTGCCTTTGGGCTTTTATAGCACTCTATTTATTCTGTGTATTTCTGACACTTAACACACTGCCTGGCAAGTAACTGTACTCAGTAAATGTTTATTGAATGAATGAACAAACTACTAACTTGTCTCAACAATGGGGAAGAGCCCAATTATCAGAGCTTGAGTAAACAATCTACACATGAGAATCCGGTTTTGAGCTGACAGAAAACTAGCCTTTGATACCATCCAGTGGTCCTTGAGTTTTTGGATAAATAGTTCATTTTCCTGAGCTGAGTTCTTTTCATTTGAAATGAGTTCATCTTATTCCAGACATTTAGGGAGTAATCTCAAATGTACCTCATCTCCAATGAACTGATACAGTTTTGACTTCAAAAAGTCAAGCTTCACATCTCCCAAATTTATTTGATTTTTGAATTTTGAAAAGATTAGAGACTGAAGCCTGCATAAAATAACAAAAGTATCCAAGAAAGTATTATATGTACCACAGTTCAATTAAATTACAAGTGCAAGTCTAATCCAATTGTTAAACTTCTTATATTAGGTGTATATTTTGTGAATAACTTTATACTCCTTTTCATAATTATAATTGATGCTTTTATAACTTTTATAATTGAATATTATTTCAATAAATAAATCCTTACGAATATAATAAAATGAGTAGCAAATCCATTTCTAAGTCTGAGAGGCTTTGCAAATCACTAATTAGAAAATATATGATCAAGTGAAAAATTTGTTTGTCCAGTATGGAAAGAGTGATTAGAACCTGGTCCTCATTCTCTCCAAAGTATGTTTTTAATAGTTTCTGTTTATCCTTAATACATCTGAAACCTAAACAAAGTTGGGTTTCCAACTCTCCATTTTGTATGTGGTATTCACAGATACTCCGTGCCATATGATTATCTGTAGATGAATTAAAGACACCACGTAAGTGGAAATGTGTGTGTGAAGAAAAGCATCACAGGACCCTCATAAGGTGGACTTTGGGAAAGGTACTATTAAACTTCTAAGTGTTCTACCTTCAAGTTCTACTATTCTCTGACATGACATTTGGGAAAGTGGTCATGTTCCCAGTGTTCCTGGAGCTCTACTTGTCCTGAAAGCTTACAGAGACATATACAAAGAGATTAGGTTTTAGCAATCATTCCAGAAATGATCCCATCACATAGTGTAGGCTCATTGTCTAAGAATAGAATATAACAGAGAATAATGCAAAAATATCAATATCAAAGGATAAGTACAGAATAAAAATCCTGTTTTGACAGAGGTTTGTTAAAGTGTATGTTTGTACACCAATTATGTGGAAATTTTGAGAAGTTTCTTTTCTGTCCATCCTAGTAATGTTTGAGTGACTTGGTTGTGACTTAGAGGTCTCCTTTTCAAGATTGTATCTCTCAATGATATATACCACAGTTTCTGATAGGTTTTCCTTGGGCGGAGATTATCCTTACATCTTTTCAAAATTCTCTCAAATATGAGAGGCCTGGTTTCTTGGGAGGGAGTACTGAAGAAGGGCATACATAAATGACAAAGAGTTAATTCAGCTTGCTTCTCAGAGTTAGTCATTGTACATACACACATACAGACATACACGTACATATTCATATAAAAGGCATCTCTTTTTTTAAAGTTCTGTCTAAAAGCCAAAATAGAACAAAAATCCAAAAACTCAACAATTCTCCTACCCAACCAGAGAAGCACTGAGAGAGAAACAGTGCTGCACGTTCAGCAAACTATTTTACTTTCTTCTTGGACGTAGTTAGCTGTATTTTTCCAGCCTCCCTTAAAATTAGGCATGGGCATGTGACTTGGTCCTAACTAGTGCAATACAGGCAGGGGAGCTTCATGCTACTTCCAGATGTGGCCCTAAAATTACCATCTGACCTTTCACTCGCCCTCGTTTCTTCCCTTTCCCCTCCCTTCTCCTCTCCTCTCTTTGTCATAGGCTGAGTAGAGGGGACCCAGAGGAAGTCTTTGAGGCCCTACAGGACAGCTAAGCCACTAGATGGAAGGATGCTAGACCTCTTAGTCACCCCAAGTAGGAAAGCCACACAAGAGAGCTGCCGGAAGGGAAATGTCCGTGTAAGATTTTGTGTGAGAAGTCTGATTATAGCATTTGTTTTGAAATTATGGCATTTGTTTTTTCCTGTGGTTATCTTCTAATCTAAAATAAGAAGCATTGAGGGTATGTTCTGATCACTCAGGAGAAGATAAAGTATAACGTCCCGATTTGATCTCTCTAAGAATGTGCTACCTTTGCTATTCTAGGGAATATTCCTTGATAAACATTAAAACCTATTAGGTATATACATTTCAGCAAAAGATGATTGTAATTACAAACTGACATTGATGGTAAATTACTTTATACCCTTAATAAGGTCACGGGTTGTGAGTCTGAAACCGTCTCCGGGGTGGTTTGGGGTATAGCCACCATGGTATGTAAATCTGATGCTAAAAATTGGAGCAGCTAGTCATGTGAAGAATTTGGATACTGTACATAAACCACAATGAATCTTATTGTGGAATAGTAAAGATTTATCACTGTATAAATTTCTGTGCCCTGATTTGCTTTGTTTGTTTTTCTTTTGTTAGAAAATCAAGAGACCATGAAATTGTTTGAGAAATAATTCTAAGTCTACGTGAGCACTGAGGCTTCAGGAACTGAACCATGCTCCTCTGTGTACATCCCTTGGCTCATTATTCTCAGAGGGATGTGGATTTCACTTTCGACCACTTTAGCTTAGAATAGTGATAACCATTACCTACCATTTATTCAGTACTCACTACGCACTGTACTAAAAACTTTATATACATCTCATTTACGCATACAGTGATATGACATATTAAATATTTTTATTCCTGTTCCCCATATGAGGAAACTGAGGCTTAGAAAGTTTAAGCAACTTGTTTCAAGTCAAACATCTGTAATGTAGCAAAACCACATTTCCAAAATTCATGTTCCTAATCAGTGCTTAATGCATCTGTTACTGACCTTTGTATTCTTTATCTATAATTGTATTAGATACCTCCCTTTTAAATATAATGCCCAATTTTATAAAATATATTTTATTTACTCTTTTCTTGAGTGAGATCAAACCCCAGGGAATGGCATATTTCTTCAGGGCCATTTTATTTTAATGATTTTACATCATAAAATTGGTTTAGATTCTTAGTCACTGGACTTTGGGTACATTGTGGAAAGAATGTCATAATTTGTGTGTTTAATTTCATTTTTTGAAAACCCTGGAAATGCCACTTCCATGATCCCTTCCCTTTTAAAGAGAGAGAATTTGCCAATCTTCTTTCTCACTCTTAGAAAAGGAACTTTTCAGTTTTCACATCAGTAAAAACACTGGAGATGCAAGAAATCCATAGTTCTTACTCTGAAAGGATTGCAAAATTTTGTGATAGTCTGAATTTTACAGCCCAACATTTTTAAAGGAACCAAAATAAACTAACAGTTCTCTCAATTGCATTCTTTTTCCCCTTTGGCACTAGTCTATCTTATCTGAATTTTTTTCAGTTCGTCTACTTCATGATAAGCACTTTTCTTCTCTGCAGAAGAGCTATCAGAATCTCTTAGTATCTTTTTTTTTTGTTTTTTTTTTTTTTTAGACGGAGTCTTGCTCTGTCTCACGCAGGCTGGAGTGCAGTGGTGCAATCTCGGCTCATTGCAGCCTCCACCTCCTGGGTTCAAGAGATTCTCCTGTCTTAGCCTCCCAAGTACCTGGGACTACAGGCGAGTGCCACCACACCCAGCTAATTTTGTATTTTCGGTAGAGATGGGGTTTCACCATGTTGACCAGGCTGGTCTAGAACTCCTAACCTCAGATGATCCACCCGCCTTGGCCTCCCACAGTGCTGGGATTACAGGAGTGAGTCACTGCACCCAGCCTCTTAGTATCTTTAGATCTAATTCACACTATCAATTGCAACAACTGAAACATCAACATACACGTGTACAAACTAAACAAATATGTACACACACACACACACTCACACAGAGTGTTTGCTGTCCTAAGGCTATTCCCATGTTTCAACATCTCTGAAATTAAAGTTATTACCACTATTTAATAACCTTTCCAACATGCAAACACATACTTCATCTGGATCAATCACAGATAATTTCATAATAAATAATGTACTAAATATAATCTTTCACACTGATCAAGTGTGAAATTATATTTCACACTTGATCTTTCACACTGATCAATTGAGAGAGTGTGTCATATAACTTTTGACAAACACAATAACTTTGAATAATAAAGTTTGCTTAATAGCTAAGATGTGGGAAGCTGACTGCTTTCAGAAGCATCTGGATGGAATGAGAAGTGAGAACAGCTATACTGTTTTCATATAGTTATACTGAATTTGAATTTCTTTAAACTCAATACACTAAAAATATGACCTCAGGAGTCTGTAGGTCACAGATAAAATCTGAAATTAGGATAGTAGACATCCTGATTAAATGAAGTTGGTCTCATTAACCAAAAGTAATCATGCTTGTTCAGTCCCTAAGCTGCTTAATGCTTCTGTAAAATCTGGGTGTTAGGCTTGAGGATATCTTTTCTGCACTGCATAAGCCCTTTCCTTTAAAACAGTTTTCTTTGTGTTCTTTTTTTCTTTTAGCTTGAAATTGGACCCAGCCTCCAAAAGTCAGTCTTTACCCTGAGCTTAGATAGGGAAGACACAGAGTTAGTAGTAACAGGGAATATATTAAACGCAAGGGATAGAATTAAATAATGTGTTAATGTGGAAAAATGAGAAAGCTTGCTATATAATCTACTATTTCTGTCAGACTCCAAGAATCTAAAATGGAAAATTATTCAAGAAAGGTAACAACATAAGAGAATGCGCTGATGGAGAAAATTCTATATTGGAAAAACAGAAACTAATGCCAATCTTTAAAGAGGGTAAACTACAAGGATATATTACAAGCATCTACAAGGGATGGATTTTGATTACCAAGTGTCTGGAGAAAACTCCTAGGGACAACTTTGCAGTGACCAGAAACCCATGATTGAATAAGGGGACACATGTTCCTGGGATAGGAGTGATCTTGTGTTTATTTTGGAATGAATTATTTAAAGGGAAAAATTAACCTGACGTATTAGTTTGTTTTCACAATGCTATAAAGGACTACCTGAGACTGGGTAATTTATAAACAAAAGAGGTTTAATTGACTCAGAGTTTCACATGACCGGGAAGGCCTCAGGAAACTTACAATCATGACAGAAGGCAAAGGGGAAGCAAGGCGTGTTTTGCATGGTGGCAAGAGAGGGGAACTACCAAACACTTTTAAACCATCAGATCTTGTGAGAAGTCACTCATTATCATGAGAATGGCATGGGGGAAACCGTCACGGTGATCCAATCGCCTCCCACCAGGTCCCTCCCCTGACATGTGGGGATGAGATTTGGGTGGGGGCAGAGAGCCAAACCATATCACCTAAGAATACTGCATAAATAACATTTAGCAGGCTAAGTGTAAAGACCTTTATCACATCACTTAAAAATTCAATGTTTACTAAAGAAGATAGTCATAGTGTTAAAGAAACATGTAAACATATAATATTGTTAAGTTAGCAAACTAACGTAAGTGATTCAGTTTTCCCTGGGGGCAGAGAACCTATACCTGTAAGATGGGATTGTCATTTTAGGGGAAGGTGGAAAAAGATGGAAATCACTTTTGAGGTTTACTTTGAATCATTTATCTAAAACAAACAAACAAACAAGCAAAAAAAAGGTAGCAGATACTTTTGGAGAGGGGTATATTTAACAGAAATAAGAATATAAAGAATATAAGAAGATATAAAGAATATTTCAGAATATGAATGTCTCTAGCTCTATGTGAGGAGCTCCGACATCTCTCAGACATAACTGAATGAAAAAGCACAGATTTCTCAGTTGCCATAATTGAAGTGTAGGGTAAGAGGAAAATAGCAGCAAGAACAAAACTCATAGATGCAGACAAGGACAAAAGTCATAGATGCATGAAGGAAAAACCCGCCCACAGAAAAACGCTGTTCTCAGTTGGTTTGGTGGAAGTGAGAGAACTTGTTCTTTGGGAAGTCAGGCAGCTCCTAGCAATCACAACTTTCTTTTGCACGTACTCATAGATCATTTATTTTCAAACGAATCTACAGCCTTTTTTGAAAACACTCAAACTTGTCCTCAGTTATAAGCTTCCTAATCTGTGCTTGCAGAGTCCATGATGCCAGCTGGTTCTCCCTTGATTATGTGCCCATATTCACTCTTTCATACGTACTCTTTTCGCATCCGATTTACCAGAGATCTGTTTATTCCTCCAGATTTCTTTTGTTCTACCTGACCAATCAACACATCTAGTCCCTCCATTTTATGGCATGATTGTGCCATAAAATGTTATCTTTGACTCTATACCAGCAAAGTTTTTCTGTAAAAAAATCAGATTGAATGTTTTCAACTTTGCAGGCCATGCGGTCTCTGTCACAGTTACTCAACTCTGCCGTCGCAGGTTGAGGGCAGTCATAGACTATACCTAAACAAATGAGCGTGGCTTACAAACGCTGCAAAAACAGATGAGAGTAATTTTGTGTGTAGCAGTCTGTAGATCCTTGTTTCAGAGAGTCTTTCTTGAGCCAGATTTTCTTCATGAGCCCTTTTCTTTGGAATTATGCTCCTCTTTTTCTCCATGAACTTTAAAAAACAAATTTCTTTCTTGAAACGTAGATGAAGCTTGGGTTTGTCCTCTAAGCAGTACTGCATTTGAGAAGCACTGAACAATCACATAAAACTTAAAAGGATTCTTATTCATTTAATCTCATTTATTCTGTTTCTAAAAGGATATTAAAGAAGATCCAGTTCATAATCTTCAGTAGCACTTTCCATTGTTTTCTCTCCTGCCTTCACAAGTTACAATCTATTCATTTTTCCTCTGCCAAACCCTGTCTCAAATTCTTGCCCCCAGCAAGCTCAGCCCACAAGGTTTTCATTTTTTCCACGCCACCTCTATCTCAGAGCTCTTTGTTTTGTAGATAGACTAAAATATCATTGCTAAATTTGTTCATCTCTCTTCTCCCTCCATCATTCTCAGATACAAAAGTCAAAGAACCAGGCCGAGGAGGAAGAATCATTGAAGGGAAGACCAAGCTTGTGAATACTCCTGATTTTACATATTTATCTTGTTAAATATTATTTTTATTATCATTATTGGCTTAAGTATATTTCATTTACTTGTGAAAAAACTTCTTATACATTGTACATAGAATGCTCTCATTAGACATGGCCTTAGAGGTCATCCTGTCTCCAATACCTTTAGATAATGCATCTCTTACATTAAAGAAGACTGAATCCCAGCATTTTGGGAGGTTGAGGTGGGCAGATCACCTGAGGTCAGGAGTTTGAGACCAGCCTGACGAACATGGAGCAATCTGGTCTCTACTAAAAATACAAAATTAGCCGGTGTGATGGCACATGCCTGTAATCCCAGCTACTCAGAAGGCTGAGGCAGGATAATCACTTGAACCCAGGAGGTGAAGGTTGCAGTGAGCCAAGACTATGCCATTGCACTCTAGCCTGGGCAACAAGAGTGAAACTCCGTCTCAAAAAAAAAAAAAAAAAAAAAGACGGGAGGCTAGCAGGGAGCAGATAGGGAGATAGGGAGAGACTCTGCTACATATTCATTATCCAGCATCTCCTAACAGACTCAGCCATCTCACACTAAGAGAAAGCAAACAAAGAGAAGGCTCCCAGCAGCCACACTGCAATCACACTGGAATTACCTTCTGTGCATCACTGGACAGCTGGAGGCATGAGGCCACAGGGCCTGTTCGTAAACAAGTCTCTCCCAACCATGTCCATAAAGGCATTTGCCTGTAGGAGGTGATTGCCTTCCGATGAAGCGGCTATGAGAGGACACTGACGGGGAAGATCTTTGCAGAGATTTAGAGACCTGATCTGCAATTTGGGCAGAGAGTTTTTGGTGCAGTAGGAAGTTTGAAGAAGTCTTTGTAGCAGTAGTTATTGGTTTACAGTGGACCATCTTTACCAGGAGTCGTAAATAGATTTTCTCAGATGAATTGCCTGTCGTCAGCTGAATGTTGAAAGAGCTAGGGCTACTTGTGTAACAGAGGAACAATAGGTTGTGGGCCTTAAAATAATAGAATAATAAAGTAGGAAGGATGCTTAGTGATTTTCTAGTGTTTTCTAGCAATACAATAACCTTCTATTCCACATGGGGAAAATGAAAACTAGAGAGAAAAAGGGATTCCCCCGTAGTTACCTGGCTAGTTAGAGCAGACAGTGAAAAATATATGGATCTTTCTATCAAGTGCTTTTTTTTTTTTTTCTGCATTGCCAGTTGTGATTGGAAATATTAACTGGGTGACAAGACACAACAAGAAGCCTTGGGTTGCTCTGCTAAGGTGGGTGGCAGGAAGGTATAATGATCCATCTTGCTTTGGAGGTTCAGCTAGAACTTTGTTTCATAAAGGGACCTCTTCAAACCACCTGGGAGGCTCTTGCTTGTTTCACATGCCCAGACTCACCTCCCTGGGCGTGAGGAGGATCCAGCTGCCCAGGTGATTTTGATTTGCTTATCCTCTCCACTTGAGACTCCTTAAGTCTAGACAGCAATGGTCCTGAACCTCAACAAGCATTACAATGTCTTGTGGAATTTCTAGACTTTTAAGTAATATTCCAGCTCAGATTTAAGTCTGGGAAGTTCTGATTTAATTGGACTGGGGTAGGGCCCGGGCATCTGTATTTTAAGCATCCCAGGTGTTCTAATGTGTAGCCAGCTTTGAGAAATACAGGGCTAAAGGAAACCTGAAGGTTTAAGCCTGGAATTAAACAACAGCAAGAAAGTAGGAAAGGAGGAAGGATGGATTGGAGAGATGTTGCTGAGGATGACTTAGGTCAGAAGAGTGTCATTGCTCAAGAGGAGAGTAGGAAAGGAGAGACAAGAGACTGGTGAGCCTCCCTGGGAGAGTAATGAGGTTCAAACAGGCTCAGGTGGAAGCACTCTGGGAGCCAGATTAAACAAAGACAGCAGGGCTTGGGAAGAATTCTGTGAAGACGCTGTTCTACCCTCTCTAGACTGAAGTACATTTGGTTCCTCAGCAAAAAGGAATGACAGAGGACAAATAACTCAGCAGGAAGTGTTTGGAATCGGCAGGTAAGAAAAAATAATAAGGGAGCAGCCTTAGAAGGATGAGTGCGTCTTTAGTGTCAGCAATCCTTGGGCTGTAGTTCATCAGATAACAAGGTCAAAAGTCTCCTGTAAAATGCACGATAGTATCTTTGGACCAGAGGGCCTTAGAGCTCATGGGAATCAACCCCATCACTTCACAGAGGAGGAACTGGAATCCCAAACAGGGGCAGGGACTTGCCCAAGATCCCAGCCAGTGAACGCATTGGGCCTGTAAGGCAGGGCTCTGAACTCTGTTCACTCCTAGGAAAGTCCACACAGTGTGATAGTTAAGAACTACTCGAAGCACAGAAAGCTCATGTACCTTCCCCAAAGTTATACACCTAGTAAATGTGGGTGTGTATAAAGCACCAACTTTATCATGTTTTGTTGGGAGGATTAAATATTCATAAGGCATTTGGAACAATGCCTAGCATGCAGTATGTGTTATAATTATTACATCACACTATTTTGTTCAAGTATTAAAGTCACATCATAGTGAATAAGACTGATGTCTATTTGAGGAAAGATATTTAGAGAAAATGCAGACTTATTAAGGTGCTCTGTCTTTAATAAAAACTCTAAACAGATTAGAATTTAGGTGAATACTAAAGCCATGTGTTTTCAAGTACAGTTTGTTTAAAGTGCAGATTTGTAAGCCTCAGTCCAGATCATTTGAAACAATCTCTTGGAGGTAGGGACAGGGAACTGGCATTTTCCAAATGTACTCCCAAGTATTTCTGTTGAACTGTGAAGTGTAACACCTACGGCTCCTTACTGGGGAAGTGGAGTAACCTTCTAAGGGAGAGTCGAGACCTTTTTCTCCTTCGGTGATATAGGTACTGTATTCTCCTTCTCACCGCTACAGATACGGAAATTGAAGGTTAGAGAAGTGGCATAGCTCGCCGAAAGTTATTAATCTTGTAAATGGCAGACTAGGGACTCTGAAGCCGTATCCTTAAAAACCCAGAGTTACCATTCTCCCGGTTACCATGTGAGTTTGAGCATTTTTCTTATCTTTTAAATGGGATCATATTGGTATCTAATTCAAGGGATGTTGTGAAAATTAAACAATGTCTGTCAGGCATATTGCAGATACCTTGCTCACGGAAACAATCAAATGATAGCTGCTGATTCTGTTATTGATGTTGGCATTGTTACTTGTCCTTTTCAAATACTTCATTCAACAAACGTTTGTTAAACACCTGCTCTGTGCCATATCCTGTGCTAATGTGTGAACCCACAAAGGCCAGAAACTACAATGTGGTTATTCTCTCCATGAACCAACCAGCCAGGTAGAAACTGTAAATAAAAATCTGTACCATAGACAAAATGTAATCCTGATCAGAGAGGAACAAAATGTGCCCTAATGATTTAGTAAAACAAAATTTATCTACCAGGTGTCTTTAAGAAATACATTATTCTGGGTGGGTGAGTTTTCTGTAATAGTTGAACATACACTTATTAGATAGCATTTTATGTTTCTTTTTGTATTGGAAGGTAGGTATTTCTGAATATAATACATACTTTTTAAGCCAAAAATAGTGTGCACCCTCAGGATTACCATTGGGAACCTTATTTATCGGGTTGTGTTATCACACCAAAGTCCTCAGGGGTTTTTGCAAGTACTTTTTTGTTCTTGTGCCTGGCTTTCAGATTTTTTTTCTTTTTTTTTTTTTTTTTGGTCTCATTGTTGCAAATATCCACTTCACTCCTCACAGAGGTCATTGCAATATACCAGAAAGAATAAAGACTTAGGAGTTATCCAACCTCTATTTTTATACTAACCCTTTCAGGCTGTGTGAATTAAGCCATTCATCTATTCAACAAATGTTTATGAATGCCCAGTTATTATATCAGGAATTCTGTTATGTGTAGGCATGTGAGATATAAATATATCTTCAAGATTCTACAGTGTCAGAATTTCCCTAATTGTTCATTGCTTTTTTATGGTATGTAATTTATATTATATTTAATTCTTAATAATGATTTATTTTCATAGGTTATTGGGGAACAGGTAGTATTTGGTTACATAAGTAAGGTTTTTAGAGGTGATTTGTGAGATTCTGGTGCACCCATCTCCCAAGCAGTATACACTGAACCCAATTTGTAGTCTTTTATCCCTCACCCTCTTTCCACCATTTCCCTGGGTCCCCAAAGTCCATTGTGTCATTCTTATGCCTTTGTATCCTCATAGCTTAGCTCCCATTTATGAGTGAGAACATACAATATTTGTTTTTCCATTCCTGGGTTACTTCACTTAGAATAATATTCTCTGATAATTTCTTTGCATCTCTACAGTGGAGCTGGGGCAGTAACTAATGGAGACATTTTGCAAGAGTAGAAGATAAATACAATTAAATACACCTGGAATTCAAATCCACTCCATCTCCTCTATTCACATTCTGTATTCACAAGCTTATGGTTATGGAACACCTTCGTGCTAAGCACTGTTCCAGGCCCTGGCGATGCATCCGTGAGCAGGGCAATCAGGTCATGTGAAGCTTACATTCTTCAGGCAGTGGGGTGGACCGGGGTGCAGGAGAGACTGACAATCAGCATGTAAATATATGACACAGTCTCAGATAATTGATACAAAAACATATGGGGTAAGGATAAACCAGGGACGGATTTCTTTTTCTCCCCTACTTCTCACCATAATTTGCACAAATGTGTTGCTTAATAAATAAATCCTTACGATTTGTATCAGACTTTAGTACTAGATACTACTTTTTCAAGATGTTACCTCATTCTGAAAAAAGTCTAAAGGTTGTGATTTGTATTATATAAACCATATTTCCTGTCTTTAGTCAATTTTGTATATTTAATTTACTAAAAATGAAATTTACCAGGACAAATAATTAAAACAGACATAATGTTAATAATTATTACATTGAATGTTAAGGAATTAGGTAAACATGGTAATATGAAGTGTATAAACAAGACAGACCCTGTAAAGTCCACTTTGAAATAGGGTTAAAGCATAGTGAACAGAAAATATAAAAAATAAAACGTAGGACTTATGGGGACTAGGAATATAAATATGTAAAAATTAATAAAAGGAAATTGTTCCTGAATGGCAAGGTGACTAATTTTAAAGTTTAAAACTTCTCTTTTTATGCCACCAAAACTTAATAATACGTATCCCGTTGTGATAAAGTAAAGTACATTTTAAAGACTCTGATTTAAGCTATTTTAGTACCAAGAGTTGGAAGAAATAAAGTCAGGACAGGTGAACATATATATTTCCCTCACTTTGAAGGGAACCACATGAGGGAATTTAGCAATATGGGGGCAGATGGTGGGGGAGGACATCCTGCTTTGGAAAGTGAATGTGTGAGTTCTCAGCTGTCTGCCATGGTTCTTTGTTACCGCTGATTCTTCAGCACAACACATATATAGCCAATACAAATGTAAAATTATTTTGCCGGCTGGGTGTGGTGGCTCACGCCTCTAATCCCAGCACTTTGGGAGGCCAAGGTGGGCAGATCATGAGGTCATGAGGTCAGGAATTTGAGATCAGCCTGACCAACATGGTGAAACCCCGTTAAATTTTGTAAAAATACAAAAATTAACCAGGTGTGGTGGCGTGCACCTGTAATCCCAGCTACTTGGGAGGCTGGGGCAGGAGAATTGCTTGAACCCAGGTGCTGGAGGTTGCAGTGAGCCGAGATCATGCCCTTGCACTCCAGCCTGTATGACAGAGTGAGAGTTCATCTCGGGTTGAAGGGAGGGGGTATTTTGTCATCATTGTTAGTGAGTCTTTAGAATGAAACACGTACAGATTAGGCAAATTTATATTTAAGAAAAATCCATAAACATGTATCTTGTTCCTCCATATAAACGTCACTCAGTCTTACTCTCTGGGTGGGCCAGTCGTCTTATCACTGAGTAGCAGTAGTCCAAAGAATGAGGCTCAAGACCTTGGTCTGCCACCTATTGATGGAATATGTGATCTTGACAAGTATTTTAATGTTATTCAGCTGTAACATGTTGATAATATTCATTCTATGACTTCGAACCATATAAACTTGGTAGCATTCCACCATTAACCTACAAAACAGTAAGTTCCTAAAGTTCAGTGTAATACATAATTCATAATATGACTATCAAGTGGAGTATATGTGAAAGTGGTTTTGTACTGAAGTATTACGGGTGTGAATCATTTTGTAGCAACAGGCTATTGAATAATATCTGTGTGATATATCATGCTTTCTGAATTGGGTCACCAGCCCATATTTAAAGTACTAAAATATTGATGTGGATGATAAGAAAAATACATGAACAGTTACAATAGAAAAAAATCAAGTGTGAACCAAGGATCCTGCCTCATTGGTCCAGGGTCACTTCTTATTTCCAGGTCCATATCTGATTGCTCGTAATTCCCTGGGTTAACAAATATTAACCCAATGATCTCCCGCTTCTGTTTTGTACTCCACATATAATGGTCCAAGAGAAAGTTTCTACAACTTCACAAGTGTTAACTCAAACTGCAATTTATTTTAAAATCTTTAAAGGTCTTTTATATACATCAGGTGTTGGAAAACTTTTTCTACACAGGGCCAGAACATATTTTTGACTTTGTGGGTCACATGGTTGCTATTGCAACTCCTCAACTCTGCTGTTATAGTTCAAAAGCAGCCATATAGCAATACCTAAATAAATATGACAGTGTCCTTAAAAGACTTCACCTACAAAAACAGGTGGGATGTATTTTGCCTGTGAGGAGTAGTTTGCTAACACCTAATCCAGATGAAAGATTACAGTGCAGATTCTTAACTAAGCTTTCAGCGATGAGACTTGGATTAGGAATGTGGATTAAGGTCTATAAAATCTTTGAAAATCAAACCCAATCACTTATATGTATGTCAGTATGTATATTTCATTTTTACTTTTTTTGTTTATTATATAAGATTGTTCAGAACTATCATCAGATTCCCATAATAGAGTCTATAATTGAGAAAATGTTGAAGGCAACTGCAATTGGATTATTTTCTGCATGCATCGGACTAGTGTCTGAAGGTTTTAGGGCAGTAAACCTTTCCTCAATTTTTAAATCTCTCACTCAGCATTCTGAGCTGTCTCACAAAGAGTGGGCAGCCTTATGTGGTACAGATATCTATCTTGGCTGAAGTTGCAAAGTCACTGTTAGTAAGTTAAGAGTTTGGACTAGATGACTTCTAACCATTAGACCTTATAATTTTTTCCAAGAAGGTCTACTTTTTCTTTTTACATATTTTCTTTTCTTTTTTGTCTAAATTCAATTTGTCACATTGTTTAATCCTAAGAAACCTCCTCTACAGGTTTCAATTTCCCCATAGCCCTTCCTGAGCTCCATTTTCATGTATCTCAGTCGTGGATGTTACATGCATTTTCCATCAAATTTTCACAGTTGTGTAAAATCCTAATGTATTCCAAACTTGATGTCATGGTGATTACACTTATTCAAATGTCTCCTAAGTTCTAATTTGGGGGCAGTTTGTCAATAAATACCCTATTTGTAAGCATGCAGGTTACTATGTTTGCATGCTATAATGTTAAAATGGCATTTTAAACAAGATACTCAAGTATTCCTTATCTTTGTCTTCTACCAAATGCCAGATTCTAGACTGAAATGGGTCAGAATATTAACTGAGGAATTTAGTACAGTGAAGTTTGATAACATGTTTTATGTTTGTGGAGTTAGACAGTACAGTTTGCAAAAGTGCTAACTGTACACTTTATATCTGAAGAGCTTTGCACAACGACCCAGGATGGCTAGGCTCCAGAACTAGATACTTGTGGACTTCCTGTGGGATATGAGTCAAATCCCTATGAGTTTCATTTATAAAAAGAAAGGAGTAGAGATTATGAGAAATAAAGCCCTTTCTAGTTTTTCCCTTCTACAGATCTGTCAAAAAAAAAATAAGGAAAATAATATTTTTGAGTGCCAGTGTCTTATTAGTTGGGGCAACAGACCTACCTACACAAAATGGAAACGCCGTTTCAATGTGGGTAAATTTGTGGGTAAATTATGATAGAATGAACTAAGGACAAGAATACTTAAAGCATGCCAAATTGAGACTGTGAACCTAAACAAGATATACAAATATTGTATCCTTTCTAGGTGAGCTCACTGTTGGCAAATGTAAAGAATATGACTTGGGGGAAGATGGTGGATTATGTAAAAGGTCAATTTGTAAGGGCTCAAGTATGAAAACAACCTGTAGGATACAGCTGGTGTATTAGTTTGCTTTCATGCTGCTATGAAGAGATACCTGAGACTGGGTAATTTATAAAGAAAAGAGATTTAATGCACTCACAGTTACACATGGCTGGGGGAGGTCTCAGGAAACTTATAAAATGGCAGAAGGCACCTCTTTCACAGGGTGGCAGAAGAGTGATGAGTGGAAGCAGGGAAATGCCAGATACTTATAAAACCATCAGGTCTCATGAGACTCACACATTATCAGGAGAACAGCACAGAGTGGGCGGTGCGGAACCACCCCCATGATCCAATTACTTCCACCTGGTCCTGCCCTTGACACATGGGGATTATTACAATTCAAGGTGAGATTTGGGTGGGGACACAGAGCCAAACCTTATCAGCTGGCTAAACAATTTGTAAGGAGGGTTTGCTCCAAAGAATGGGCGACAAAGGTGATTGGATTTTGTCAAGAATGCAGGGTTAATGATTGTAAATTCTCTGTCACAAAAGGAGTAACCTAATGAAAATTCTGCTTGAAAAGGCTGATCATTACATAGTCCTTTAAGTTAGGAGAAAATGCTGACTAACGAAAAAGGCAAAAAGATTTAGTGGGATGGAGAGCATGAGTGAAGGGGATTATATTCAGGTAAATCATTACCTTTAAGAAAGAAATTGGTTAGGATATTCCAACTCCCCTCTCTTGTCTTTTGTAATTCCAACTCCCCACACCTGACTTTTGTAATAAAGCCCCTTGAAGCCCCGAGAGGGGTAAAGTTGCCTCATTTAATGTAGCCAGTCTAAGACAAAAGTGATCTAGAAGAAAATGAGTAGTAATGAGGGTATTTTTTTGACCCAAGGTCACAGATGGAAGGGAGGGATAAGTTTCATATAATTATTTTATTTTTATGTGACACTTTAAAAACTTGAACAGACCATTCAAACACACTATCTAATAAGTTTAATTCAGCAAGTATGTCCTGGATGCAAATGATGTAGCACTTTTTGTGATAGAACCAATGCATTGACTACCAGGCTCTGTATAAAAATTACGTAGCACATTTAAAGAAAACCTCTCAGCCACCCTCTGAGGGAAGCATAGTTGAAGAAACTAAGGTTCAAAGACACTGAGTAACTTGGCCATGGCCTCAAAGCATGTCATTAGTAGAACTGAGATTGAACCTAGGTCAGCCCCATTCCAAAACTTGTAATTCTTCCACTCGATCCTCAAGGAGCTATAAAACCACAAGAAATACAGAGTTGAGAGAGATATGTTTCACCCACAAATTACCTAAAATCCTCTGCAGTAGATTAATTGTTGAACAAGCAAAGTATGACAAAGTAGCATTGATGAGATGAAATAAAAGAACAAAGCTCAAAGGAGAAAAACTATACTTAAATTAGGACCTAGGAAGTACTATGTAAGGAAGAGTACATTGAGGGTTGGGTAGGCATGGGAAAGGCAGTGGGGTGGAGATCCTCGTCTCCATGCTGTCATGTGCAAGGAAGCTGAAGTTTGAGGAATCTGGAGGCCTGTCCAGGTTTTCACAGCTGATTATGGTGACATTAGAAATACAGGGAAATGACTTTTAGGAGTCAGAACCTAGGAATAAAAGCGAAACAAAAAAAATAACAAAATAAGTACAGACAGGAACCAGAACTTACTATGTGGAAATAAGGGAAATAATAGATGATGAGTATGGAACCAATGCTGTTTTTCTCTGTTCTGCTTTAGAGATAATGTCTTTCTTCTATATAACACTCTTTTTAGAATCTGCCTTGGTCTTTATTATTGAAGATGTTGGTCACATTATCTATCAGTCTCTTTAGGAACTAAATCTACACTTCTGCCAACTTAAACACTCTTACTTTTTCAAATCTCACACACTAATATCATTATTGTTGAGAGCCTACTTTGTTTGGTAATGTTTACCTTCTAGTGCTCACCTGGCTTTCAAGCTATCAGGCATCCTGTTTAGATCTTAGG
Source organism: Macaca mulatta (assembly GCF_049350105.2). Taxonomy (NCBI): domain Eukaryota; kingdom Metazoa; phylum Chordata; class Mammalia; order Primates; family Cercopithecidae; genus Macaca; species Macaca mulatta. Next base: position 8,918,471 of record NC_133407.1, on the reverse strand, counting down.
ATGTTGGAGATGTCCTTATGGGTCCATGTATATGGCCACTCATATGGGAATTTATCTGCATTTTGGTTTTTGAATAATTCATGCCTTTGTTCACTTTTCATGCCTTTGTTCACTATTTTTCACATTATGAATTGCATTTACTTTTATTTTTCCTATTTTCTTGTACTTCAGTTCTATCTGAAGACAAATTTTAATGTGAATCAAGCATATTCAAAAGTGTCATCATGAGAGTATTTATAAATTTCACTTCAGTGTTAAAGCCATTAACTTTTACTTCTTCTCTACTCGCTATTTGGCAGTAAATAAACCAAGTAGGCCACAATCTCAAAAGAAAAGTGAAGAAAATTAATGTAACCTTTTAATTTAAAGATACTGGATTATCAGATGGTCTTCTAATTATAGGGACCTCATCAATTCTGATATCCCACTCTTCCATTTCTACCAATTTAACTTTGTTAATTCCTGCCCTATATAACTGTTTTGACCTCACAGAGACATAGTTTTCTTTCTTTCTTTCTTTCTTTCTTTCTTTCTTTCTTTCTTTCTTTCTTTCTTTCTTTCTCTCTTTTTCTCTCTTTCTCCCTCTGTCTCTCTCTCTCGTTCTCTCTCGTTCTCTCTCTCTCTTTCTCTCTTCCTCTTTCTATCTCTTTCTCCTTCTCTTTCTCTTTCTCTCCTTCCTTCCTTTTTTTTTTTCGAGACAGAGTTTCACTCTTGTCGCCCAGGCTGGCATGCATTGGCATGATCTCGGCTCACTGCAACCTCTGCCTCCTGGGTTCAGGTGATTCTCCTGCCTCAGCCTCCAGAGTAGCTGGGATTACAGGCACCTGCCACAACGCCCAGCTAAGTTTTGTATTTTTGGAATAGACAGGGTTTCCTTGCCCTAGACCCTCTTCCTGCCCTCTCCAATCTGAATCCAAAGCTAGTCTTCACAATTCCCTTAATTCTCTGATGTAACCTGTTCAGTGAAACAACAGTAGTATTGTTTTTATCTATTTTTTGTTCCTTTCCCCAGTGGTATAAGCTGAAGAGAATCACATAACTGTGTAGACTGGGATATGACAAATTCATATTTTCTAACCTGATTCACATTTCTAAACTCTCACCTTTTTTCCCCAAATAGTCACTTAATGTCTGACCCCCTCAATATTCAGCAGATGGCCTTGTCTTCCTCCTGCTTCATCAAGAAAATTGAAGTCATCAACCTTGACTTCTATTTATCTTCTATGAAAATATTTATATCTGTGCTTAATTTTGCCATCTACTTCATCCTAGAGTGAGGGGTTAAGGGGTTTTAGTTCAAGACTATCCTCTCTACCTATGCCTTGACCTTTTCCTACCTGCCTATTGCAGGGTTTCTTACCATGCCATTTCCTTTCTTTCCAGTATCTTGAAATTTTCTCTTTCCACACTAGGTCCTCCCTCTTTAGTCATAATTTAGGTTCTTCTAATCCAATTGTATCCAAAAAACATTTCTTTTTACACACACCTCCATTTACTCCTCAAAACACTAAAATATTTTGAGGGTATCATTAATCTACAGAAGGTTCTAATGTCAAGGTTGGCAACGACCTCCTTATGTCAAATCTAGTAGGTATTTTTCGGGTCTTATCTTCCTAGATCCCATTGCCATTGAGTAATGTTGATTATTTTTAATTTTGTTTTTACTTTGGCTTCTAAAATACCATAAATTTCTCAGGGTCTGTCTGTTCTCAGGTTTTCTAAGTGGAGCCCCGCATACCTTTTCTCATTGCACCTATTCTGCATAGGTCATTGTATCCACACTCAGATTCATTTTTACCCTATGAGGAAGATTTCTGTTTCTAAACTTGTGGTCTGTTTTTCTTCCTAGAGTGTAAGGCTTATTTAAGTTGGTTTCACTTTTTACATTGAGGAAATTGTAGATTTACATGCAGTTGTAATGAATAATACAGAGAGATCCCATGTACCCTTTACCCAGTTCCCTCAATAGCAACATCTTGTAAAACTACCATATAATATAAAAACTGCCATAGTGACATTGATAAAATCCAGTGATGTGACTCATAAATCCTCAGTTCTACTTGTACTTATTTGAATGTGAGTATATATATATGTGTGTGTGTATTTCATTTAATACAATTTTATCACATGTGTGGATAAAACTAGGTTTGAGTTCTAGGTACTTAGAACTCAACATGCTAAAATGCAATTTATCATCTCCCTTTCTTTAAGCCAGATCTTTCAACTATACTTACCGATGTAGTTAGTAGAATCATCAACCACACGGTTCAATCAAGCTGGAAACGTAAAGTCATCTTTGACTCTTCATTCTCCTTCACTAGTAACACAACCAATATATGATTTAGCCTTTTTACTAATAACTGACTTTGTCCCTATCTTCTCCATTCCCATTGATTTTGCCCTTTCGTAGTCTTACTTGAACTGATGCAGGAACATTCTAAATAGTCACTTTACCCATAAACTGACATGCTGTAAATTCTTCCATCACACAACTTCCAGATTTACCAATACAAAACATAGTCTGACTGTGTCTGTCTCATGAATCAAATCCTTTAATACTGACTGTGGTGATAGATACTCTATTCCACACATGTGATAAAATTGTATTAAATGAAATACACGCACACACACACACACATATATATACTCACATTCAAATAAGTATAAGTAGAACTGAGGATTTATGAGTCACATCACTGGATTTTATCAATGTCACTATCGCAGTTTTTATATTATATGGTAGTTTTACAAGATGTTGCTATTGAGGGAACTGAGTAAAGTGTACATGTGATCTCTCTGTATTATTCATTACAATTGCATGTAAATCTACAATTTCCTCAATTTAAAATTTATTTGAAATATTTTGAGATATTTAAAATGTACATATCATTTATATATATTTTTAATATATATATCATTTAAATATATAAATATATATCATTTAATATATTTTGAAATATGTAAATACACACACACACTCACCACAAGTACTGACATAGCCTTTTTAAAAACATAGTATATAAGTTTCTTCTTATCTCTCTGGCTTAATCTCCCAGCATTCTCTGCCCAAAATTTTTCACCATATTAACAGAGTTGCTTGTGATTTTCTCACACATATCAAGCTATTTTCCATTATAGTATTTTGTTTATGCTGTTGTCACAGAGTGCCCACTCTGTACCATTAGCTCTTACCTGACCTGCCTAATTTTTATCAGTTAAGACTCTTTCCTTCACATTGTTCATCTTTATGTTTTTGTAGTGCTGTCTACACTGCTAACACATTAACTATAGGTTTGTTTTCCTGTCTTTCCTTCTATACCATCAATTCCTAGAAGATGAGACACTATTATACACCTTTTATTTCCAGTTTCCATTATGCTTCCTGGCAAATAAATCCTCTATGCATGTTTAACTTGAGCAAATGAATGTGCTATCGCAGATAGCTTAGAAATCAGCGTTAATAAATCTAATACTATTAACTTCTACTGTATTACTAGACCAGAACACACATTTGAAATTTGAAGGTGATTGACTATCCTAATACAGTATTTTTTAAAATTCTTTATAACAGGAACAGTAACAATTAAGAACTTAACCAATTTTATCCTGGGATAAAATTAGTCTACTGATTATCACAAATCACATATTAAGATGATCTGCCCACATGATATTTAGATTTGGAGAATGCATCATCTGAGAAAGCTGATGTTTTCCTCCAAATATATAGGAATAAATGTTTAAAAAAACAAGTACAGCAAACTTCAGGGCTCAGCAGCAAAATGAAGCAAACAAAAATAGGATTCATTTGCAAAGTGTTCAGATGTTTGCTTATTATTAAGTCTAACATACAATTCTACACTTTAATTAAGAACCACCCACACATCAAGGTAAGTAACCGGCGATAAAAAATTAAAAAATATTAGGTCCGCAGGTTTGAGTTTATTGTCCCTGAGTGTGATTCTAAGATTGTGGTTATGGGAGAGACGATTAAACTGAGGAAAAAATTTAAATTTTCTGAGCTCATTTCTGTTTCCGGGTTCTGTTTCTTACCTGCTGGTGGCAGAATGGGCAGATAATCATTTGAGACTCTTACAAAATGGGTTTAATGATAGGTCAGACTTGCTGTCAGATGTAATGAGGAAATGTTTATTCTCTTTTCAGAATCTACAGAACACAGATGTTGGATAGTGGAGGTATAGAGCATAATAATACTATTAGTTAGGAAAGGAGAGCTTTGATAGAAGATGAGATTGTCTAGCATTGGAGGTCTGCCTGATTTTCTGGCAAAATTGGATTCATTACACTGCCTGAAGAAATGCCAATTGTGTAACTTGTAACATGTGCTACATATATACCTGCATGATTGTATAGATTCACTTGATGTTTTCATGATAGAGTATGCTTTAATTTCAATATTCAGTGTCATAAATACAGAAAGTATAATACTAGTTTCATTTTTGTCCTTTTAAGTTTCGTAGAAACCCCAGCTCATTTCTCTTGGAAAGAAAGTTATTACCGATCCACCATGTCCCAGAGCACACAGACAAATGAATTCCTCAGTCCAGAGGTTTTCCAGCATATCTGGGATTTTCTAGAACAGTAAGTATAAAACAAGCAAGAAATGTTATGCTTGAACTAAATAGGTATGTGGGTGGTCAAAATATTGCTTAGTAGGGTATGTTTTTTCTAGAATCAGTAGAAGTTATTTAGGAAAAGTTAATGACTCCAATGCCATCGCTTTGTTCAAAATTCAGTGGTGATTTTTTTCCATTTCTAACTCCAAAAGATCCTTACTAATCCAAGGTGATGTAATTTTGGAGGGCCTAAGCCCTTCTGCACCAAATTCACTTCCCCAAGTTACTCTCAAGATATCCTTCAAGATACTCAGAAACTCAGAGTATCTGAGTTTCTCTGATACTCAGAATCCATTCCTTTGGCTTGAAGACTTATCTACTTTTATAATGCAGGTATTCACTGAGAAGATAAAATACTAAATTGTGTTGTTTATACCTTGCTGTGAAAAGTATTATTATTTCTTTATTCAAAGCAGGTTTGTATAAGTGAATAAATTAAGAAAAGGTAAAAAGAGAATTTCAGCACACTGGAGACCCTTAGGAATAGAGTATAAAATACTCTATCACAGATGCAGCCATTATTTCCTGCATCATACCCAGTAATTATCTGAGGAGGGCAGAGGTCATGATCCCCATTTAACAAATGAGGGTTGGATTTGAACTGCTTGAAATTACACATTTCATAAGTGATCGAGCCAGGACTCAAACCTAGGGCTTCTAACTTCAAGAAACCAATGAGCCTTGCTGACTTTGAATTAGAAAGTACTTGTTGTTAACAACAGCATGAGTATGTTTTAGTCCCTTTCCATGCCTAACTCACTTTTTTTCTTTCCTATGTGTTAGGCCTATATGTTCAGTTCAGCCCATTGACTTGAACTTTGTGGATGAACCATCAGAAGATGGTGCGACAAATAAGATTGAGATTAGCATGGACTGTATCCGCATGCAGGACTCGGACCTCAGTGACCCCATGTGGGTGAGTGGCATGGGCTTTCTCTTCAGTCTTTGGGCCTATGCTATTTATAGCTCTGTTAAACCTATCTTTTCAATAGTGTGTAAAAAGGCTAGTGGCTCTGAATGACCAAGGCCTTTGGGAAGAGAGTCAACATTGTTAGCTGAGAGAAGATTTGGTGTGGATTATGGATTCTGGGTCTGCCTCAAATATCTATAATATATGTGTTTCCATTCGTATGGGGAGGGAGATTATTTACATCTTTTATCTTGATCATTCCCCATGTCAACCCCAATTTAGAAAAGATGGTACCAGCTCAAGGCTTTCTAGCTGGTAGGGACGGCAAAATAATATATATATAAAAAATAAATTTCTGATTCATATATATATATATATATATATATATATATATATATATATATATATATATATATATTTGACAGAGTCTCACTCTGTCACCCAGGCTGGAGTGCAGAGTGCAGTGGCATGATCTCGGCTCATTGGAACCTCTGCTTCCCTGATTCAAGTGATTTTCCTGCCTCAGTCTCCCAAGTAGCTGGGATTACAGACATGCAACACCACACCTGGCTAATTTTTGTATTTTTAGTAGAGACAGGGTTTTGCCATATTGGTCAAGCTGTTCTTGAACTCCTGTCTTCCTGTGATCTGCCCACCTCAGCCTCCCAAAGTCCTGGGATTACAGGCATGAGCCACTGTGGCTGGCAAAGAATCAGATTTTAGATCTGAATCCTATCCAGAGCACTTCCTACCATAACAAGCCGCTTCTCTATCCTTCTTTAATGCAGGAGGAATTTATGCACATGAATTCTATGTGCATATGCAGGTTTAAGTACCCGGTGATAGAATAAGAGGGAAGAAAAAACTAATACATGAAACAGGCTTTTTTTGGCTATACCACTGAGTCACTCATGATCTCAGGCCCCAGTTACTCATTTATAAAGTGGTGAGATCATAGATGTTACATACTTCCCAGGTAAGCTAAGGAGTTTAATGGGTTAATCGTATTAATACACCTTTCTGAGATGTTTAGATTTCCTGTGTTTGTGCATTTTCATAATGTTGGTAGATTTTCTTTCTTTTTTTTTTAATCACTTATTTACTGCACAAGTCCTGCTATCTTTTCTACCAAAAATTTCTAGAAAAATAGTGGGGGTAAGTTAGACAGTGGGATATCATAGAGTATCTGTTGACAAGATTAAGGGGAATTATTTTAAAATGGCTTACCTTGTTTGATATGTTTTCTTGGAATTTTTGCTGTGTACATTTGGATATAGAATATACTGCTTAATATTGGGAGGAAGTCAAGTGGAGAAAGGCAAGAGGAAACAAAAAATGAAAGTTATAACTCGGCAAATACATAGATGCTTTGTCACTAATTTGATTAGGGAAAAATACATTTTTTCATTGGCCCCTTTCATTCCAATACAGATATAGTTCTCAATCCTTGAGCCAGTGAAATGAAACTATCAAATAATTCCAAGGGGCAGGTCATTCAAGGCCTTGGAATATGTCATAATTCAACGTAAATATGTGTAAACTCTGATTTGACAGTTAAAAATTAGGACATTCCCAATTCTCATAAAATATCATCTCTTAAGTTGATGGATAGGATCCACTTAGGAAAACCTGTTATTCTCTCCAGGGATTTTCTGTTCTGAGTCTTGGACTCATAAAAGTTGGCAAAAAGTTAAAGAAGTTAAAAAATGAAGAATTTTCTCTTACACACTGAAGCATGTAGTTTTTTGCTTGTGTTTTGAATTTTTTTTTTTTTATGAGCAGAGTCTCCCTCTGTCTCCCAGGCTGGATTGCAGTGGTATAATCTAGGCTCACTGCAACCTCCACCTCCTGGCTTCAAGCGATTCTCCTGCCTCAGCCTCCCAAGTAGCTGGGGTTACAGGTATGTGCCACCACACCCAGCTAATTTTTGTATTTTTAGTAGAGACGGGGTTTCACCATGTTGGCCGGGCTGGTCTCGAACTCCTGACCTCAGGTGATCCACCCAACTCGGCCTCCTAAAGTGCTGGGATTACAGGTGTGAGCCACTACACCCATTTCTAGCATGTAGCTTCTTAATGTGCCATGTTGTTTCTTACTTCCTTGTATTCTTGGAAATGTTCTCCTGGAAGATACCATTCACATTTTTTCTCCTCTCTGGATAATTCTTCTTTGCCCCGTAATGCCTAATAATTACTTCTTACGCAGTGTTGTAGTTGTTTGTTTGTCCTAAAGGAGGACAGGGCTGTGCTTGTCATGCCCAGTGCTTGAATGTACATAATGGGTCCCCATAGGAGGAGATTCAGAAAGAGCCAAAAGACAAAATGAAAACAAATGAGGTTTTGCCAGTGAGGTAAATGAAATAGGGCACTTGGAGGCATCTGTATTGAAAGGAATGTAAAGGTAGAGTGAGAAAGAATTTAACGGAGTAAACTTGCCTCTCTGTGGCTGCTCTGTCAGTGCAAAAAAAAAAAAAAAAACCCTATGACTATTCCAACATTTTTATATTCTCATATATGTCCATGTGTCAAGGCCACAAAAATGGAGTTGGATAACAAGAATGGAAAAATGGTAAACTTACCCAGGATGTTAATGGCTAGTGTTCTGGTTTAGAAAGTAGGGAGTAGGATCCTTTTAGATTTTTAGTCTTTCTGAACTGCTACAACAACTCGTGTGAGGCTCTTTTGTTCCTGTTACTTGGTAGCGTATTTTCTTTACTCTTTTCCATGTATAGGTTAATAGCTAAATAATTCCTAAAGTCTGCAAATAAACTACTTTCCTCTTAAATACAATATTCATTAAGTGAGGATCTTAGCCAAGCATTCTCTCACTATACAAGAAATAGGAACTTATGGACATGAAAAAATATGTCAGATTCTTAGAGACAGAAATCTTGAAATTGAGAAATTTAACCCACTTTTACTGATTTTTTGATACAACCTAAACATTGATAACTAGTCATGAAATGGAATCACCATGTTTTGTTCTGATTGTTAGCAAAGGATATTTGAATGGCAGAGAATGTGTGCCTTTTTAATTCGAATTATTTTAATATCACTGAAAAATGAACTCCATTGGGTTAGTAAATAAAGGTGAGCGGAGTCTCTCCAAACAATTTGACATTTCAGTCTGTTGTCAAGGAACTTCCAGGTTCTAGATTCTGTTATCCAGTATGTTAGTTTAGGCCAGGTGCATAGGCTCAAGCCTGTAATCTCAGCACTTTGGGAGGCCAAGGCAGGTGGATCACCTGAGGTCAGGAGTTCGAGACCAGCCTGGCCAACATGGTGAAACCCCATCTCTACTAAAAATACAAAAATTAGCCGAACGTGTTGGTGGGTGCCTGTAGTCCCAGACACTCAGGAGGCTGAGGCAGGAGAATCACTTGAGCCTGGGAGGTAGAGTTTGCAGTGAGCCAAAATTGTGCCATTGTACTCCAGCCTGGGCAACAAGAGCAAAATTCCATCTCAAAAAAAGAAAAAGAAAAAGAATATGTTACTTTATATCCCATGTTTGTATTATTCATAGACTGTGTAAGCATGCCTGTCATGTCTTCACGAGGTAGATAATAATATTAACACTTAAAAGTTCTCCCAGAATGATTGATGCTAACTACATAACTCTTACTTTTGCAATTTTTTTTTATTCTTTGTAAACTTTGAAGGAAACCCTTTTAACCTGTATCAGATTTTTCCCTAGGGAGTTGGTGGTAATTATTTAAAACTATTCCTTTTTATAAATACTTGTTGAATCATCCCAGATATATGTGAGGAGGCTTCAGCTCTAAGTATCAAAAGACCAATATCTATGTAGCCTATTTGTGTCTGGAAAGGCTTAGGCAACAGCTCTTAGCATAATGCCCTACATCTTACATAATCCAAGATTCATAGATATATCAAGCACATACAGTAGGTCTAGTCATAATAATTTTACACCTATGATCTTTGTGACACAGATCATGATCTCTATCCTTGAGAAGATGATAACACAGCAGAAAAGGCAAATGTGTATAAAATTATCTATGAAAAGTAGTTAGATATATGTGTTTATGTGCTTTTATAAGGCATAGAAAAAGGAATGATTTAGTGTGCCTGAAATTGGCAACACATTGCAGAGAAAGCAATTTTCTATTTAGGCCTGAAAATATGAATCAAATTGATCAAAACAGGGAAAGGAAAAATAATCAGGTTTGGGTATAAAAATAATTGACTATAAAAACATAATGTGAAGCTCATAAGTATTAAAAGATAAGACTAAAAACTTGGCTAAAGTTCATATTAAAAAGACATAAACTTTAAAAATTGTAATTCATGACAAAAGCTTAATAAACCCAATAAACTAAGTATTCAAAATTTAATAAGAGAGATAAATTTCCCCAATTGGAAAAAGATATAGGCAATTCACAAATGATTAATGTACAAATGTTTAACAGATTCGAAGTGTTCAAACTCTCCACTAATAAAAAATTGGGGAATTGAAATAATGAGGTTAATTATTATATCTTTCTGATCAGCAAAAATTTTAATGATAATAACCAATGCTGGTGAGATTGCTGAGAAACAGGCAACCTTTTCATTTCTTATGAGAGTATAAATTGAAATCATATATTGGAAGGCAATTTGTCCACTCTAATTTATTTAATTTTAAAGACACTTTCCCTTTGGCCTGTAAGTTCCAGTTTTAGGTATTTATTCCACAAAACTATTCAAATGTAAATAAGGACCTACACACACACACACACACACACACAGAGAGAGAGAGAAAAACGAAGGCTTCATTGCAGCATTGTTTAAAATAACTAAAATGGGAAATCCAGGTAAAATTGTATAGCCTTTAAAGTTTTAGAAAGGAGTCTTCAAAGTGGTTGACTGGATTCATCATATGCACCTGCTCCATGGAGAGGAGCTAAAATGGCAAGTAGATGGTCACATTTTGAATAGATCATCTAAGGGAGAAAACTGGAATTCACCGAAAAGTCACAGGAAGCACCAAAAAAAGAAAGGAAAGGGAAGTGAGGGCTCGCTGGGAGCCTGGAGAGGCTCCCTAATGTTGGGCAAGGGTAAGTGGGAGACCCCTCACAGTCCACATTCCCACCACAGGCTCCTATAGTGCTAGCCAAAGAAGAACCCTTTGACCATCATGGACCCTGAGACTAATATAAGGAGCTGAAGACCACTCAACAGTATTGCTTGTGAGAGAGAGAGAGCTCATGCTGAATCCCACAAACCTCTGAGTCCTCAGCAGCTGCAGCATGACACCATTTCAAAGACCCAGCCCTCACCAGACTGCATCCTACCCTGATGCCCAACAGCCCATGCATCTCCACATCCTTGAAGCACCATTGACATCCCCTGGCTGGATTGGCTGCCACCAAGACTGAGGCAAGAGCCACAGGCAGTGACCCCTTTATCCCACAACAGAGTAGCAGCCACACATTTTCATGTACCTCAGGATAAATTTCACTGCCCACAGCTGCTGCCACTGTGGTGGGGCTGAGATGCAAGCAAAGTACACACTCTCAAAGCAGCTCTTTCCTTCCCAGTAGGAGGGCCATGGTGTAGCTGCTGTGGCCCTTACCTTAACGTTGTACTGGCCTTCCAGGGGATCACCCTGCTTCTGCTTACCACAACCAGTGCCCGCACACACCACCAGGGGGCCTAAGGACAGGTTCGCCCAGCTCGGCCCTACCCCTCAGTCCCCAGGAACACCATCCAGGGGCCTGAAGATTGCTCACTTCAGTATACCACCATTGGCACCTGAGCATTCCTTCTGGTCATGCCCACCCAAACACTGCTGCTACCACCATAACTGCCACCAACTTACACACATCACCTGCAGGCCTGGGGGCTGGCCCACTCAGGCTGGCACAGCCACTGTCAATACCAGTGTGGAAGATTTGGGTCCCAGAGGGTTGCCTCGCCACTGCAAATGCGATTACCCATGACATGCCAGCCCCCCAGGGGCTCAAGAACCTGCCTACCCATCTACTTACCACTGCCGTTTGAACCGCCTGAGCAAGCCACCTGGGGGCCCCAAAATTGGCTTGCCTGGATTCACTAGCAATGGTACCAGTGTACACTGCCCTAGGGTCCAAGGACAGGCACACTCAGCCCGCTACTGCTACTGCAGGTGTCCAAAGGCTGGCCTACCTGGTGTCCAAACCCCAGCAAAAGTTTACTACAGCCTCCACTAACAACCACACCCTAAGCCATGAAGAAAATAATAGACACTGCTGATGCTGTTTACAACTGAAGATATTATACAGAGGCTACAGGACAGTACATACTGAGAATAGAAGCCAAAATTTCCTACTCATCTAATTTCATAGATAACATTTTTAGGAAAATGTCCTCCTCTATGAAAGCAAATTCAAAAAACTTATAAGAAATGATTATTCTACCAGATGTGCATATACCAATATAAAGACACAGGAAGCATGAAAAAGCAGGAAAATATGACACCATCAAAGGAACACAATAATTCTCTAGCAATAAATCCCAGTTTTAAAAATTTTAAAACTCATTTAAAAAATTATTAAAGTCATAAAATAAATTCAAAATATTGATACTAAGAAATACAGTGAGACGTAGGAGAATACCAAAAAGCAATAGAAGTCAGAAAGATAATTCAGGATATAAATGAGACATTTACCAAAGAGATAGATATCATTAATAGAACCAAACAGGCTGAGCGCAGTGGCTCATGCCTATAATCCCAGCACCTCAGGAGGCCGAGGCGGACAGATCACGAGGTCAAGAGATTGAGACCATCCTGGTCAACATGGTGAAACCCTGTCTCTCCTAAAAACACAAAAATTAGCTGGGTGTGGTGGCATATGCCTGTAATCCCAACTACTTGGGAGGCTGAGATAGGAGAATTACTTCAACCTGGGAGGCAGAGGTTGCAGTGAGCCAGGATCGCACCATTGCACTCCAGCCTGGGTGACAAAAGCGAAACTCTGTCTCAAAAAAAAAAAAAAAAGAGACATTCAGAAACTGAAGAATTTACTAAGTGAAACACAAAATACATTTGAAAACTTCAGCAATAGACTAGATCAACCAGAAGAAAGGATCTCAGAAATTGAATACAGGTTTTTAAAAAATAACCCAGTTAGATAAAAATGAAAACAGAAGAATAAAAGAAAATAAAGATCAAAGCAAACATAACATATAAGATACCACAAAGGGATAAAACATTAGAATTTTTGGTGTTTCTGAATCAAATGAAAGGATTAGAAAACCTATTTAACAAAATAATTCATAAAAACTTCCCAAGTCTAGCAAGATATTAATATATCCACATATAAGGTTCAGAGCTCTCTAAATAGACACAGTTCAGAAAGGTTTTCTCTACAGCACATTATAGTCAAACTTTCAAAAGGCAAAGAGAGAATTCTAAAAGCAGCAAAAAAAAAAAAAAAGAGTAAATAAAAGTTTAGTCACTTATAAAGAGACTCCCATCAGACAAAGGGTGGGTTGCTCAGCAGAAACCCACAGGCCAGGAGCAAAGAGAATGATATATTCTAAGTGCTGAAAGAAAAAAATGTTTGCCAAGGATATACTCAACAAAGTTATCCTTCATTAATGAAGAAGATATACTCTTTCCCTATAAGCCAAAGATGAGAGAATTTATTGCTACTAGACTGGCCTACAAGAAATGCTTAAGAGAATTCTATTCCCTGGAAACAAGGGAAGGATATTTACCATCAAGAAAACACATAAAAATATAAATAACACTGATACAACAAACACAAAAACAAGGAAAAGTCTCAAATGTTAACATTACAGAAAACAACCAAATCACAATTATGAAAAAAATAAAAAAGGATAATCAAAGCATATGTAACATATAACATAAAGTGACCAACTGTTAGAGAAGGAAGGGAACAAAGACTACACAAAAGCAGTAATTAATGGCAGGTATAAGTCCTCATATATTAATAACAACCTTCAATCTAAATGGAATATACTTTCCACTCAAAAGATACAGACTGAATAGATTTTTTAAAAGACCCAAATATAGTATGTATTATATATTATATAAATATAATATATTAATATAATATATATACACACATACACACGCAAAACAAACTCATCTCACCTGGAAAGACATACATAGATTGAAAGATGGAAGAAGAAATGGAAGAAAAGGAATGAAAAAAGGCATTTCACGCATATAGAAACCAAACACTAGCAGGACTAGCTACGCTTCTGTCAGATAAAACAGATTGTAAGGAAAAAAAAAGAAACAAAGGTCATTATGTAATAATAAAGTAATCAATTTAGCAAGGGGATATAACAATTCTAAATATTTATGTACTCAACACCGGAGCACCCATAAATATAAAGCATATATTATTAGATCTAAAGGCAGAGAAAGACTTCAGTACAATAATAGTTGGAAACTTCAACACTACACTCTCAGCATTAGACAAATCATCTAGAAAGTTAACAAACAAATATGGGATTTAAACTGCACAGTGGACCAAATTGCCCTAATGGACATTTACGGAACATGTTTTCCAACAGCTATGGAGTTTACATTCTTATCAGCACAAGGAACATTCTCAAAGATAGATCATATATTAGGACACAAAATAGGTCTCAAAAATTTTTTAAAAATTGAAATTACATCAAGTTTCTTCATAGACAACAATGGAATAAAACTAGAAAAACAATAGCAAGAGGAACTTTGTAAATTGTACAGATACGGGCAAATTAAATAACATGTTTCTAATCATTGGGTCAAGAAAGAGGAAATTAAAAAATTTCCTGAAACAAATGAAAATTGAAACACAACGTATAAAAAACCTATGAGATACAACCAAAGCAGTGCTAACAGGGAAGTTTATAGTAATAAATGCCTGTGATCAATAAGGTAAAAAGATTTCACATAAGTAATCCCACAATGTACCTTAAGGAAATGGAAAAGCAAGTACAAACCAGATAGAAGATTAGTAGAAAGAAAGAAATAGTAAAGATCAGAGCAAAACTAAACAAAATACAGACTAAAAAAAATTGCAAAGGACAAATAAAACCAAAAGTTGGCTTTTTGAAAAGATAAACAAAATTGATAAACCACTTGCTAGACTAACCCAGATAAAAATAGAGAAGACTTAAGCAAAATCAGAAATGAAAAATATATCACAGACAGGCAAAAGATCATCAGAGATTATAATGAACAACTATATACTAAGAAACTGGAAAACCAATGAGAAATTGACAAGTTCCTGGACACATTGCAACCTACTAAGGTTGAATAAGGAATAAATAGAAGACCTGAACAGACCAATAACAAGTCATGAGATTGAATCAGTAACCCACATGTAAAAAGTCCAGTACTAGATGGCTTCACTACCAAATTCTACCAAACTTTCAAAGAACTAGCACCAATTATTCTCAAACTATTTCAAAGAATTGAAGAGGTGGGCATTGTCTTTAACACATTCTATGAGGCTAGCATTAACCTGATACTGAGACCAGACAAGGACATAAAAAGAAGAAAAAAAAAAACAACTATAAACCATATTCCTGATGAACATAGATGCAAAAATGTTCAGCAAAATACTAGCAAACTGAACCAATAGCACATTGAAAAAGTGATACATCAGGATCAAGTAGGATGTATCCCAGAAATGTAAGGATGATTCAACATATGCAAATCTATAAATGTAATACATCAATAGGATGAAAGATGAAAACCATATGATGATCCCTATAGATAAAAAAAAGCATTTGATAAAATTTAACATCTCTTTATGGTAAAGAAAACTCTCAATAAACTAGGCATAGGCGAAACATGCCTCTACATAATGATGGCTATATTTAATCCACAGCTAACATCACACTGAATGGGGAGATGCTAAAAGCCTTTCCTCTAAGAACTGGAACAAGAAAAGGCCACTTCTAGCACTCCTATTTAACATCGCACTGAAAGTCCTAGTCAGAGAAGTAAAGCAAGAGAAGGAAATAAAAGGCATGCAGACTGGAAAAGAGGAAGTCAAATTGTTTGTCTTTGCTGATGATATATCTGAGAAAACCTACACTCATCCTAAAACCTCTTAGATTTGATAAATGAATTCAATATAGTTGCAGGATACAAAATCAAAATACAAAAATCGGTAGCATTTCTATACATCGATAACAAACTAGCTGAGAAAGCAATAAAGAAGGCAATTTCATTTACAATAACAACAAAAGTAAAATACCTAGGAGTAAATTTAACCAAGAAGGCAAAATATCTCTACAAAGAAAACTACAAAAGAAGAAGAAGAGGAAGAGGAAGAGGAGGAGGAGAAGGAAGAGGAGGAACAAAGAGGGAGGAGGAGGAGGAGGAAGAAATGCAACAACATTCCATGCTCATGGATGGGAAGAATGAAAATGGTTAAAATGACCATGCTGCCCAAAGCAATCTATAGATTCAAAGCAGTTCCTATCGAAATGCCAATATTATTTTTCACAGAAAAGAAAAATCCTAGAAATCATACGGAACAAAAAAGAGCTCAAATATCCAAAGCATTCTAGAGCAAAAAGAACAAAACTGGAGGCATCACATTAACTGGCTTTAAAATATATTACAAGCCTAAAGTAACCAACAGAGCATGACACTGGTATAAAAACAGATATAGACCAATGGGACATAATAGGAAATCCAAAAATAAATTCAATATTTCCGGCTGATTTTCAACAAGCGCACAAATAACATACATTGGGAAAAGGACACACTCTTCAATAAGTGGTACTGGGAAAACTGGATATTCATATGCAGAAGAATGAAACTGGATCCCAACTCTCATCACATACAAAAATCAGCACAGATAAGACTTACATGTAATATCTAAAAGCTATAAACCACTAGAAGAAGACACAGAACACTTCAGAATGTTGGTCTAGGTGGAGATTTTTATGGATAAGCCCTCAAAAGAAAAGACAAAAAAAAAATAGACAAATGGGACTATTTAAACTAAAAATGAGGCTATTAAACTAAAAAGCTTCTGCACAGCAAAGAAAGCAATTAACAGAATGAAGAAACACCTGCTGAATGGAAGAAAATATTTGAAATTATCCATCCGCCTTGGGACTAATATCCAGAATATATGAGGAACTCAAGTCAACAGTAAAAATAATCCTGTAAAAATGAGATTACTGATATCAAAAGATATGAAAAGACATTTTTTTTAAAAATGTAAAAATGGCCAATAACTATATGAAATCGTCAGCATCACTAATCATCAGGTAAATGCAAATCAAAATCAAAATGGGATATCATCTTATCCCAGTTAGCTTATTTTTCAAATGACAAAAAATAACAGATGTTATTGAGGATGCAGAGAAAAGGGAACTCTTACTCACTATTGATAGGAATGTCAATTAATATAACCACTACAGAAAATAGTATGGAGATTTCTCAAAAATTTAAAAACTATCATAAAATCCAGAAATCTCACTACTAAATATTTATCCAAAGGAAAAGAAATCAGTATATCAAGAAGGATACATGCACTTACATGTTTATTGCAATATTATTCACCTATGTGTCCATCAATTAATAAACACAATTTGGTGTATATATACACAATGGAATACTATTCAGCTATAAAAAAGGAATGAAGGCCAGCCAGGCAGTGGCTCACGCCTGGAATCCCAGCACTTTGGGAGCCCACGGCAGGTGGATCACGAGGTCAGGAGATCGAGACCATCCTGGCTAACAAGGTGAAACCCGGTCCCTACTAAAAATACAAAAAAATTAGCCAGGCGTGGCGGCGGGCGCCTATAGTCCCAGCTACTTGGGAGACTGAGGCAGGAGAATCACTTGAACCTGGGAGACAGAGCTTGCAGTGAGCCGAGATCCCACCACTGCACTCCAGCCTGGGCGACAGAACGAGACTCTGTCTCAGGAAAAAAAAAAGGAATGAAATATTTTCATTTGCAGCTACATGGATGGAACTGGGAGTCATTATGCTAAGTGAAATAAGGCACAGACAGACAAATATTGTAAGTTCTCACTCATAAGTAGGAGCTTAAAAATTTATCTCATGGAAGTAGAGAGTAGAATGGTAAATAGCAGAGGCTGGGTAGAATGTGTTGTTGGAAAGGGGTGATGAAAAGAGATTGGTCAATGTGTACAAACATACATTATAGAAAAGCAGAATAGGGTGGCTATGATTACCAACAATATATTATATATTTCAAAGTAGATAAAGGAGAGGACTTGAAATGTTCTCAACACACAAAAATGATAAATACTCAAGGTATTGAATACTCCAGAAATACTAAATTGATCACTACACATTCTATGCGTGTAACAAAATAGCATATATATCCCATAAACATGTAAAATATTATGTATCAATTAAAAAATATTGAGGATCCCAAAAGGTAATAAAACTTTGGACTCTGATAGGAAGGAAACTATAAAGCAAATAATAGTTAACCCCACCGTTGAGAGACGATAGTAGTAGTTATGATGTGTAGTCGTTTTTATCTTGATCATATTGTTTATGATCCTTGGTGGAACTTCTGTATTTGTTTGGTATAAAGTGCCTTTTATTTTTATTATTTTTATTTTTTTATTATACTTTCAGTTCTAGGGTACATGTGCACCACGCGCAGGTTTGTTACATAGGTATACATGTGCCATGTTGGTTTGCTGCACCCATCAACTTGTCATTTATATTAAGTATTTCTCCTAATGTTATCCCTACCCTAGGCTCCCACCTGCTGACAGACCCTGGTGTGTGATGTTGCCTGCCCTGTGTCTGAGTGTTCTGATTGTTCAATTCCCACCTATGAGTGCGAACATGCAGTGTTTGGTTTTCTGTCCTTGTGATAGTTCGCTGAGGATGATCATTTCCAACTTCATCCATGTCCCTGCAAAGGACATGAATTCATCCTTTTTTATGGCTGCATAGTATTCCACAGTGTATATGTGCCACATTTTCTTAGTTCAGTCCATCATTGATGGGCATTTGGGTTGGTTCCAAGTCTTTGCAATTGTGAATAGTGCCGCAATAAACATATGTGTGCATGTGTCTTTATAGTAGCATGATTTATAATCCTTTGGGTATATACCCAGTGATGGGATCGCTGAGTCAAATGGTATTTCTAGTTCTAGATCCTTGAGGAATCGCCACACTGTCTTCCACAATGGTTGAACTAATTTACACTCCCACCAACAGTGTGAAAGCGTTCCTATTTCTCCACATCCTCTCCAGCATCTGTTGTTTCCTGACTTTTTAATGATCACCATTCTAACTGGCGTGAGATTGTATGTCATTTTGGTTTTGATTTGCATTTCTCTGATGACCAGTGATGATGAGCATTTTTTCATGTGTCTGTTGGCTGCATAAATGTCTTCTTTTGAGAAGCGTCTGTTCACATCCTTTGCCCACTTTTTGATGGGGTTGTTTGTTTTTCTCTTGTAAATTTAAGTTCTTTGTGGATTTTGGATATTAGCCCTTTGCCAGATGGGTAGATTGCAAAAATTTTCTCCCATTCTGTAGGTTGCCTGTTCACTCTGATGATGGTTTCTTTTGCTGTGCAGAAGCTCTTTAGTTTAATTAGATCCCATTTGTCAATTTTGACTTTTGTTGCCATTGCTTTTGGTGTTTTAGTCATGAAGTCTTTCCCATGCCTACGTCCTGCCTTTTATATTCTGGGGAAAATTGTGCAGAATTGATGTATCTTATCATATATTTGATATAATTCAACAATGAAACAATTTGGGCCTGAGATTTTTTTTCTGGGACACTCTAATTGTGAATTTGATTCTCTAATAGTTATAGGAATCTTGAGATTATCTATTTTGTCTTGGGTGAGTTTGGTAAATTGTGGTTTTTGAGGATTTGGTTAATTTCATCAAAATTGTTGAGTTACATCAAATTATTGGGAATATGTTTTATTTTATTTATTTTTTGAGACAGCGTGTCCCTCTACACCCAGGCTGGAGTGCAGTGGCATGATCTCGGCTCACTGCAGCCTCAACCTCCTAGGCTCACCTGATCCTCCCATCTCAGCCTCCCAAGTAGCTGGGATTACAGGCATGTGCCACCATACTCAGCTGACTTTTTGTGGTTTTTTATAGAGATAGAGTTTCACCATGTTCACTGTTCAGACTGGTCTTGAACTTCTGGGCTCAAGCAATCCTCCCACCTCAGCCTCCCAAATTTCTAGGATTACAAGTGTGAGCCACTGTGCCAGCTACTATCCTTTTTAATGTCAGAGGAATCTGTAATGATATCTTCCACTTTCATTTATCATATTGGTAACTTGCGTTTTCTCTGTTTTCTATCAGTCTTACCAGAGATTTATCAATTTTATTTATCATTCAAAGAACTTGGTCAGCTTATTGGTTTCACTGTTTTTCTCTCTTTCTATTTTCAACTTGATTATTTCCAGCCTTATTTTCTTTCTTTTTCTTTGGGTTTATGTTTTTTCTTCTTTTCTGAGTTTCTTAAATTAGAAGTTTATATTATTGAGTTGAGACTTCTAATGTTAGCATCCATTGCTATAAGTTTTCTATTAGACACTGCTTTAGCTGCATACGATACATTTTGATATATTTATTTTTTATTTTGTTCAGTTCAAAATATTGTCTAGTTTTTCTTGAGGCTTCCTGTTTGACCCATAAGTATTTCAAAGCATTTTGTTTAATTGCTAAGTTGGACATTTTCTGTTATCTTTCTGTACTAACTTAGTTTAATTTCATTATCGTCAGAAAACATACTTTGTATTATTTCAAAAATTTTTAATTTATTAAGGTTTCTAGAGTCATGATATTGTTTATCTTGATGACTGTTTTATGGCACTTGAAAAGACCGTTTAATGAGCTTCTGTTGGGTGGAATGTTCTATAAATGTCAATTAGCTATAGTTGACTTGTGGTATTGTGCAGTTCTTTTACGTCCATTCTGATTTTCTGTCTAATAGTTCTATTAATTACTGAGAAAAGAGGTTTGAATTTTTCAACTGTAATTATGAATGTGTCTTTTTCTCCTGTCAAATGTGTCAGGTTTTACTACATGTATACTGAAGCTCTGTTGTTGGGTGTGTCATATTTAAGATGGTTATATTCTGTTAATGAATTGACCCTTCTATTAATATGTAATATTTCTCTTTATTTCTGATATCTGATAATTGCTTTATTCCAAAGTCTACTTTAGTCTGTATTAATATTAATATAGCAAATCTAGCTTTCTTTTGATTTATGTTTGCATGGTAAATTTTTTCTCCATCCTTTTACTTTTAACCTACTTTTATTATTAGGTTTGAAATGAGTTTCTTCTAGACAATATAGGGTTGGATCATTCTTATGCATTATGATAGCTCTAGTCTTTTAATTGGTGCATTTACATCATTTACATATGATGTAATTATCAATATGGCAATTTTAGGACTACCATTTGTTAGTTTTCTATTGGTTCCCTCCTGTGTTCCTCCCTTTCTTTTTATACTGACTTCTTTTCAAATTATTTAACCTATTTTTAGTATTCAATTTTAATTTATCTATTTTAGTTTTGGCTGTATCATGTTTTTAGTGATGGCTCTAGAAATCTCAATATTCATTATTTTTCATAATCTGCTGAGAACCACTCTTTTATGAATTCAAATGGAAGGTAGAAACATTACCATAATATTGGCTTTATAACCATCACACCTTTATGTGATAGTCATATATATTTTATTTCTGTACATTGAAAATATCATCAGATGCTTATAATTTTTACTTTTGACAAAGTAAAGAACTCAAGAGAATAATAGTCTATTTTATTGAATATAATATTTATTATTGCTGTTGCACTTTATGCCAAAGCTAACATTCTGCCTGGACATTAGCAGGAAGAATAGAGAACTGCATGCACCTCTATTTTTGTTCATCAGATGAGTTTTTTATAACTGGGGCCGTAAACCAGGTCAGAGCTCTAGTTTGCTAAATTTTGAATTGATCAAAGTTTTATAAATATTTCCTTAATACCTCTCTTCCTTCTTTCCTCCATCCTTGCATCTGCATGCATGTGCAGGTACACATACACAATCACCCATATATAACTCAATTTGAACCAATTATATTTTCTGTATAGAATGGGATTATAAAACTTTCTGATACGCCAATTATTTAAAATCTTCATTTGATAAAATTTAATATTTAAATATATATTAAACACATATTGTATGAACATTTCAGTGGCCTATTGAAAAATACGTTGACCAAACTCCAGTCAGCCTGCAAGGAGCTGGTTAACAATATTATCAGGTGAGTCACTTAAACACTCTAAATCTTCCTTGCTGTGTGCCTTCTCCTGGATCAAGAAGGTCGAAAGGATCTGATTTCTGATATGTCATATAAACAGCAATCATTTTCTATGTGTTTTGGTCTCTTAGACTTCTGGGATTCACAATGTCACTTAACTTTAAGTCTGACACCAATATCGAGCTCACTACAAAGAAAGCATCTCTATTTTCCTTCTCTTCTCTTCCTGTATTTGTCTCTGTCAGGCTCCTAGAGCCACTCTTACACCGCCATTATCATCCTCATTGTGTTCTTCCTATACATTCTCTTATTCCTTTTCAAGTTCCCTACTTTTCCCCCATGTTGAGTATCCACTTTCTTGGTTACCCAGAAAACCACTAAAATTCAGTGTGGGCAGATTTGATTAAAGGCTGCTGCTTTTTTTTTTTTTTTTTTTTTTTTTTTTTTTTTTTTTAGGGCCTTATGATTTACTATTTACTCTGGAATTATAGCATGGGATTTTTACTCAGACACACTAGAGTTGAAATTCTGTTTGCACTAATTTAGGTGTGACCTTTACAATCTTTATGAGCTGCTTCTTCCTCGTTTGTATAGATAAACATAGTATTTCTCATTGATCTCAGAGAATTGTGATGATACCTTTTATTGGTTAGTTTTATTCAGAGTTATTGGTTCATAAATATACAGCCAAATATAAATTATCTTTATTCTTACTGGTTGTCTGTCTGTACCATTTTTCCTCAAAACTCTGTGAGGAAGGTAAATATGTATTTATTTTTATAATAAAATATCAATTTATACATTTCTCACATTATGAAAGCAATATAATTAAAATAAGTTTAGAAGTATCAAAAGGATATAAATCCCAAACCGGTGATAATGACTGGACATTTTGGGGGTTTTTAATTTTTTTCTAGAAAAGATTTAATAAAACATTTGTGATCATGTCATACTAAATGTTGTAATATATTTTTTTTGCATGCTATAGCAAACTTTTATTTGCTAATCTTCAAAACTTAAATTGCCTCATTATTTATTATATTTTATTGTGTACATATACCATGGTTTATTTAGCTATTCTCATGTTTTTAAGAAAAAAATTTAAATATAGATTATTTTCTTGGGCTACATGCTTAGAAGTGTAATTATTGGGTAAAATTGTATAAACGTTAGTCTAACCAAACTTCTTTTCATGAATTCTGTTTTTTTTAATGTTTGTTATCAGTTTACATTCCCACCAACTGTGCAAAAGTGTGGTTGGAAATCAGTTTGATTATAGGCTCGAGATCAATTTGATGATACAGTCTCCTCTTTGAAACGTGCAAGTACTTTTAGGTGACTGAAGGCCTGTCTAGTTGTTTGCCATCAAGTTGCAATAGTGTCTCTAGATACACCTTTGATTGTGGTCTATGGAAGGTATAGTAGTTTTGGCTGGAGGTGAGTAAGACATCTTGAAGAATGGAGTATCCAGGAGTGCGGTGAGCAGACCTAGCTGGGATGGAAATAATATGAGGGAAGAGGTGGTAAAAGAGGGATAGACAAAGTCTATTTCTTTTTTTTTTTTTTTTTTTTTTTTGAGGCGGAGTCTCGCTCTGTCGCCCAGGCTGGAGTGCAGTGGCGCGATCTCGGCTCACTGCAAGCTCCGCCTCCCGGGTTCCCGCCATTCTCCTGCCTCAGCCTCCCGAGTAGCTGGGACTACAGGCGCCGCCACCTCGCCCGGCTAATTTTTTTGTATTTTTAGTGGAGACGGGGTTTCATTGTGTTAGCCAGGATGGTCTCGATCTCCTGACCTCATGATCCGCCCGTCTCGGCCTCCCAAAGTGCTGGGATTACAGGCTTGAGCCACCGCGCCCGGCCGACAAAGTCTATTTCAAGACTTTCACCTAAGGTTAGTGTTGAACAAGGGAATGGACATAACATTTTCCCCTTTTCCTTCTTAGCTCTTGCTTTTAGTATACCAAATGCTGTTATCCCTTTGGCTTATACTATTAAAATAATCATTTAAGCATAATTTGTGTCAAATAGGCTTTGAGTATGAATCTATAAATATTAAATAAGAAAATATATTTCACATAGCAAAAATGCTCTAATTTTTGGAAAGTGGATTTGTAGCTACCTATGTGGCTTATAGGGTAGCTCAATATTCACTCCATTTAGACTGAATTCAGGTGTCCCCATAAGAGCAGACTGTTTTTCTGTTCTGTTCTTTGTACAGTATAGCCAATGGGAAGGCACCACTTTGTTCAAGAGTGCCAAGTCGGGGACTTTACCTTAAACACAAGTATGCATTTCAAACCTTGAACAAACAGCCTTCTTAATAAAATAAGGGACAGAGTTTTCTTTCTTCTATTCTCTAGAAATTCACAAATATCACTTGACAGGTGACAGTTCTTCCCTTACAAAAGGGGCTGTTTGCCTTTTGCTTTGGTGTTTGGGTAAACTGCAGCATGCACTGGCAGAGAATTTATTGCCTAGGGGAAGGTGTTTGCAGTTGCTGTGTTTAATCTGAAAAGAAACCCTTTTCCTTCTGTCTCCTCCCTCTCTTTTTAAGGAGGGAGAGTTGGAAATGATAGCCCCAGGGAAATAGTTCCCTTAACACCTGTCTTTGGTGTAACCTCAGCAATGTCACTTAAGACACTGCGCTCGGTCTGTATGCATTCAGAATGACAAAGTTGAAGAGGGCAGATAAACAGAAGGGGATTTCAGCCAGAAACACAGGAGCTGATTCTGACCTTGCATCCTCTTAAAAACTGATCAGGTGGAAATCCTATCATGCTGGCTTAAAAAGAATCTGATTTGTTTGAAGTAATATTCATGCTATTAGTCACCTGTCCCTTTTCTTTGGCAACATATACATAGATAAAGTTTCAATCTGCAAAACACGAAAAATTCTACAATGTTATATTTAGGAACTTTAGACATGCTAATTCTAGTCCAACCTTTAGTAGATGAGAAAACTATTAAGATCCAAGTTCATTAGTGATGACTTCTCCAAAATTTCTGATAAGAGTTTTCAAGAAACCAGGGCTACACCCAACTTTTTGGATTTCTAGACCCGTTTTTCCATCTATTATCAGAGGTGGTGTAAAGAGGTCAGGCTCTAGAGATGGATGGCTACCTGTGTTTGAATGTAGCTCAGTTATTCGGTATTTGGGTAACCTTAGGTGAATTACAGTATGTCTCTAAGCCTCAGTTTTTTCATCTGCAAAATGAGGATAAGGATTGATATTGGTGACTTCCTGTGGAAGAGCTGTTCTGATAACTGAGATAAGGCATGTTAGCATAACACATTGCATGTGGCCAGTACTCAGTGGAAATGGTTGTTGCTGTTACTCTTTAGAATGTGTTAAATTTGTAAACAGTGAATTATTAATCCTAAATAGAGCAATTACTGATGCAGGACAATAAAGAAATCTACATAGATTTGCATTTTTATTTTTCCAAAAACTAAGGTATTATTTGAAGATATACTAGTGTTACTGTAGGTAGCTAGTCAGACATGAGCAGGGCAGGAGAGGGCTCCACCCCCCACCCCCAACCCTCAACAGCAATTTCAGATGACCATAAGGTGATGGTCAGGCAGTTGTTACACTGTTTCTCTAAAATAATATTAATAATTGGTTATGGTGGCAGCCAGCACCAGGGAAAAGCAGTCTTCCAATAGATAGGAAAAAACCTGAAACTGGTGATCAGCAGCTTCCCAAGAAGACCTCAGGAGTTGGGGGAACGGGCTCAGCATGTGTACTAAGGAGCAAAATGGCAGAGTTTAACTAGTATATAACCTTCTAGGAACATTCAGACTAGTAACACTTCAAGCAGTGGTTCTCAATCTTTTTGGCACCAGGAACCAGTTTCGTAGAAAACAACTTTTCATATGAAAGCCAATAATCTTTTGTCTGTTCAGGTCTCAGAGAACTCACAGGAAAACTTTTATTTTACTTGCTAATTTTATTTAAGTTATTCAGGTGTCATTCAGTAATGATAACATAACGAAATATTCCCTTTGACAGATTAAGAGCATGGGCTTTGGAGTTGAGCACACCAATATACTTGAGTTTAAATCTTAGCATGATAATGAAGGCAGAGCTGAATGATCTCCTATATAGTTTAATTCTGTGGTTTCTCACCGTGTGTTCTCAGGGCCAGCAGCATCAGCATCATCTAAGAACTTGTTAAGAAATACAAATTATTTGATATCACTCCAGATCTACTGAATCAGAAACTGGAGGGAAAGTGAGAACGGTGATCTTTCTATGAGCCCTCCAGGTGATTCAGATGTTTGAGAACCAGTGGTACAAATGATTTAGTATATATTTTTATGAGAGAGGACAGAACTCAGGTTTTGGGAAGTGACTAACCTGTCAAGGAAGAGGACAATTCTGTAAAATATTTGAAGAGGTTTATTGTGAGCCAAATATGAGTGACCATGGCCTTCATATTTCAAGAGGTTTGGAGAACATGTGCCCAAGGTTGTTGGTTTTTGGCTTGGTTTTATACATTTTAGGGAGACATAAGATATCAATCAATACAAATGAGGTATACGTTAGTATGATCCAGAAAAATTGGACAAATTGAAGCTAAGGGCACACAGGTCATAGGTGGACTCCAAGATTTTCTAATTGGCAACTGTTTATTTTAAAACATGGAATCGATAGAAAGGAGTGTCTGAATTGAGATAAGGAGTTGTGGAGGCCACAGTTCTTATTATGTAGATGAAGTCTCATAGGTGACCACCCTTAGAGACAATAGATGTTGTATTACTCTATTGTCATGCTGCTGATAAAGACATACCCAAAACTGGGCAATTTACAAAAGAAAGAGGTTTATTGGACTTACAGTTCCACATGGCCCGAGAGGCCTCACAGTCATGGTAGAGGCAAGGAAGAGCAAGTCACAACTTACGTGGAGGTCAGCAGGCAAAGAGAGAGCTTGTGCAGAGAAACTCCCGTTTTAAAAACCATCAGATCTTATGAGACCCATTCACTATCACAAAAACAGCACGGGAAAGACCCACCCCTATGATTCAATCATCTAGCACTGGGTCCCTCCCAAAACACAAGGGAATTTTGGGAGTTACGAAATGAGATTTGGGTGGGGACCCAGAACCAAACCATTTCATTCCACCCCGGCCACTCTTAAATCTCATTATCTTCACATTTGAAAACCAGTCATGCCTTCCTAACAGTCCCCCAAAGTCTCAACTCATTTCTGCATTAACTCAGAAGTCCGCAGTCTAAAGTCTCTTCTGAGCCAAGGTCAAGTCCCTTCTGCCTATGAGCCTGTAAAATCAAAAGCAAGTTAGTTACTTCCTAGATACAATGGTGGTATAAGTATTGGGTAAATGTAGCCATTCCAAATGGGAAAAATTGGCCAAAACAAAGGGGCTAATGGCCCCAGGTAAGTCCAAAATCCAGTGGGGCAGTCAAATCTTAAAGCTCCAAAATGGTCTCCTTTGACTGCATCTCTCACATCCAGATCATGCTGTTGCAAAAGATGGGTTCCCATGGCCTTGAGGAGCTCTGCCCCCGTGGTTTTGCAGGGTACAGCCTCCATCCCAGCTGCCTTCATGGGCTGGTGTTAAGTGTAGTTTTTCCAGGCACACAGTGCAAGCAGTCAGTGGATCTATCACTCTCGGGTCTGGAGAACACTGGCCCTCTTCTTACAACTCCACTAGGCAGTGCCCCAGTAGGGACTCTGTGTGGGAGCTCCCACTCCACATATCCCTTCTGCACTGCCCTAGTAGAGGTTCTCCATGAGGACCCTGCCTTGACAGTAAACTTCTGCCCAGGCATCCAGGCATTTTGATACATGTTGTGAAATCTAGGTGGAGGTTTTCAAACCTCAGTTCTTGACTTCTGTGCACACACAGGCTCAACACCATGTAGAAGCTGCCAAAGCTTGAGGCTTGCACCCTCTGAGGCCATGGTACAAGCTCTACGTTTCCCCTTTCAGCCATAGCTAGAATGGCTGGGATGCAGGGTACCAAGTCCCTAGGCTGCACACAGCACAGACACCCTGGGTTTGCCTATGAAAGCACTTTTTCCTCCTAAACCTCCAGGCCTGTGATGGGAGAGTTTGCGGCATAGGTCTCTGACATGCCCTGGAAACATTTTCCCCATTGTCTTGGTGATTAACATTAGGCTCCTTGTTACTTATGCAAATTTCTGCAGCCAACTTAAATTTCTCCTCAGAAAATTGGATTTTGTTTTCTGTTGCATTGTCAGGCTGCAAATTTTCCATACTTTTGTGTTGTTTCCTTTTTGAAACTGAATGCATTTAACAGCACCCAAGTCACTTCTTAAATGCTTTGCTGGTTAGAAATTTCTTCCACCAGATACCCTAAATTATCTCACTCAGGTTCAAAGTTCTGCAAATCCATAGGGCAGGGGCAAAATGCCACCAGTATCTTTGCTAAACCATAACAAGAGTCATCTTTGCTCTAATTCCCAACAAGTTCCTCATCTCCACCTGTGACTACCTCAGACTGGACCTTATTGTTCATATCACTATCAGCATTTTTGTCAAAGCCATTCAACAAGTCTCTAGGAAGTTCCAAACTTCCTTACATTATCTTGTCTTCTTCTGAGCCCTCCAAACTGCTCCAACCTCTGCCTGTTACCTAGTTCCAAAGTTGCTTCCACATTTTTGGGTATCTTTTCAGCAATACCATACTTCTGGTACTAATTCACTGTATTAGTCCATTTTTACACTACTGATAAAGACATACCCGAGACTGGGAAATTTAAAAAAGAAAGAGGTTTATTGAACTTCCAGTTCCACATGGCTGGGGAGGCCTCACAATCACAGATGAAGGCAAGGAGGAGCAAGTCACATCTTATGTGGATGACAGCAGAGAGCTTGTGCAGGGAAACTCCCATTTTTAAAACCATCAGATCTCCTGAGACTCATTCACTGTCACGAGAACAGCGTGGGAAAGACCTGCTCCTGTGATTTAATTATCTTCCACAGGGTGTCTCCCACAACAGGTGGGAATATGAAAGCTACAAGATGAGATTTGGGTGGGGACACAGAGCCAAACCATAGCAGATGGCAAATGTTTCCTATTCAGAACTTTAAAATACACTACACTCTCAGCTAATTTCTTCAGTTTGGGAGGGCCTGGAAAAGGAAAGATCTAGTTAATGTTAATAGAGATTTTTTACAGATGCAAATTTTCCCACACAAAGACTGCCTGTTAGGGCCATTTCAAAATATGGCAAAGAAACATATTTTGGGGTAAAATATTTTGTTGACTTCTCCATCTGTTATTTGATATGTCAGAGTCAGGATGGAAAATAAATCATGGTGTATAAGGTTCAGTGAATCCTCTCTGATGGGATTTTATAGTTTGTAGGGCATGACTCCCTAGGTCCCTTAGATAGCTTTTGGGACCAGAGAGAAAAAAGGTCAAAGTTTAGTCCTCAGGTCCAAAGGTATGCAGCTGTAATGACAGAGAAGAAATTTCTAGACCCATCTCTAAGATAGTTATTTCTGACTCTGACTCATTTTAAAACATGTGGAAGGGTCTGCTGGGTTTTATCATTTAAAAAGTTAAAAGGTAAATATAATACTTTAAAATAGTAATTAAATATAGTTATTCAGTGGTTGGCTACATGTGTCTTTATAAGTAAGATGTTGAATGAATTCTCATGAAAATCTCTTCCTTGACAAAAGAACTAAAATGTCAAGCTTGTGTGCTTATTAGTTCAAGAAGCACTTACTGAGTGTCTGCTAAGTTCAAGGTACTCTGCTAGGAGTGCAAAGTTTAAAAGAGCAGAGTCTATCACCACCTACAACTTAGAGTTGATGAGGGGGCAGATATGAAGTCAATAAACTAGATTATCAATGATCTAAATCATTGTATCTGGGAAAATATTTGCTGCTTAAATATTGAGGGATCGATAGAAAAGACAATAAATGGGCATCCATCATTAAGCCACAGACCAGAGTCCTGTTATTAACAAGGACTGCTTGCCAGGTGTGGTGGCTCATTCCCGTAATCCCAGCATTTTGGGAGGCCGAGGCAGGAGGATTGCTTGAGCTTGGGAGTTCAAGATCAGCCAGGGTAACATAGTGAGACCCGTGTCTCTATAAACAAAATTTAAAAAGTATCCAGGCATGGTGGTGCATGCCTGTATTCCCAACTACTAAGGAGGCTGAGATGGGAGTGTTGCTTGAGCCTGGGAGGTCAAGGCTGCAGCAATCCGTGATTGTGCCACTGCACTCTAGCATGAGAGACAGAGCAAGATTCTGTCTCTTAAAAAAAAGAATAATAATAATAAAAAAGGAGGGTACTGCTAGGCTATATAACTTTAGAGACAGTATTTATATCATACTCCATATGAATAATACCTTTTGGCATCAGGCAGCTCAGTGGTCCTACATTCAGTTACATTTGATGCTTGCTAAACTTGAGGCAATATGGAGAATGAATTAATAAACAAAAAGCAAATTCTGCCCCTAAGGATTTCTTAATTTGTTACGGACAAGAGACAATACAAACAACTCATGTCAAGGTAGAAATTTCTAAGTGCCAGAGGAAAGTAAAGCTGTAAAGAGCAGAAATTCTGATAATCATTTCTATTTGAAAGCTCAGGAAATAGCCTGGTCACTTGAGAGAGGTGGGGAGAGGTTATACTAGGGAGAGGAGCTATGTCTAAGGTAGTTAGGAAATAGGCTGCCAGCTTAAATGTGTGAGATACTCAGTCGAACATGAAATGGTGATGCTTACAGCTAAAAAATACTTGACTCATCGAAAGCATTTAAATTAATTTTTAAAAGTTTACTAGACATGCAGAACATATATATGGCTGTCAGTTTGATAACCCTTACTTAAGTGTAAACATGACTTTGACAGAATGTGCAATGGGAGGAGGGTCAGCTTGGTTTGATGTGAACCCTACAGCAAGATAAATTATATGGGAATAAACAAACAGTTGAGGGTCAATTAAAGGGAAATAGGAATACTCTCTAACCTAGTGCTCTTGCTGAGTTGACTGTGGTAACTAGAGGATGGGTGGCTGGAGGTGTGAAGGTCCCTGTGCATGCATATGACCTCAAACTCTGCACCCTTGTATGCTCATTGTCAAAAGAGGTGGGTGTCTTGGGATTATGACTAAGTCCCTCCGGCACACTGTTCTTTGCAGATAAGGCCCTATGAATTGTCTACTTTTTCTTTCCCAATATCCATTTAGAATAGACTAAATGCTATTTCTTGGAGTAAGAATAGAGGAAAATAGGAGTCTCTTTAGTTTTCAGTCTAAGGAGGAATGCAGGTTCATATCCCACTACCTGGGAAACAAGAACCATGTTGATAAAATGCCAGAATACAAACAGAAAATAGGGCTGATAAAACCAGTAGCTGGATGGCTTATTTCTGACTGGGAAGATTATAGGAGTCTTCATCAGGTAAAAGGTAAAAATTTAAACACCCACACACACACACATATGTCACACTCTTAGTATGTGCAGTATAAGCCGTTTACTGGGAGCTATTTTGAAGATGTTCCCTTGGCTCTCTACTTTGTGGACACAGGTCGGCTGACTGGGGTGCTCATCAGGAGTGTATTGTCTGCAGTGATGTGAGCTTAATTCTAGTCTCTTTTGTCTACTAAAGTTATTCATTGTGTTTAGGAAAGACATACAATTCACTTTTAGATTTAAAAAAAATAGTTCTAACTTCATTGTGTTTACTTATCATCCTCCCAAGAAGCTGGGAGCTCTTAATGGATATTATTCAAGTCATTTCTCACCACACCCTCTTGAAGAGGTAGAAAGAGTCCAGGTATTTTAAAATCTCATTTTTGTACCTCTGTCGCACAGCGTAATGAATCAGAAAATAAACTAGAAATAAAACCTGTGCTTTGTCCTGGAATTGAGTGCACTTTGTTCCAGTAAATGTTACTACCTGCTTTTCTTAAAATTAGAACTAGATGGCCTTATAAAATGTGGCTTTTAAAAAAGAACTCTCTTTTAGATGTCTGGGTGGGGTATCAGATGACTTTTCTGTAATCAAAGCTTTATTGGAGCATTATGGATTTAGTGATGTTGGCTGCCTTAGATGAAAGGAATCAGCAGAAAACATCTTTGCTATTGAATTAAATAGATGCAGCCAGTTTCCCATTTAACCAAGATATTTGATTCATTTTTTAGCAATAAGCCAGTTTAGGAAAAGAGACAATTCAGCTGCTTGATGAGATTTTATGGTTTGATAGAAAACTAAGGGGAATACAGAGCAGAAAAAAAAATCAGTTTTGTGACTAATGGATACGAGAAACAAATGTATCCCAGTATATTGATTATTTTTTCCCCTGAGATTCAAGAATTAATCTCCTCGTGTAACATTAAGTTCTTTGGAAGTCTTTTGACATAAAAAGGAAAATTGGGGTTTTCAATGTGGGGCTTTGTAAATATCCTGTCCTCTGCATTTTTAAAGGAGCAGCAGTTTGGTGAAGAAGCATTGGCCTAGGAGCCAGGGGCCTTGGCTCCTGTTCTTCAAACTGCTGCCACTAATTGTTTCCCGTTCATGAACAAATAACTCCCCCTCTGGGCTTAGTTTCCTTATGGGTAAAAGCATGGAGTTGGACTAGGTGAATACTTAGTTTTCTTATACTCCATAATGGATAAATCTCCATGCCCTTGCTTCTGAATTCCATCTTGCTAGAATTCCTCTTGTGTCTCCAATGTGGCTATGGTGGGCACCCAGCACATCTCAACAGGTTTTTAAGAAACATTGGTGGACAGGTGCCATGGTGAATGCCTGTAGTCCCAGCTACTTGTGAGGCTGAGTGGGGGAGATCACTTGAATCCAGGAATTTGAGACTGCAGTGTGTATGGAGCCACTGTACTCTAGCCCGGTCAACATAGCAAGACCTCATCTAAAAAAATAAGAATTAGTGAAAGCATATATAAACAAATGTAATCTGTATGAAATATTGTAAAACAACCTTTCTTCTAAATAATAGCTGTAGCGTGGAATCTAAAGAGTTTGACGGTGTCTCCTTTCTTTCTGGTTTTGGATCGGGGGTGAGTATTGCAAAAACCCAAACACAAAAGCTACATTTATATATCCGGGAAAATAAATACTTCCTAATCAGTTGTTTTTTCTTGTGGAGGTGGGGGTGGGTGGTCAGATATTACACTAATAAAGACAGTCATAAATGTGAATACTGTGTGGAGTTGGTGAAAGGAGAAGTTCCTAACTCTTTCTGTTACTCTCCTGTTCCCTCCTCTAATATGCTGCCTCGGCTTCCTCGCACGCCCTGCAGGCAGCGTTCTTTCCAAACAACTACCTGCCTAACCAGTTCATTGGAATGTCTTTCTCCAGACTGTCTCCTCATTCAGATTTCTTCTGAAAATTACCCTCGCTAAAAACATAAATCATGTCTAAAAAAATACAGTGGTAAATATTGCACATAAAATCTTTTCTCTGGTTTCAAAACATGCACAAACCTACCTACCACTTTGAAACAGCAACAAGAACGAAAACAGAAACAATTAGGACAGCAGTTGCTTTTCTCCTTTTAAAGAAAATATCTTTCTTGGTTGCAATTGTTCTTTGAGGTGACGGGGATTAAACTCTCTCGATGAAATCTTTCCTCCTTATTGCACATCTCCTTCTATCCCTCACCCTGCAGCCCGGGAGTGATTTTAGGACAATGTTAAGTATATATTTTCTTTGCTGGCATTTTAAACAAGTTATAAAATGTGGAACAAAGTATAAAAATCACATATTTCCACAAATCTTGCCGTATAACAAATCTTTGCCCCTAACAAATCTTGCTTTCGTAGAAACAAAAAGTTCTTAGTCTATGGTGAAAAATGTAATAGTAGTAGAGTATATACTTCAAAATTTATCTTTATTATTCAATAGCATCTTAGGCAATAACAGATGTCAATGGAATCTTTTCCTTTTTTATTTTATTTGAACCAGTTTCTCATCCAGTTAGTTCTACAGGAAAAAAGAAAAAACGTGAACAGTAATGACTTACATAACATTTTCTTCTTCGGGTTGTGTATAGTTACTATTAAATATATAGGGATAGTTTGTGATTTGAATTCAGTGAAGGGAAAGAAAACAGTAAGCATTGTGCCAATCTCTCAGTTTGTGCAGTGGAATCAGGATGCTTTTCAAAGTGTTATAAAAATTTAATTTCTTGCTTTCTCTGGTTAAAATCTGAATGGCCAAGAATGGAATAGTCGTTTTCTTTGCTAGTTTTATATTTGAAGACATCCCCAGAATTTGAATCAATTTGAAGTTTGATTTTCATTTCTAACTCCTCTGGAACAATATGATGAAACAGTCATACTCATCAGGAAGTTCAGCTAAACAGGAGCTCATGGTTGGAAAACTGGGAGTCTCAACTTTTACCATATAGTGGCTAGGATACTAAATTGTCTGATAGGCAAAGGAAATAAGTCATCATCTTATGGCTTAATTACAGGAGGAAAGAATGTTCAGACTCAAATATCTCAATAAATAGACTGTTTGTACAGAGACAAAGGAGCTACCTTAGAAGTTTTGGACCCTAGACTGTGGTCATGAATTCTATACCATTCAGTTATGTGACCTGACACATGTCACTAACCCTCTCTAGTGTCAGTTTCGTCACTTACAATAATCTAAATAATTGATGCTTAATGCAGTTTTTTAGAATGATAATATATATGTGAAATCACATACAGTATGCCAGCACAGCACATAAAACAAATTAAGTCATATTTTATTATTAGAGATGTATTTTAAGAACTAAGTACTTCGGGCTGTGTGTTCAAACACGCTGCTTGTATGGATAACTAACCATCTCTAGGTTTTAGGGGCTTTGTTGTTGTTATTGCTGTTGTTTTGCAAAACAGGATTAATTATTGTGAAAACTAAGTGAGATAGTAAATATAAAGAGCTTATCACAATAGCATTGGTTCAATAAATGTGGGCTTTTCTTTAATATTTACTTTTTTTAGGTCACTAATTGAACACAAGGGGCTGTTTTAAATAAACACAATTTAAGGGGTGATTTTGTGTACACGTTACAATGTTTTACCAGCATCAACATCCAGTTCCTCTTATTTTGGTAGCAGTGTTATTCTCATAATTATGTAATTCTTTTAAAATATCTTGAATCACAAACGTAGGTAGTTGCATGTTACTTTTTAAAACTATTTTTGCAACCTCTAATCGTTAGTCAAACTGCTCTAAAATCCTAAAGACAAATAGTAAAAAATTATTTTAAAGTCAATACACTATTATTAAACAATTGCTTTTTTTCCTTATTATAAACACTTTTGACCAAAAATTCCAAAACTTATGCCCTGCAATGGCCTATGATGCAATATCACCCACTGTGCAGTAAGGATTGACTTGCCATTTTATAGTTGACTTAATATTGGGTTGTTATAAGAGAATGTACTGAAAACTTATTTGACAATGGCAGATGGGTGCCATAGTGAGACTTCATGTACAGATTAAATGAATGTAATAGATACGGCATGGAGCTGAACAACAGCAAAAAAGCACAGAGTTATAACTTCCTAGTAAATGACATTTACAAGAAGTATAGGTATGTTCACAGAGATGGCCAGAGAAGATTCAATCTAAGGTCAGAACAAAAGCAAATGAATCTGGCTGCAGAAGAACTCTTTGAAGCTCACATCTAAAACTAACTATTTGTGTAACATCAGGCAAGTTATTTCATCTCCCTGTTTCATTCCCTCATTTGTAAATTGTGGATTATAGTAGTACCTTCCTCATAGGCTAATGTGAGAAAACAAACCATGTATATAAAGTGTTCAGAATCATGTCTTGACTTAAAAAGTGTTTAACAAATGGTCACTGTTGTCATTCTCTGACTCTGTTTATGCATATATATATTTTTTCAATGTTTACTATTGCATTAAAGGCACTATAAATTCTATCATCTTCCAATACCTTGATTCCATGTAAGGTCCAAGTTGAATAATAGAGTAGAACTTCATTCTGGGTAAAAATGGAAGTACAATTTTATTTCATTAAATGTTATTTCTAGTCAGTTCCTTTGAGAATATTGGACAGTAAAACACTATTATAGATGTTCCTATTTATGTGTATACGTTTGTGGTGATTTCATTCTGACAAGTCAGGTCTACCATGAGTTTGGATTAGAAATTGTGTGTCCAGTGGATGTAAGAACTATGTTTGATCTTTTCTTAGTATTCTTCCACTTCTTTGGTTTTCCTTTCAAAATAATAATCAATTAGAATTCATCCAATTAATAAAGTTAATATGGTCTATGAGTAAAAATATGATAATAAATATACCCAACAAATGGTTCATGTACCATATAGGAGGTATCAAAAGAAATAAAACTTTTTCAATGATTGTACCCATTTAGACATTTAAAAATGTTTCCAAGTAGCGATTTTAGGCAATTATATTGCTGGACTTCCTCCTTGTCACTGACCTTCAATGAAAGATTCTTCAGAGGTTAAAACTGTCCCTATTTTAATGCTAATTCGTTTTCTGAATTAAAATTATCTTATCCAATTTGATCACTCATGTTACACTCTAAATTTGGCTGAATACATTTTTTAAAAAGATTAAAATTTGTTACCGATGATTATAGTCCAATAATAAATCACAGACTAGTTCATAACTTACAACAGATTGTTTACCAGGGTTACAACTTCATGAAATCAGAAATTATATCTTTTTTGTGTGTGTGTTAAACATATTACAAAGCCTGGCCCCTGTTCATTTTTTAGCAAATGTTTGTTGAATGGTTTGAGGGAGTAGTAGCTTCATCTCTTGAACTAACTTGTTAGCACCTTTAGAAAAATGGTACAATCTGAATCTTCTAAATGCTGCATATTGCCTTGATGTAAGTTTTGAAAACCAGACACAATCCTTATCATTGGGACACCATCCTTGTTAGAATTCTTTATCATTCCTATGTTATCTGTTGTTTTCTATTTATTTTGAATGTGTAAATATTAAAATTATTTTGGGCCTGGCGTGGTGGCTCATGCCTGTAATCCCAGCACTTTGGGAGGCCAAGGTTGGCAGATTACCTGAGGTCAGGAGTTTGAGACCAGTCTGGCCAACATGGTGAAACCCCGTCTCTACCAAAAATACAGAAATTAGCTGGGCATGTTGGCACATGCCTGTAATCCCATCTACTCAGAGGGGCTGAGGCAGGAGAATTGCTGGAGCCCAGGAGACAGAGGTTGCAGTAAGTCAAGATCGTGCCACTGCATTCCAGCCTGGCCAACAGAGCAAGACTCTGTCTCAAAAAAAAAATTATTTTGGCATCTATTAAGAAATTTGCAGCAAAGTTAAGCAACAACAGTTTACGCCTTTGGGGAATTATTCAATAGTATTATGCCTAGAAGGCTGTCCCTTCTTTTTCATTTTGAAGAACATTTTTCTCTGAGTTTATGCAAATTTGAGGAGGCTAATCCAAGGCATCTCTACATATTGTTAGGTAAGACGTAATGTTTGATACTGCAAATTTTCTCTGGAAATTTATCAGTCACTTCCGCTGTATAAATCATGTAATATATCAGAGGTTTTTTGTTTGGATGAACTAAAGCTAACTGCAGTAAAGATTTGAAGAATGATACCTATTCATCAAAAACAAACAAATAAATATGTTTGAGTAATGCTCTACAGTTTAAAAAGTTATTTCACATCTTTTATTACCATTGCTCCTCACAACAACAGGCAATATATATCTACCACCATTCTAAGTGCATTATCTCGTTGGATTTTTGGCTTAATTAAATGTTATGAAAAGCCACTTAACTTCATTAGTGAACAGGTTAGTATGTATGACTAATTAAAAGGTGCCCATAATATTTTATACTAACATTAAACAAGTACAAGTGTGGCTATTGTTTGGGAGCTCCAAGTTGAATGGGATCTCAAAGATATGTTTTATTATTGTTTCATGTTATTCTACCTACAGGTGACATTTATGATAAAGCTGAGACATATATATACACACATATATACACATTTATAAATGTATATATATTTATACAAATATATGTATTATACAAATATATATGTATATACATTTATACAAATATATATACATATATTTGTATTATACATTATATGTATATGTATATGTATAATACAAATATATGTGTGTATATATTTATACAAATATATACATATTTATGTATGTATTTATATATACATATTTATGTATGTATTTATATATACATATATATACACATTTATATATATACATATATATATATACACATATATATATGGAGGATGAAAGCACTGATCAGCTGATTGGCCTTGAAGATACCCTCACTTTCTTTAATTTTCATGATTGCCTTCCTGTTAATGTCACAGACTCTTTTTTAGCCCTCCTGAGTTGAATATTTGGGCACACGTGACAGTATACATACAACTCGTGTTTGAATAAAGGTTTGTTTGGTTGATTGCCTGGTTATCTGAGAGTGAGATCTTGGCTCTCATTTGGCTAAAGCAATAAATGTCTGGGCAGTGTCTGCTAATCAGTAGGTCAGTTCACATCAACATTCAGCAAATTCGTTGATTGATTCATTTATTCTTAAAATATGTTGAAAATTTCCTACGCACATGACCCTGTTTAATATTTGTATGATAATCTAATGACTTTAGTGTAGATATCATTCTCAATAGGATTTGATAGCATATCAGAAACTGCTGAGCATGGCAGAGTGATAAATTGTGCTTTTGTTTACATGACTAATTGTAAGGGTTTGGAAACACTCCTTTGATGTACTAAGAGCAGCTAATGAAGACAGTTAAATAAACAAACCATTATGATGAATCTAGGAGTTCATATAGACATTCTGCTAATTTGCTTCTTGTCCCAGGCCCAAAGTTTTATGTATGTCTTCCCAAGCATAACAACTATTTTACATTTAATGGAGAGCTAGTTTGTTTTCCTTCATAACTTAATGCTCTATTCACTCACTTAGAATGTCACTGCTCAAACTGGCTTTAGAGATTAGCTACTAGCTAGCTAATGCTTTTACCAATAAGGAAACTGACGCTCCTAGAAGTGAAGTGATAAGCCTTAGATCACATTGCTAATTGGTGAAGGAGCCAGTCTAGAATCCAGGTCTCCTAATTGTTTCCGCTATACTATGATGCTTCCTTTAAAATACAGGCTAGATGCCTGTATAAAATCTCTTGAAACTAGCTCTATATTTCACCAATCAGTACACACCAACTTGAGACTAGCAAACTTTTTTGGTATGTTCCATAGTTGCTCTCACACTGTCATTTTGCCTAACAGCAGCTCATATCTACTAGGAGAAAGTACCAAGGCTTTTCCTGTGATGCGTTTCGTGGTTACTCATTGCTGTTTAGTGCCTAGACTGCATCATGTTTAATGGAAAAGTAGACTTAATTTCTGTCTCATTTTCAAGAAATGTGCTGTAAGAGCATGCCAACCCCAACCCCTTGATAATCTTGTCTAACAGCGTTGGTGGTGTAATGAATTAGTCTTGCACGAGTCTGCTGCTTCTAGAGGACTAAGCAGGGGATCAAATCCTCCCTTTGTAGTGAGGCAAGCTGCCAGAGAAGTGATTGATATTGCAGACAGACTTCAAGGAAGAAATAAGCAGATAAGTGGGGTAATAAGTAGATAATATACTACTTTCCACTTAGTGTCTTTTATCTGAGCATCTGAAGGCAGCTGTATACTTAAACATCAAGGCCCCTTGGTGTAAGGAGAAAACGGGGTCTTTCCTTTTATTCTGTGGTCCTCCATAATCAATAAATCAGTGAAAATGTTTCCAAAGAAAGATCAGCGCTAAAGATTTGGTTTTGCCCTTTCTCTGTGAAGCTAAGGCACCAGGATATGAAGCAATCGCTCTAAAAGTTATCTTGATCTTGATGCAATGTTTTGTATGAACTTTCTCCTGCAATGTTTGGATCTGAAAAAAGAAACTTCTACTGTACCAAGTAAGGCATTTACTGTCTTTTTAATCCCTTCTGATTGTGTCAGACTCATTCCCTCTGAGTAATTCTCATTCTTGCATTTATTTTACTCCTCAAAAATTTCCCTTGTAAATCTTATTTTAGGTCAAAGTCCTTAGACAGTAAATCTTTCAGACAGCTTCAGGCCATTATGGCTCCAAGAAACCATTGTGAAGTGAAGTTCTGTTTAATAAGGTTGATGGACCCTGTTAGAGATCTCTCTGAGTATGCCTTCATTAATTTTGTACACATCTTGTTAATTCACACAAAGAGAGTAAGTTGCCAAGCCAAAATTGTTTCCTTTTAGCAGACCATGACTCAAAATTCAGAAGCTGATTCCTAGGAGAGTTAAAGAACAATACTGGCTGCCACATTTTTTTTAGGTAACTTTGCTCTTTAACAGAGACTAGAATAATTTTCTAGTCATTAAATCACCAAATATAAATACCCAGTGACCTTACAAATATTGTTTAATCATCCTCTCCATCAATGGCTCTTTTTTTTCTAATTTATGTCATGTGAGAGTATTTGTTAAATCATAGAAAACTTTGAGATCACAAAGGTCATCAGATCTAACCACCCATTCTGTCTGGGCTTTAACTCTATCATAATATGCAAAGGACTGGCTTATAATTCCCTTAAGAAGTAAGAAAACACATATCCATGTATTCTGTCCTTTGAAGATCAGAAAATATCGCTGAATATGAAAAAAAACACACCAAGTTCTTGGCTTCATATTTATAGTTTGTCTAAAGAAAAAAATTGCTTTCTTCCAACAAACTGCATTTCCTTTAGGACACAAATTTTATACTTGGAAGAAGATTTTAAAAGAACTATGTGTAGCACCTTTGCAACCATCTTTCCTTGTGATCAAATACTTTTGTGAGCCGACAAGTCTCAAGTTGAGATAATTAAAGATAAAATGTGACAGGAATTGTATGTGCATCTGTGTTTGAAGGGAGCCTTGCAGTAAGTAGAACATAAAGATATATGCATCGCTGTTTTGGTAATCTCCATATAGTATTGATTATAATCTCATGTTTTTTCCACTTTATAAACATTTCATCTCATTTGACAACCCTTACAGTTACCTGTGAGATGATGTAGGTGTTGTTATCCCTATTCAATAACTGTAAAAGCAGTTTCCAATTTTCCCCAA
Source organism: Macaca mulatta (assembly GCF_049350105.2). Lineage (NCBI taxonomy): Eukaryota > Metazoa > Chordata > Mammalia > Primates > Cercopithecidae > Macaca > Macaca mulatta. Next base: position 8,877,562 of record NC_133407.1, on the reverse strand, counting down.
GGCTGCCAACCTAGAAACTATCAGAACCCAGACCTTTTGACTGCAGCCAAGTATGGGAAGTGCTTTCAAATAGGGCATCAGATACAGCAAATCATCTGTTACTATGAAGTGCTATACAAAATGTTAGAACTGTTATCGAATATATTCTCAAGACTTAGGTCCGCAGTCGGCCATTGAGGTACAAATCTTTTCCTATAGAAAGGAAATTGACAGCCAGTCGCAGTGACTCACACCTGTAATCCCAGCACTTTCGGAGGCCGAGGAGGGTAGATCACAAGGTCAGGAGTTCAAGACCAGCAGCCTGGCCAACATAGTGAAACCTCGTCTCTACTAAAACTACAACAATTTAGCCAGGCATGGTGGCAGGCAGGTGCCTGTAGTCCCAGCTACTTGGGAGGCGGAGGCAGGAGAATCGCTTGAACCTAGGAGGCAGAGGTTGTGGTGAACCGATATCGTGCCACTGCACTCCAGCCTGGGCAACAAGAGTGAAACTCTGTCTCAAAAAAAAAAAAAAAGAAATTGAAAAAAGTCGTAGAAAAAAGTCATTTGCTGTTATTGAGTGTTATTGAGTCCACTGTGTTAAGTTTTTTACAACTTCAAACTCATTCTCCCTCAAGTCAGTCTTACTTTCTTTTCCTCACCCCAAACCCAGAGGATTCTGCCTTCTTGCTGGGTTCTAGGTTCTACCCTTTCAGTATAAGATGAAAACCACCTTCCACACAACTTCCTAGATCGTAACATGTCATGTTCTCTCTCTCCTTGTTTTGACTTAGTTTTGTCTTTCTATTTGATTGGGGTACTCTTTGGATCAAGTTTTGTAAAGTACCTTCCAATATACTTGAGCAGCTATTATACTTCTCTGAATATCATAAGCATCTTGTCCTCATTTCTTTTTAGTGATATCTAACCTTCTATCTCTCTTTAATTCACACATTTTAAAATATCTTCTTTAAGCCCCAAATATAGAAGTGAAAACTTTTCACAGAGAGAAAGAGAGGTTACCTTTTACTACTACCTTAGTATGTTTATTGGAAACCTGTAATAGTCACCAACACTTAACCGAATTTAAAGCAGAAATTGAGGCAGCCCAATGGGATGACTGAGACAAAGTTTTGGTACACTTGAAATATAAGCCTTGGGCCATAAACAAAAATATATGTAGTTCTCATGGTTAAATGTAATGAGTAATGTAATTATTTCAAATATGGGATGCAATCCTAAGAATGAGGAGAGAAGGAGAGCCACTTGACATTTACAAAATAGTTGCAAATTTGGGAGTCTGAGGCAGAAGGGCTGCTTAGCCCAGGAGTTTCAGACTAGCTTGGGCAACATAGCAAGACCCTGTATTTAACAAAATATAAAAAATAGTTGCAAAGCATTGGGACACTTATTTTCAATCTTTGGATTTCATGTTGTCTTTCTCTAAATGAAAATGTGTGGTTATATGATTTCTAAAGTCTCTTGATGTAATATTCTTTAGTTTTATTTTTATCATTGCTTACAATTACTGCCCATATTATTACAATAAGCCTGACATTTGAAACACCATGTTTCACTCCAGAGACAGAGACAGAGCCCTTCCTCCTTTCTCTTCTTGTCTTGCTGGGGCCTAAGAAGAGAAAGGGGCACTACTGTTATGGGTGAATACATGTAGAGTCTTAGGAAATAATGAAGAAAGGATTTAGGAGTGGATTCTTAACTGATTGCTTTCTATTAAAGGCTCACAATCCTATAGAAGAGTAGCAATGAAGAAATGGATCTTTATGTTTGAATTCCTAAATTTATCCTGAAAACAAAAGCCAGCCCCTGCTAGGTTAGAGTCCTCCAAAGCTAGGGATCTGTTAGGAGCACTGGTTTTGCCTTACAGACCTAGATGTAAATGTTAGTCTCAGATGGGCAGAGAGTTGAACTCTCTAATTAGCCCTGCAGGTCAGTCTTGAAAGAAATGAGAGTGTAGCATCCAGCAATTTAAAAAGGCATCCTGTGCAATTGTTTACTGAGGGTCAGAGGGTAAATGCTGTTGTGACAGTTGGGTGGACTTGGCACACTTCTCTACACAGGATAAGAGCGAGAAGAGAGGTTGATGTTGATCTTTGGTGATAGCAATAGCAGAAGACAGTTCCCCAAATTCTAGGGTCTTTTAAATATCCTTTCAATTCACATGAAAGGCTTCCATTTGTAATCCAAGGAATTGAAATATCAAGTCATAGGAAATAAGAGGTGATCTAGCCCATAACTTTATCTTCAGGGAAGATAAGTCATAAACTTTTCTGGAAGCTTAAAGCTGAAGTATATTTCTCATGTTTACTTCAAGTATGAGAAGGATACGGATAATTCAAATCCACCACAGTCTTATTCCAACATGTCTTTCCTACTCTGTCTTCCATCTCCTGTCGTTCCAGGCTCATCCAACTCACCCTGTTATTTTTTTATTTTTATTTTATTTTATTTTGAGACAGAGTCTTGCTCTGTCACCTAGATTGCAGGGCAATGGTAGGATCTCGGCTCACTTCAATCTCTGCCTCCTGGATTCAAGCGATTTTCCTGCCTCAGCCTCCTGAGTAGCTGGGATTATAGGCACCTGCCATCATGCTCAGCTAATTTTTGTATTTTTAGTGGAGATGGAGTTTCACCATATTGGTCAGGCTGGTCTCAAACTCCTGACCTCAGGTGATTCACCCGCCCCTGTCTCCCAAAATGCTGGGATTACAGGTGTGAGCCACCATGCCTGGCCTCACCGTTATTCTGAATGCATAATTTCATGTCTCTGTCTTTTGTCCTATGCTGTTTCTTAATTAGATTCCTAAATGTCTATTTCCTCTTCCTGTTCTATTTCCTTTTTACCTTATGGATTCAACTCCTTATCTCTTCATGAAGAATTAATCACTCCTTTCTCTCTGTTCCCATAGAACTATGTCTGTAACTTTAACTTACTTAGCATTCATTTTAGTTACTATTTCACATGCACTTCACCCGACTTTGTAAACATATTAGGTTTTTTTTTTGTTTTTTTTTGTTTGTTTTTTTTAAGTATATGTCTCCTATACTAGATGAGGAAGTCTTTGGACAGATGCTGAGTCGTCGTCGTTGTCGTCTTTTTTTTTTTTTTTTTTTTCCTTTGAGTCAGAGTCTTACTCTGTCACCCAGGCTGGAGTACAGTGCCTGAATCTCAGCTCACGGCAACCTCTGCCTTCCGGGTTCAAGTGATTCTGGTGCCTCAGCCACCTGAGTAGCTGGGATTACAGGCATGCGTCATTACATCTGTCTAATTTCCATATTTCCAGTAGAAGTGGGGTTTCACCATGTTGGCCATGACTGGTCTTGAGCTCCTGGCCTCAAGTGATCCACCTGCCTTGGCCTCCCAAAGTGCTGGGATTACAGGCATGAGCCGCTGTGCCCGGCCGAGTCTTATTCTTCTTTAGGTCTTATTGCAGGATAATGTACAATAAAATATTCAGTTAATGTTTGAAAGGAAATGTGCTTGTCTACATGTGTATGTGGGAGAAATAAAATGGTCTCTAACTGATGGCCTCTAACACCCCTTCTAGTATTAACATACACTGAATGGATCTATGGTTTGATGTATCAATAAAATAAAATCAACTAATTTTTAATCAGTTATTATTTACTTTCGCCTTCACTTTTTTTGTCCAGATTGCCTGTAAGAGGATGCAAAACTCAAATTTGACAATCTTTTCTATTACATGAACCAGTAAACATTTTTTATTTTTTCCATTCTAGAGTCATAATGGAATTGAAAGTAGAACTTGTCTGATGGGTGAGGATTGTACATGGGTTTTAGTTTGCTCAAGTAGTCTTCTAGTTAATGATCATGACCAAGAACTTATTATTGTTACTAAATAGGAATTGTAAGAATGTGGATATTTTGAGGAACGAGTTAGGATAAAAGAAGCTGAATATATGTTTTAAAGAGATGCTTAGACTGAAACATCAGTTCCCTTTTTTGTCCATAATCTTATAGATCTGGTCACACCACTTACATTGTTATCAACTCGGCCCTTTAACTTTGTAGCTTAAATCCCTTACCCCATAGAGAAACTATCTGCATCACAAAACCTCATAAATCGAAGAAATACTTAAAGTAGAGAATATAAGTAAATGAGATGGGTGTAATATTACCATTTCATTCACTTAGCAACTGAGTTACAAATAATTCCTTAGCTTTATTTTTTTATTTTGCTGAAGCCAGCTTTTCCATAGCTTGTGTGTGTGTGGATGTGTGGATGTGTCTTTATGTTACTTATAATGAAGTCTGACTTTGCTATGCATTTCTTTTTGTGATTTAAATGCAACATTCATACTGAGTTCCATTTGACGAAATGATTTCATCATTATTACAAGGCTATAGTCTTTAGTTTCCCTTTACTTTTAAGCAACATATATATTAACCCTAAAGTAAATTGCAATCTTTGCTGGAAATTACCTATATTTTTAAAATGCATCACTCCTCTTGAGTCTTTTTTAATCTCTTTGTGACATTATTACAAAATTGTCTAGTTCATGATCAATGCAGATAATGTTTTCTTACAAAATCAAACCAGCAACCTCCATAGGCCAGAAGATCTGGCTTAACCACTCGGGTCACAAAGTCACACCTACTTGGTTGCACCACTTTTTAATCGACTTGTGAATCAGGCTTGGGAAAGTGGAGTTAAGTCAGTTCATTGTGTCTGTAACAGTAGGAAGCTCAGAATACCAACATGTAGGGGAAAAAGCTGCAAAGAAAATCCACGGGAGCCATTTGTGTCCACAGGACCTCTCAATTTCCCTTGCAGAGCATGCAAATAAAAAAGGTGATTTGCTCTGATACAGAATTCCTGCACAATGTTCAGGCATGTGTGCAAGACAGTAATCTCTTCTGTGACAGAGTAACCTGTGTAGCACAGGGAAGCATGAAATTTGGAGCCAGCAAACCTGAGTTCCAAGCTCCAGCCTTAAGTATAGTTTAGCGTATGAACTTGAGTATGACATTTAACCCCTCTAGAGCCTCATTTCCTTATCTGAAAATGGAGGACAGTAAGACTCTGCCAACTTCACAAACTTATTATATGGATCAAACCAGAACAAACATCTCCCAAGCAGAATGTGAGTGCTTACTCTGCCTACTTTCCAAGCTGCAGGAAATATAGAACTAAATTGGGCATTGCCCTTGCTCTCAAGCTTCTATTTCAGTGTGGGATTCATGAAAACATAACTAAAAGGCAATAAGATCAGATCAACAATAATATAGGTATCCCAAGAATTAGTAAAATGTCAATGGAGAGAGCAACTGACTGCCTAGAAAAGACAAGAAATTACAAAAAAGGCAAGAAGACAGATCCTAGCAAGCACAAGCTAAGTACATAGAAGACACTCAACCAGTGTGGAGTAAAATGGAAGTAGCAGTTATGTGGGTGTTAAAGAATGTGTTTGAGTTTGCCAGTTGGAGATAATAGAGGAACTAGGGTCTACAGAGCTGCCAAACTGTGAAATATAAGAGATGTATGCTTTGTAAGCTGCAATGCGGGATACATATCCTTAAGCTCTTATTACCCAGCCCCAAATCACTGCACCCTTCTTTGCCCACTAACAAGACTTTTTCAAAAGAAGTACTCAAGTTAGATCATCCTAGACAGAAATATAGAATACTTTAAAGCTAGAACTGATCATTACCTTCTTATCAAAATATTTTCTTGCACTCTTGAAGTTGGATTTGGTTTTTCATTTTGGAAAACAATTTCCTCCATACCTTACTTATAGGCCCCTATTTCCTAATTCTATGTACACTTAACTCTCTTCTGTACTCAGGGTCACTGGGACAAAAATGATACAAGGAAGGCACTTATTTTTATGTCTTTATTATTGTTTTGGACTAAGATCTTCTACACCCCACACTTAGAGTGAGTGGAAATTGTTGCCAGAGACAGGTGCTTTTTCTCCCATGGCCTGCTGTCACAGAAGGAAGATGACACCAGCCTGGTGACATTTGTGCCTGGGAGAGCTGCCAGTCCATGCTGCTTCCCCAGTGTTAAGAAACACTATGGTTTGTCATACCTAAATTACTTCCACCTCTCTGCTGGCGGTGGCAGTGATGTCAGTTATCCTGGATCCAGTTAAGGTTTCAGTCTTTCTGTTTTCCTGATCATGTTGACTCTCTTCTTCTTCTTAAAATGCAATTTTTCTTGTTTTGTGTTTATGTTAAGGGCTATTTTCTGCCAAACAGACATTATCAAAGCAGTTGCATAGTGAAGGACTGGCGTCCTTCAGAAATGTAGAGAAAATCTGAGACTGTCAGGCCCAGAAAGAACTTTAGAAATCCCACAGGATTTGGCCAAGTCTTTGTCGTACTTGCAAGGGGCTGAGAAACAGACAGACTAGATAGCTATGTCAAGGCCTGATAGCAAGTCACAGCATGAAACAAGTGGACCTTTAAAAAATATAGATAGCTACAGATACCACATTTACATACACCATTTCTGTATACTTAGGATTTAAGGGTAATGTAATCCTGAACAGTGTAGCAGAGAGGATTAGTGAAAACAGGGTTCTCGGAGTGGCTTATCCACCCTCGTGGTTTATGATGCAAAGGTGGTGTGCATACTGGATGGGAGATTCACAGGCGGGATTATCCACGGGTTCCTGATGTCACAAACCTGTGACTTCTCCTATTTTCTAAAACAACTGTGGCTACTAGCGGACACATATGCTGTAACTAAAGGTGCAGACCGGCAGCAGTTAAAACCAGATACGGACGCTAGAACGCTCTAAGAGCAAAATACAGTCCCCGCCCCACTTGGAGTTCATCTAGGATTCCACAGTAAATACACCTCCTTTCTATTTTGCCTAGGGATTTTTCTTTTTTTCCTGGAAAGGGTGGAGAAGATTTACGTAAGAAAGCTGAGTTGCCTCAAAATACAGCCTCCAGAAAGAATGAGGCATCTCCTGCCCAGCCTATTATTCCTGCTGAGGAGAGAGAAATTGAGGAGCTAAAAGTGAAGCCTAAAATTGCCAGGGCTGAAATCTGGATAGAAATCAACTGGTCTATAAAATTAGCTGCCTCACTGGCCCTTTAGGGCGGAAATACCACGAGGAACAGACGTCTGATGTAAAGTTGAGAGGGAAGTTGTCTTGTCTTCGTCAGTAGTAAATCAAATCTAGGTTGAATAGACAAATGCCATCTCCAAGGAGAGTAGGATCACAATTATATAGGATGCCGAATATCTAATAACACTAAATCCAATTAACAGCTTGAAAACCTGAAGCATGGGCAGGGGAAGTGTCTTGCTTCAAGTAATGTAATGAATTTACTGGCAGATGCAGAACTTAACCCAAAATTCATGACTCTTAGAACAGTGCCCTTTTGGCCGGGCGCGGTGGCTCAAACCTGTAATCCCAGCACTTTGGGAGGCCGAGACGGGCGGATCACGAGGTCAGGAGATCGAGACCATCCTTGCTAACCCGGTGAAACCCCGTCTCTACTAAAAAATACAAAAAACTAGCCGGGCGTGGTGGTGGGCGCCTGTAGTCCCAGCTACTCGGGAGGCTGAGGCAGGAGAATGGCGGGAACCCGGGAGGCGGAGCTTGCAGAGAGCTGAGATCCGGCCACTGCACTCCAGCCTGGGTGACAGAGCGAGACTCCGTCTCAAAAAAAATAAATAAATAAATTGAAAAAAAAAAAAAAAAAAAAAGAACAGTGCCCTTTCATGCATGACCCTGAATGCAAGAGGGGTTTCGTTTTTATGGTTTCAAGGTAGAATGAATTATGGAAATCTGGGCTTGTGTTATAATATATCCCAGTGTGGAATCAGAAGGAAAAGTGATGTGTTATGCAATGAACTTGAGTGAATACTTATTCATTATCCATTCAGAAAAGAGACAAACTCAAAATCAAATAGGTGAAACCCAAAGCCCAGGTTTCCTGATGTTGATTCCAAAGTTCTTTCCACTGTTCCTTGCCGGCAATTGACTGCGTCTATGACCATTTGCCATGGTGGCAGCTGTACGGAGGATGTGGCAGTAAGTAGGAGGGCCAGGGACTGAAATATAAGTTTTAATCAGTCTATTCAAACATAAGACAATCCAGTGCTTTAAAAAATAAGAATTTATAGGAGATATTTAGTAGCCATCTTCAGAAATACACCTATTGATAAATACAACAATAAAAGATACTGACATTTATTTGGAATCTATCATAAACTAAATAGTGCCATAGGGCTGATTAGGGAAGTTAAATGTTATAATGTGAGGTGATATTTTGCTTTTAGAGATGAAGGTTCAAAGAAACTCAACACATCACTATTCAAACACAGTGTAGTTTGATTTAAGACCTTCTCTTTCCAAAGTAGACCAGTCAGTGGGAGTACAGGTGAGTATGTTTATTTTAATGAATAACGTATAATAGCAATAGGAGGAACTTAATTTTGTTGATGAGTTTTTACTCTATTTTTTTTAAATATTTTAAATAATAGTAGCTGCTAGTGCTGGTACTAGTGTTGTAGTGAGGTGAGCTCTGTAATGCATTGTTGGCCTAAACATAAACTGGTATCCTGTTTGGAAATTAATGTATCTATCAGGCTTTAAAATATTTTTGTCTTTTAATTGAATAATTTGCTTAAGGTAGTGTACTTTAATAAATAGTGTAATAATTTTTGCTTTATGATTATAGTGGTGAAGAAAAATTGAAGCAAATTGAATTCCCAATTAGTTGGAAATAGCTAAATTAATTCAATAAATATGTAGCAGTTTAATTTTTTAATTTTAAAATTTAATTTAATTTAATATAATGCATTTAATGACCTGAGAATGTACTCATTTTAGCAGATTAATTTCAAAAAGTAGGTATATGCATCTGTGTACACAGATACATATATACATACTTAACAAAATATATCTTTAGTATTGAGTATGTGTACAGCTGGTAAAACACATACTTCTGTGTAATATGTATCTCTGGAAGAGAATAAACCAAAATGCTAATGGCGTCTACCTGTAGTTTCTAGGATAAATGACTGCAATTTATTCCATACAGTGTGTATTTTCTGTATTTTCAACAGCATATTTGTAATCTAAACAAACACATGTATTTTTTAAAATCCTAAAGAAGTCAGTTTTATATAATAAAATAGTTTTTATTTTAGTGTATATAATACTAAAAAGAAAAGCAATTTGGAAATATTTGATGAATCTATTAAAGGGTTAAACCTTTATTAATAAAGAAGATACTACTCCTTCAATGGAGCAGGGATTGGCAGTAAGGCAAAATATATTAACAGGCCATTTAAAGGAGAAATGCAGAGGGCTAATGAACATATTGAAACACATGAAATATCACTAGCAATAAAGGGAATTAATATGAAAATAAAATATTTTTTTATGTATAAAGTTGGAAAAGATAATCCTCTCAGTGCTGTGATAGCCTCACTCAAATGTAATCTGTTGCAGTCTTTTTGGAAAATAACTTGATACTATACCCATGAAGTGACTTAAGTCCATAACATTTGACCCAGTACTTTTAGTTGTAGGAATACTTAACAGGGGAAAATACTCAAAATATTATGATAACTAAAAAAATTATATTGCATATGATCTCAATCTTGTTTACATACATAAACATAGGAGGAAGACCATAGAAACTTTTAATGTAATTCTGAGAGTTGCACTTACAGTTGACTTTCATTTTTTATTTGTATTTTACTTTTTTCTTCTAAATTTCACACTATTTTTGTAATCTAAAAATTTTAAATCCATAATGCGAAACAATATGAGGAGAGATTATCTTATCTCTGTACATTTGTACATCTATTTACTTGAACTGTAAGTAAGGCACTATCTAAATCCAGGTAAGTGGTAAAATACTATTGTTATTATAATCATAGCATTGGCTATATGGCAAATGAACTGTAGGACATAGATGACATTGAAGAAGGATAAATACAGGAGTAAGAGGGAAAAGTAAACATGAAGATGTAATTTAACCATGAAGCATAGTGTTTTCCAGTCTCAAAATACACAGATTCGGATCTCAATTCCATCATTTAATCTCTCTCTGCACTTCAGTGTCTTCATCTGTAAAATAGCAATGAACATAGTATCTAAGGAATAATTTTATGAGAATTAAATGAGTTTGTTATATGTAAAGTGCTTTGAGTACCTTAACCATAAAAAGTGCAGAGAATCTAAATTCTGTCTACCATTTTATCATTTACTTGAACATGTATACAAATAAAAAATTAAATCTAGAATACACTGTAAGATTTAAGACAGAACTCATCTCCCCTTCTATGCCTATAAGACTTACCCATTTTTCAGAACTTAGCTGGTCATCCTCAAATGGATGAGATCTTGTTTTGGAACTTAGCCTCAGACTAAAAATTGATGTGTTGAACTAATTTAGTGGCCTTTAGTAGCTTCCTCAAATGCTAATTCTTATCACCTATCTGAGGCAGGAGAGGAAGGTGAACACTTAATTCACACAGTATTAGAACTTTAAAAGTTATTCAGTGTGTTTTGTAGATCATCCTTCACAGTAATGGTAGCTGATATCAAAAAGATCTCACTGGTTTTGTTTTGCAGCTGCCTGGAAAGCCCCACCATTTCTTAGCTTTCACACATGCTCTAAAAACCCCAACGTTTCTTGACTATTACAGGTTTTTCATGCTGACAACTTTCCCTTTTCACAAGTAATTGTTGAGAGCTTGAGATACTGAGCTTGAATTGAAAGCAATATTTTTTCTCTCTTCTATTTTAATTAGATGCTATGCTTTGATTTTTACAAGATGAAAAGGCATCTCTCTGTTAAAAAGGCATCTCTGTGTGTCTGTCTCATAATAAATGCTTTGGGTAAATACTCTTCTGCTTTCTAGTTATCTCTTACAGAATTATAGAACTGTTTAATTGAGCTAATACTCACCGAGCTTTTGGAGTACTAAATGTGACATGATGAACATAAATGTATTCTGACTTCAAAAACTTCAAAATCTTGTTGAGGAGACAGTTAAGTATACAACTTTTTGCATTAAAAGGTAGAATTTTATTACTGCTTTTATTTATATTCATCTAAAATAAGAGAAGATTTAACTTTAGGGATTTAGAGAAATTTAGAGAAATTGTTTAAAGAATCTAAAAGTATTTGAATATATCAGGAAAGCAAATGAAGGCATTCCAAACTCAGGGACCGGATTGAACAGGACAAAAATAGGCAGCTGGGGTCCACATTTGCTAAGCAGAGTGGATTGTAAGGAAAGTGAAGCTGAAACGGTAGTTTGGGGCCAGATTTTAAAAGGCCTTGAATGCCATTGTAAATAATTTGTTTGGTCCTGTTGGCACTGGGACACCCTGAGGAGGGACATGATCAGAGTTGCCCTTTAGGAGAGGTGAACTGATAGTGAGGGAGTTCCAGCAGGGAGGAGAGAAAGTGGAGACATTGCTGTGTATTCCTTTTTTGCCCTCATTCAACATTCAGTTATATATATATACACACACACACACACACACACACACATATACACACACATATATACATATACCTATACATACATATGTATGTATAGGTATATGTATATATGTATAAGCATATGTGTATATGTATATATGTATATGCATATATGTATATATGTGTGTGTATATATGTATATGCATATGTATCTATGTATATGTATACACACATGTGTATATATACATATATACATAGATACATATGTGTGTATATATACATATATGTGTGTGTGTGTGTGTGTATATATATATATATTTTTTGAGATGGAGTCTCGCCCTGTTGCCCAGGCTGGAGTGCAGTGGTGCGATCTCAGTTCATTGCAACCTCCGCCTCCTGAGTTCACGCCATTCTCCTGCCTCTGCCTCCCAAGTAGCTGGGACTACAGGCGCCCACCACCATGCCTGGCTAATTTTTTCTATTTTTTTTAGTAAAGACAGGATCTCACCGTGTTAGCCAGGATGGTCTCAATCTCCTGACTTTGTCATCCGCCTGCCTCGGCCTCCCAAAGTGCTGGGATTACAGATGTGAGCCAACGCGCCCGGCCGCATTCAGGTGGATATCTTATTAAAATGTAGAAGGATTATCAGCCCCTGTACCTGCTAGTTCTGTATTCATGGAATCAAACAACCATGGATTGTAAATCAGGAAAAAAATAAAAATACAACACACAAACCAAAAATATACAGTATAACTATTTAACTTTTTCACATAGAGATGTCAAATGGAGTCATTGACATTGGTATTTTATGAAAATGGCATTTCAAATCTGAGAAAAAATATTCAATAGATAATAAAGATCAGTTTTCAATGGGCGAGAGTAGATTTTCCTTTGTTTTTCATACAGACATATATTCTGGAAAGTTAAAAGATTTGCATGTGAAAACATTCAAAACTCATAATACTGTAATATGGTTGCAAAATTTTACATTGGGCTTGGAAGGGCCTTTCAAACTATGTCTGAAACACAGTAAGTCATCAAAGAAAAAATGGTAAAGTTGACTATGGAAAAATTAGAATTTTCCTACACCAAAAAGCAAACTGTAATCCTGTATGCAAGTTTGAAAGACCAGACATACCTAAACACACACACACAGACACATACACGCATGCACAAATACACACACAAACACAGGAAAATATAGCACTTATAATAAAAAGTTGGATGTTAGAAAAGGATATTCATCAAAATGTTAGCATTTTGTTACTTCTGGAAAGCATATGCTTCGATGTGACATCTTGGACTTCTGTTCCCAAAGCTGTGGGTTCACAGCACTGGCATTTTTACCCAGGGGGCGGTGCTGACCCCTAATTCTGAGACCGTGGAGCTTTAAGAAGTCTGAGGAAATGCCTGAGAAAAGGCAAGAGCTCTAACTAGAGTTGTTCTAACTACTGAGGACTTGGGGCATTCACTTAAAACCCTTGAATTTGTTTATTTATCTGAAAAACGTAGATAATAATACTAGCTTACACCACTAGGTGGTTAGGAAAATTAATGCATGTTACTAAACCTTTGAGATCCACGTATAAGCATTTTTGTTTATGGAGTGCAGAGAATTGTTACTTCTCTGTAACCTGCTTAAATCAATGCATGATATTTACATCAGCTCTTCACACTAATTCTGAAATCAAACATCAGATATACTTTTATTAGCTCTTTTATGGAAATGTTTGTGCTGAGTTCAAATCTACATGAACCATTAGCTAATTTTTCATTGTGAGGATACCTTGAAGCAAAAAATACGACTTTCCACCAATATATTGTTCCTTTTTCTTTATGTCATTTAAGTATCTTAAGTAGCTGTGCAACTTGACTACTTCATTTGTACAATATGGAGATGAGCAAATTGAGGGACAAATAAATATCCAAGTAAAATAAGATGAATATCCTCTAAATCACTTCCCTGATTCTGGACAAAAACAGGCTCTTATCTTTGTAATGGTCTTTAGAAATCATTTAGCTCTGCCCCTCATTTCACAAATGAGGAATCTGAATCCAGAGTGGTTAAGTAACTTGCCCCAAGGGCACAGAGCTCCTATCGCCTAACTCCCAGTCCAGTGTTCTTTTCTTCCAAAATACTCAAAGCTCTCAAGTAGCCACAGTGGACATATTGTCTTAGATTTTGTCCAGAATCTTTGTAAATATGTTAGAGACCGTATCTGAATTCATGCTGATAGCTGAGGTGGCACGTGGAAAGAATCTGACTTTTCCATCCATCAGATCTTGCTGGGAATCTTTTGACTTCGTGAAAGATGAAGTTGTTTACATTTTTAGTGGATATCAATACTTGAGACCTTGAGCCTTAGATTTGGGTATTCAAATGGCTACGTGATCCCATTAGTGTAAAAAACAATTCAGTAATGACTTTTGTAGGCAGTTGTGCTAACAGCATTTCCTCTAGATCATTGATTCCCAAGCATGACTCATACAGAACCGCCTAGCAAGCTGTATAAAATCCAGTTGTTGGGGCTGTAGCCCTGCAGAGCCTGATTCAGGAGATCTGGGGCCATGTCCAGAAATCTGTTTTTAAAAAGCACCCTGGATGATTTTCAGGATCATCCAAGTTTTTGGGCCACAGGAATCATGCACACCTTTAAGGGAGCAACCATCTGCTTTCTACTATTGACTCTTAAGCTGTCAGTAGGTGTAAAATTTAAATACATTGTACAAATAATTATACTGTATTTTGTAAGCAGGTTTTTTTTTTGTTTTTTTTTTTTGTTTTTTTTTTTTTGCCTCATAGGCAGTGCTCATTTGGTTAATTATAGGTAGAAAGAGAGATCATTCTTCCCAATGTGTGTGTGAAGAAATGAATGTTTTGTCTGATATAAATTTGTAGTGTTACAGAGTACTGTCATATTCTTGCATACTCAAGATCAAATTATATTATGGGAGTTTTTTGGTTTCTGTTTATAAAAGAAGGATGCACTATTACCAGAAACCTATGGGTCTTATATATCAGCCAATGGCCATATCATCCTTCAAGTGCATAAATGTTATGGATGCAAAAGTAGAAGTAAAGGGGAGGCAAATCGGAAGTCGTGAACGTATTTGCAAACTTTGTTTCTGAAATGTATGTTCTAATCTCTTCTGGCTTCCAATTCTCTTCTAAATTTTGTGTCTTCTAAATTTTATAAGAAATCGCAATATTCACTTATAGTTGTCTTTGCCACTTACAACTTTTCAAGCAAAATAGAGGAAACTGGGTTCCTGAGTGGGGGCTGTAGGATGATGTGGAGAAATCAGTCTAACTGAATTACAAATATTCAGCAGTAAAGAGAGTATTTTAATGAATCACATGATAACCATCAGGGTGCATCTCATCTCCACCACATCTTCGAACCAAGGCCAGATTCTGCATGAATGTTGGCATGTATTTAGGTAAATGTATTTTTAAGACAAAAGAGAATTGCTATCTTATGCTTTAATACTTATTCTACTCATCATTTACATAGATAAATCATGTACAGTAATCATTTTTATTACCTATTCACAAGCAAAGATATTAGTAGAAACTGGGTACAATAAAATAGAGAAAAGAAATATTCAAATATATAAGGGTTTTGTAAAAAAAAAAAAAAAAAGAAAAAGAAAAGAAAAAAAAAAGGACATATTTATCAGGATTCCTAATTCCTGTACATAATATGGATGTTTGCTTGTTTTTATAAGTTAACGGGGACTGGTAGTTTAAATTGTTATTGAAACATGCTCAAAAAAATCAGATAGCTTATTTTGTCATTGCTTGATATGAAACCACTGGCATTTTTCTGGGGAAAATAAGTTAAATACTCTTTAGCTACCAGGCAGTGGGTTTTGATTTTTTTACATTGATTAAATGTAACAGTGGATTTGAGTTCTCTCTCCTAATTTCTAACTTGGTGTATTCATTCTTGAAACCTCAAATCTAGATTTAAAAAAAAGAAGCCTCCTAAAAGTTTTCCTGAAGTTTACTTTTCAGTTGCAAAGAGTAAAATAACTTTCTGAAATGCCTTCTGTAAATCGTGGTGTGGTGGTGCGGTTTGTTTGGGGAGATTTGTTTTGTTTTTAAAAGAGAGTGCACTTTCTTATGAAAGAGACAGGGAAAGTTTTACCTGTCTGTCTCCTGGGTTTTTTTTTTTTCTTTCTTTCTTTTTCTTTTAAAGATTGGTGATAAGGAATTCTAACTACTTAATGAGATGGGAGAGGCCTCACTCCATTGGAGTGGAGGAGTCCAGGTGGAAGTTGATGGATTGGACAGGTAAAGAGAAGAGTCCCGCCTCCTCATGCCTATAGTTGGGTATATATTAGGAAACCTTAAATTATGTACAGAGAGAGAAAGAGAGAGAGGGACTTGAGTTCTGTTATCTTCTTAGTAGATTCATATCGTAAGGGTCTCAGAGGGGGTGGGGGGGTTGGCAAAATCCTGGAGCCAGAAGAGAGGACAGCAGCATTGATCAATCTTACAGCTAACATGTTGTACCTGGAAAACAATGCCCAGACTCAATTTAGTGAGGTAAGGATTTTAGATTTTAGCACTCCATTTAGAGATGCTTTTTAATTTTTATTATTTTTTAAAAGACTTACATATTTGTGGTTCTCGGTCACCCAAAGTAATGTTTTGCAAATTGTATGTAGGAATCTCCTTTTCTTGGTTAATGTTTTCTGTGGTGGCTGTAAGATTTTTTTTATTATTATTATTAAGTAGGAGATGGAGCAGTAGGAGAAGATGAAAAAGAAAAAAAAATCTGGATGACATTATGTATTTGAAAAAATAATGTTCAGGATTTTATAAAGTCACTTTTTATAAAAACAGACTCAGCAGATCACACTCTGCTGGATACATTGCAGTGAATCCTATCATGGGTATTCACGTACCAGTAAGAAAAATTAGTTGACTGTGTCTTAACTTCTTAGCATAGGTCTATTTCCAGACTTCATCCTAAAAGCAAATGAAGCTTTTTTCAAAATAATCAGGTGAGATTTTTTAAAGCCATCTTCATTTTTAAGTCTGTCAATCCAGAGACCCACCTAAATCCAGAAGGGACTGTAATAACATTTCTGTCGTCTGGAGGGTGACTTGTACTTTCACGTGTGATGACAAATAAAGTTATTTTGGAGGGATGCGTTGTTAAATATTTATACATGCATGTATGTAAATGTGTATTACAGCATACAGGATTTTATTGAAGGAATTGATAATTTGCATTTCTGATCTGTTAGCAAGTTTGTCTTAGGTATTTAAACCTGTGCAAAGGGATAAAAAAAGAATCCTGAAGAGACTGTAAGGCTTTGAGGAAGTTTCCTAAGGTTGAGGGAGGTCTAACAACAATATTAGTTTACATTCCTCAGAATGGGCAGCTGTGTTGACACTAATCAGATTGGGTGGGGGGTGTTGTGGAGAGAGAGTTCGGTGTTTCAGATAAAAATGCTTGCAGGTGAGTGCTTGGAAAAGTGGACTAGAGTACTCAAATTGAGCTCCTTAAAAATCAAAACAAAATGCATAGTATTCCGGTGCAGACCGCAAGAGGAAGAGTGGAGCAGAGGGCTGCTAAGCAGGCCTGTGCTATGGTATTGACCACACTATTGTCTAGACTCCTGAACTGTGTAAATACGACAGGGGAAATATCGAGTTATCTAAAGAAGGAAAAGGAAGTGCCTATTTTTCTTTAAAACATTCAAGCAGGCTTGCTTGTCCTCGGTAGAAAAACTTGAGTTTCTTGTTTTGCTGTAATATTGAAAGTTAGCTTAAAATGTTGCCAATTTGTTTTTAAATAGAAGTAGCTTTTAAGATCTTCTTGATTCTATTGGATCCAATTTTGTCCAGTTTTAATCATTCAGAAAATGATCCGTCCATCATGTCATACCTGAGTTTGTCTGTCTTTATTCATGAACTATTTCACATACAGTATTTATAAGCCACCTAGGATCTTGTAAATCAAATGGGAGAAGCAAAAGTCTGTTCATTGATATCTCTAAGTGAAGCACAAGGTTGATGTAAAGTGGCAAGAAATGATTATTTTTTAAGTTAAATATAATGTTGTGAAAGAAAGCAATTGCATTCATGTTGTGATTAGAGGATATTTGTAGAAATTATTTCCTTTTATGGAGGCAAAAGAGTCATGTTGTTTGTGAGAATATGGCATGCTTATGAAAGAAAGTAGTTTTATACACAGGTTTTAGTTTTTCAAAACTTCAGATAAATATGTAATCAAGAGCCACAAAAGGCATCACTTGTCTGTTTTCTATTGGAATGCCGCTAAGGTCGACAAAAAATATCTGTGAAAAAACATGGCCGCACTTCCCTACCTTTCTATGTCTTTTTGCATATTGCCTGCATGACTTTCATATCCTTCCACCAGTGCATGTATTAGGTCATAATTTCATGGCTTGACTTCCATTCTATTACGTACAAACAGCTCTCTTTCTATTCAGGATTATGCTTTCATATCTAGTCCTCTGTAAAAATTCAGTGCTACATCTGAGTATATGAAATGCCTGGGACCACATGGCTCTGAGAACCATACATTTAATATAAAAGTTATAATGTGTGGGGATTTATGTGTATTAGTAACTGTCAATACAGAAAAAGCAATCTACGGTTATCACACAAGAATTGTTAAACACTGGGTAGATTAAAAATGAAAAAGGTATAAAACTTTCTGTAAGAGTGAAAATTATTTAAAAACTGTAACCCATTCTTTGACTTCAAATAAATGTATAGTAATTTGCTAGCAATTTCTTTGAATTGGTAACTCAAAAACGATATAAGAACACTGCTCCTTCTCTACTGCTTCTTCCATAACTTTTGAATTCTTCCCCAACCCCTAGCAGATCTGGATTTGGGGGAGCTGCTAATTAATAGGAAAGGTTCCAGAAGGGAGGAGAACATGAGCAGGATATAACAGGCAAGGCTGAAGGCACTACCCTTGGGTACAGTGGAGAGGCCACAAGCAAGCTCCACTCCCCAGTGCTAGGCTAGGAAAGACAGAGCCTCTGGGAACGGTCTCAGACTTAGAGAGAGAGGGCCAAAAGAAAGGAACTTCTTCACAGACCAAGTTTTAACTTCAACTTTCTGGAAAAACGAAACAAAACAGGGCTGTGTGTGTAAGTGTGTGTATGTGTATGTGTGAGTGGGAGGATCTGAAACTCCTTCTTAGAAAGAGATATTTACTAAAATTCCTCATCCGGGGTGTTACATGATGAAGGAAAGACACTTTGGCAAATGGGTTACAGTATTTTAGAACTAAATGGGAAATCAAGGTTCATATATGGAAACACCTCATTTTACAAATCAGGGTTAATGATTTTTCTTTCTGTAGTTGAGAGAGCTGTATGTATATGATTGTGTTCCCTTTACTCAGCCACTTTCTTTTTAATACCCAGGAGTGATGGGATGATTCATAGTAGGCACTCCAAAAAAGTTTCCATGAAGAACTGTTGTACAAAGCCAGTGGAATGCAAGAAAAAAAATGTGGAGGCAGCAGGGTAAACTCCCTGTAGCCCAGGTCATTCTCACTTAATTGATTTCTGTGTCTGCTTGGTCTAGGAAAAAAACATCTTTCCTGTCCTAGTACTATTTTTTTTTTTTTTTTTTTTTTTTTTTTTTTTTTTTTGAGACGGAGTCTCGCTCTGTCTCCCAGGCTGGAGTGCAGTGGCGCGATCTCGGCTCACTGCAAGCTCCGCCTCCCCGGTTCCCGCCATTCTCCTGCCTCAGCCTCCCGAGTAGCTGGGACTACAGGCGCCGCCACCTTGCCCGGCTAGTTTTTTGTATTTTTTTTTAGTAGAGACGGGGTTTCACCGTGTTAGCCAGGATGGTCTCGATCTCCTGACCTCGTGATCCGCCCGTCTCGGCCTCCCAAAGTGCTGGGATTACAGGTGTGAGCCACCACGCCCGGCCCCTAGTACTATTTCTACTGACTTAACCGTTTAAAAAATATGGGTGTGAGTTTTCTGTTGATAGTTAATAAATGTATTAAGCTGCCCCATGTTGTGCTTCTGAGCTATTTATTGTCATAGGAAAAAGCACAGTGGGTGAGAAGCAGAAGCTGCAGGTTTAATTCATGTCTGCCACGTCGTATTCCTTACTCCATGCTGTGGCCATAAATTGCACTACTTGTTTTACAGTTGGTTGTCCTCGAGCCCAGAGGGAACTAGGAGAAAGACATCTTAGATCACAGATCGCACATCATCCTTCCTTCACTACTACGGGGGAAAAAATGATTTTGAGATAATAAATCACTTATCCTTTACCTCGATAAGGAAAACCATGTTTGGTTTGGTTTGCTTTTTAGAAGAGCAGTGATTCTCAACAGGATGTCACAGGTACAACAGAAAGCATCAATGGATGTCTAGATTTTCTAGAGCAATCAAAAAATTGGTTTCTTTTTCATTACACATACATTTTCTGAATGCGGAGTTGCTAAAACATTCCTCAATGACTATGTACAGAATTTAGATTCTGCATTCTGCCTAGAAAGGGAGTATATATCTAATGTCATGAGATTTTAAAAAGGGATTTGGATCAAACAGTTGAGAAATACGTTACCACAAATACACCCTGGTTTTCTTTGATGTGCATATGATTGCTTTGGGTGGAATCTGAGCTGGTAGAACAGAGGGGCACAGGTAAAAATCCTTCCTTCCTAGTACTTTTTTCTCCTGTTGAATATTTTTAAATTTCTAATTGTTTTATATCAACAAATAGAATGAATACAGGTAACAAAAAAATACTTCTGTGGAAAACAACTTGATGATTTCCACAATTTGTAAGTTTTACTATTTTGAAGATAAAAACTTGTTAAACCCAAGTGGGCACTCAATTTTCTTTAGATGTATGTTGAGGAAAACATCAGATGACTAATATAGCATTATTGTCCAGTGCCAATTTAGTGGAACCTATGAATGGTATCCAATAGAGTACTACATTTTGGGTCTGGAAGAGAATGGATTCAAGTGTCAAAGTGAAACATTTGATTCAAAAGTTAAGTTTTAAATCTTATTCCTAATCTTAAGGATGCAATTTGTGGGCCCAAGAAAATAGTGAAATGTGGCTTATTAATGGGCCACCTCTCTAAACATTTTATAATTTTTACTTATACTTTTTGATTAAGTGCTACATTGTCAATATTCATGAAAAGTAGTATTGAGAAAGAGAAACAGGTTAGAAGGAGAACTGACTGACTCTTAAAAAAATGTTTACTGAGCATCAGTTATATGTAAAATGGTACACAGGATCTAAAAAATCATTAAACAATTCCTACACTAAGAAGATTATAGTTCACTGGGGGAATGAGTCAAATATGAATGCAATTATAATACAGGAGAGATTTTTAAGTGTGTGAGCAAGATAATATAAAGCATCAAAGGGAAAGAGAGCCTATGATGTAGGAGGGTCAAGAAAGTCTACATGCATATGTAAGATGAAGCTGCACTTGGAAGGATAGATCGAAATTTCCAAGTTCTAGAAATATAAGAAGGAAGGAGGATTTTAGGTGAAGAAATAAGCATCAGCAAAGGGAAGGGGGGTGAGGAGTGAATGCTGATACACTCAGAAGCATCAAATAGTTCAAATGCAACTGAAATTATGAGACAATCAGGAAATAAAGTTGGAAATGCAAGATAGAGTGGCTCAGAGATGACCATAACACTGAGAGGAGAGTACATTTATTATAGTGACATTGACAAGCCATGGAAGGATTTTGAACAGAGGAATGGTGTCATTGTGTAATTAGAGCTCTACTAGAGAGCACAGGGAGAATAAATGGCTTTGCTTGAGATTGCCTAGAAGTATGAAAATGCATTTCTCTGCATTGCACATTGGCTGCCTGTTTTGCAGAAATATCTATCACTTCTCTGGAACCTTTAGAAGGATACAAATGGATTGTTTCTAAAGTCTCATACAACCTGTGTATTTACTGCCCAGTGCTCTTTTTAATAACTATGGTCCCTGCCATAGACAAATTGGGAAATATTGGTCTTGGTTGGTCTTTATTTATGCCTGCTATTCTAGCATAATTACTAATAGCACACCTTTTCACTTTCCAAACTGTCCCATTTGGAAGATAAATTATATAATCACGCTGTAAAGACCCCATTCCTTATTTCATTCTCTTCCACACCCTAACACTCCACCCCAAAATGAAATAGTATAAACTTGGCTGTAAGCCAGACACAATGATTTTGAAGTACCAACCACAAACCATTTTGATTATTTCCCCCACTAAAGGAAGCACTTCCTTCCAATCCAACAGTTACTGAAAACTAATAATAGTCACTGTGATATGCACTGTGAAGAAAGAAGAAATTAGTAATTCACAGCTTCTAACCTCAGTGAATTCATAATCTGAGGGAGTATATGAGGGGTTCATAAATGACTCCAGTATAACCAAGATATCTCAAGTTTTAAAAGAGTGAAATAGAGTTTAAACTGTTTATGATAAAGGTAATATTTTATATGGTTTGAGAACTGAAATTCAGATGAGGAATGAGGGGAGCAAAGACATTCTATTTAGAGGGGATAAAATGAATAAAAATACAAGGGAGGACTGTGCCAGACAAGATGAAGGAACATAGTATATTGATTTAAAAAGAAAATGTGTTGGTTTAAACACTGATATGTATTTACTATTTATGTCAAAATGGAACGCTTTTGTCGAAATAGCAACAAAAGTTAATTGGAATATTGATCTCACTAAAAGCGGAAACCTATGTGTGTTTTAAAAGTGTGACTGTTGTTCAGAATTCAAGATTCAAAACTTGACATACTCTAGGGATGGTGAGTGACATCTTGCAGGAAGGGAAAAAAAATTAGCCTGAATGATTCCTTGGGCTGAAAAGTTGAGAATTACCTTTTCCCATTCCTTAGACTTCTACAGAGACAGATATGGTGTCTTATCATTTATAGGGACTTAGTAATGACATTTTAAAACTAATCAAAGCTAGGAACAAAATTCACACTGACTCTCTGTTTATTATGAGTTGATTTTACTTATTAAATAGTCGTCTTAGAAATAGGACCAGAAGTCTTTTCTCTGGTCACTGCTCTAAATGCAAATAGTAATCCTGAAGCTGAATATAAGACATTTATTCAAAATGAGAATCCCAGCTGGGAAGTAAATAACAGAGCAGAAGGAAATGTGAATATCCCATTTAAAAACCAACTGCACCAAGTAAAAAACAACAAAAATTTAAGATACTATCTTTGCCATAAAATTTTTTAATTTGATTTTGGGACAAGGATATATACGTAAGATGTAATATATGAAGATAAATATTGGGAGAAGACACGTCTTTTCCACACATCAATATTCTCCCTTTCCACAGCCTCCTTCATCACTTTCATCTCACCCAAGAAGACCATGTGGGCAATTGAAGAGATAATAATAGGGCAGGTGAGGGTAAGCCATGGCGAGAGGAAGGGGTGAATCAGTGACTTGATTTAAAGCCAAAGGGAGTGGATAAGAGGAGAACTGGGCTTCAAGGTAAATGAGGAGACATCTAAGCTTGTACTCATTTCTTTCTCTTTTTTAAGCAACCTAATCCTCCACTTCCATAAAGCAGAATTTGAAAGCATTGAATGTTAGCATATGATTGTCCTACAGACATTAGGGGAAACAGTGAGGTTCCACTAAATACAACCTCCTTAAAAGAAATAAGTAGTTCTATGAAGTGTCTGTAAAATCTTTTCAAAAGTCTTACTTTATACTTCCCCACAGTTGATGTCCTTAGTTGGTCTGAGAATATAGCACCTATACTATTCAAAAACTATTCTTTTCCATTTTCTGCAAAAAAAATATATATATATAAATTTCTTATTTCTAAGTTGATTGATTTCATGTTTGATATGGACTAACTTTATATATTCTGATTTTTAAATTGTTCCCGTTTCTTTTTCAAAGACAAAGTACAAATGGATGATTGTATGGATTCGAGCTGAGATGGCTTCACCAGATAATGTTCACCTGTCAATTTAAAATTCAGTAACTGGGGTTAAGATAGAGCACATGTTGGTTCTAGGTGAGGGAATAACTGGCAAGAATAAAACATTTTTGGAATGTTAGTGAATGTGTGTGTAACATAAATTGATATTTCATGCAAAACTTGTAATCTGAATTGCATCTTGTCTGTATTTCTTAAATGGCAAAAAGATTTCCTTATACAAGCTGAAAGAGGGAATTTTGAGTCAAGCTGTGGTGTGTTGCCAGAGGCGGAAATTTATGAAACACTCTTGTCAGCTATGCTGGAAACACTACAAAAGAAATAGTTCTACTTTCTTATTGGTGCTAAAGCCACTAATAGGTGCAGTTTAGTATAATACCCCTATGAGAATTACCACCCCCGAAGTGAGCTTGCCTTGGAAAGAACTCTGTACAGGCATTTTCTTTTTCCTTTTAAGCTTGCGCAAAACACCCAAAGGGGCCATTTCCAATCCAGCCAGTGATCTTTCTCAAGTTTATTCTTTCTCAGATCACAGAGACAATGGGGAATATGCCCTGTTTACTCAAATCAGTCTGGATTAGTGTCACTCTATTGATGGAATCAGAATGAAAAGGAAAACCATTACCCTCTCAAAGGGCAACATCAGATGTTTGGGGAATGGCATGATTACTTTTAAATAGACCGTGTGAGACTCCGCCACAGACTGAGGTTGAGGACTCCACAAGACACACATGAAGAGAAACAGTAATACTGGATGAGGCAGAAAGCTCTTCATAAGCCTTAGGCCTGGGAAATTATTTCAACAGACAATCCCCAAATGCTTGAAAGGCTAAAAATCAGAATGGTGCGATTTCAGAGAAGAGGGCTTTTCTGCCTTCGTTCTTCGCTCCAGTACCTCACCCCCAAATATTTATCTCCAGGTCAAATCCTTTCCAGTCATGAAGCCGGGCTGGGGAGAAACTTCACCCTGAAAAAGTTCTCAGATTCCCCCATTCAGGATAACACGTCCATCCTCTGAACTCTTTGACTCTGTTTCTTCCTCATTGCTCTCTGTGTGCACCAGATCCTTCCTCCCTATCCTTTGACTGAAGACTCTGGGAGGGTAGAGGATGTGTTATGCTTATCTCTGTATCCCCTACAGGGCCACTCAGTAACGCTCCCTGAATGTGATGAGAACGTGCATCTGTTGCTGTCGCTTGAAGAGATGGCTTCAGCTAGGAATATATGGTGTATTGTATATACTTAAAAGGCTGTTTGTAATTGACTTTTGCACACAAATAAATAAAGCGAGCCCACATATTATACAAGCCTCTTCTATCTATATGCTCTGCAGGTCACCAAATTGTATCGTTTTCCTTTACATCTTGCAAGTCGTGTTGTTGTTTGTTTGTTTGTTTTAATAAGCCCAATATTATTTCCATTATCTTTTAAATAACAAGTTTTTAAAAGACAGGGCAGATGACTTGTACAGTATCAAGTAATTACTGTAAAGTATGTGCTGCTTTCATATAATTGATTACTCATAAGGACAGAGAATGTGTTTGATTTAAAAAAAAAAAAGATTAGATTTTTATCTTGCTTTGCAGGCCCTCTTTCAAAGTGTTTCCTTGCATCTGCACTGTTCCCTTGATTCAGCTTATCCCCTGCAGGTCTCTCTGTCCTCACCAGAGATGGAGGTAGTTTGATCTGGGTGAATAAGCTTGATGATTTGCAAACGCTCTCTCCTTTTAATTCTCTATAGTGTTATCACTAAAGGATGTCTGAGAAATCTCAAAGCAATTTTTCTCTTAAACGTGGTATTCCAACTTTTTTGTTTATGCTCATATCTTTTATAATAGGATAAATAGAATAAAATGAATAAGATGAGTGTCTTTTCAAAAGTAAGGCATGTCTTCTGCATAGCTCAAAACTTCAGTTTTATTTTGCAGTTGAAGTGACAGCTGAGAGGAACACTCCAATGTTATATAAGTCACCATATCTAATTGCAAAGTAATCACTAAAAACTTTAATTATCTCAAATATAATTTAAAAAGCAGCAATCAGCACAGAATTTGACAAACAAAAGCAAATTAGAACTCATGAAACAGTGTTCCCCACTTGAATACCTATAGACTAACAAGACTGAGTAGTACACTCCTTGTTTCAAGCTTCAGTTTTCCAGTCGCAAATAAAAACTAGTGTTTCAACCTTTGAGTGTTTGTTATATTGGAGCATAAATTTATATCATTTGCAAGAAAGGATTTATAAGTCTGATAAACTATAATCTCAGTTCCTTAAACATACATTTGTAAACTATTAATTATGGCTTTTTTCTAAACTGAATTCTGGCTAACTGGGCATAAAATCATGGAAATTAGGCAGGGAGGGACCAATTTTGTGGCCTATCTACCAGAAACTAAATGTCTTTCTCTAAGCTTGTTTTGGGGTGGTTTCTTTTCAAAAGCAACCTGCATTTGGCCATGTGTACCATCAGTAAGAAGTGAATAATTGTATGACCACAAAGATATGGCTTCTTATTGCTGACCTAGATGCATTAGAAACAAAACCTAGAACATCTAGGTTAGAAAACACTGCCTTGGCACAAAAGTGTGTATGTGTTTGTTTTAAGGAAGTAGAAGCTCATTAATAAACTTCCCAGCTAGGTGTGAGCTACCAAGTATTACTCATTGCATTGTGAGTGACAGGACTGGCTGTTCTGCTACTAGTTCCCATAAAAGCTGAAGCTAAAAGCACAATTCCCACCTACCAAGACAAAGCTAAACAAAAAGTAAAGCTCATAGAGATTATTTAGTGATGCACTACAACATTTGTCTGACGGTAGCATATAAAGAAATGAATCAAATTTGGACACAGACTTACTTCAGGATAAAATAAATGCTTAGTTGTATTAGAATAAAAGAGATACTTTCTGCAAGTCTTTTTTATTTTGAAGTGGTTTGCATTTATTCTTTCGAGAACTATTTCCTGAGCATCTATTATGTTTCAGCATTATCCCAGGTATTGGGGGTTCAGTACTAAATAAGCCACATATATTCTCTCATTAACTTATTGCCTAGCAGAGAAGACCAACATTTTTTAAAAGTTTATACATATAGTTAATTTCTATTATGATTATATGATACAAAGGGAAAGTGCTAGGAAAACGTGGAACAAGAGAATAATCTGAACAGTCAAAGAAGACTTCTGGGAGATGACATTTGAGCTAAAGGTTGAACAATGAATTGGAAAACAGCTGGCATGTGCAAAAGACTTGAGGACTGAAGGAGTAAGCCTTTAAAAAAATGAAGAAAGTTCTATTTGGCCAAAGCAGAGTTTCAAATAGTGCCTCACAGGCCACGTTAAAGACCTGAGGCCTTTATTCTAGGAGAATAGGGAGCTGCTCAAGGAATTTAAGCTTCAGAGTGACAAGATCAGATTTGCAATGCCTTTCAAGTGGTAGCTACAAGGAGTTGGGTCTCTGACCCTTTGCAATTATACCCATTCTGACTAAGAAGGGGGAAACTTTTTATATCCTGTCTTTAATGAGTGGGGGGAAAAAAAAAAAAGCAAATAAAAGAGGTGTGCTTTTCTTGATTGTAACTTTTAGATAAAAATTCCAGGCAGAAATGTGAGTGATTCCTATTTACCTGCAATCAGAATGAAAGCTACTTAGGAAAGCGGGTTCTGGAGCCAGATTTACTGGTTTTACATCCAGGTTCTTCTCACTACCTTGGGCAAGTTACTTAATCTTGTGGAACTTCAGTTTCCTCATCTATAAAACGTGTATAAAACATAGATATTAATGCCATGTATCTCATGAGAAATAAGTAAAACCCTGCAAAGCAATTGAACACTCTGAGACACATAATTAGAACTCAGTAAGAGAATTAATAAGAGTAGAAGTAATAACTCCTATTCTTTTATAGAGGGGATGGAAGATGGATGATAAGTAGATTTCAGAGTTTTAAAATTTATTTTTATTTCATTTTTTTACTCCTGATAGTCACCATTACTTTAATGAAATTGATATGTCTTCAGTGTCATGTCATGGTAACTAAAGCTTATTTTCTGTGATGAAATGTTAATCACATTTAATCACCCCATTGTTTTAAGTCACAATTTAGGATAAGAACTAGACAAATATACTACCAACGTTATTTTTAAAATATTTTTAAGCTCACTTTCAAAACCAAGTATGCATTACTGCTGAGCTTCTAAAGGCAATATGGAATGCTTAACATAAAGATGGGTTAACATTCATTGAAGAATTTTATTACTATGTACTTTCTTCTTTTAATATTACCACATCTGCTATATAGAGTTATTAAAACATATTGATTGCTATAGATTGAAAATCTCTTCAAACCTATTTTGATTCACTTTGAATAAACTGAAATTCTGAATATTCCCCTAATACCAGAATTTAAAAATATTAAATATTAAAATTCTATCCTGCTTTCTGCTTAGTTTAATACTTCTTTGACATAAAATGATACTACTTTTTTTCAGGATTGAGATGCCTTCTGATTTTCATTTTGTTGATTTGTCATGATTATTATAGGATTATGTACTAAAATAATAGAATTGAAAAGTTTATTTTTCTTAACTGAGTTCTACACATGTTAATTTAGCTGCATTTGGATCAAGTTTTAACTTTAATACTTTTCACACTTCCTGTCTTTTCAAATGCTGTATCTAATGTTTGTTGACATTATTGTCCACCTGATCAGCCAACTTTGTATTTATTTGCCTCACCTGCTGTTGGGGCTTCTAGAGCTCTTTATCCTACATCATGGAATCTTGGCGCTCAAAGGAATCTTGACACTGTGTCAGAACACAGGACATCTAGTGAACTCTCTGCTTACAGTCTTGATAGTTTTGGGTGTGCTTAAATACTTTATTCTTATATTTTGTTCTTTGTAATGTGAGTATATATTAAGTATTCACTTTTTAGAATAATTTCAGAAAACAAAATGAGTGAAATATGTTTTTACTTAATAAAATGTTGTTTTGAGAAAAACGTGATGCTAAATAAATTCTTCAGTTGGAAAGATGCTGTTTTAACTTGACATTTTTATACCAATACCTTTTCTTAACCTGGAGTAGAACACTGTAAGTCAATTGTGTTTAATTCTAGCATAAAAGAAACCATCATTCTCTGAGGTGGGGCAGGTGGTAGAAGACGAAAAAATGACAAGTATGTCTCCCTTAGGCAGTGCTTGTTGAAAAGTCACTATCCTGCTGATATTTGGGGATGGAAATGCAGTACTCTCTGCTGAAGTATAATTGAATGAATGCTTTTAAAGCCAGGGTCATGAAGTAACGCTGTTTTCTTTACCCATGAGGGGCTGTAGAATGTTCATAAAAGCACCTCCGTGAAGCCTCAGGTGAAAAGTAGTTATCAGCCGAGGAAACTGCATGTGCTGCCTAAAATGTTTCAGATTTCTAAGTTTGGCCAGGGACATCTGTATAGAGAGAGAACAGTTACCTCAGAAAACTGTTTCAAAAGCAGTCTCATAGCATTGTTTTAACATAGCTTCACAGATGAGGATGGCCATAAGTCACAGAATGTTAGAACTGGAGTTCCCTCTCACTGAATCCTCAAATTCAGTCTCCTCAATTTTACATAGACTTTGGATTATGGTAAACTAAGGTCCACAAGTTGTTCAGCTACCTTGCCCAGGGGTGCACAGCACACTCGTGGCAGTGTTGGGACTTAGACTCCCTGTAAACAAGTCTAAGTTCAGAGTTCTTTTGCATTACTAAGATCCATACAGGAGTGTAAGGAGTACTGAAGCATGTTCAATCCCCTAGCCTCATCTAACAGTCACTCATGGATTATAAATACAGTTTCTTCCAAGTGAAATTTGGGAATGCTATTGTATCTTGTAACAAACGTCTGGTTGAATCGAGATAAATTATGATTATATATCCCAACAGTAATCTCTTCTATATCTGATTTGGTCCCTATCCCATTTTTTAATAATCTCTTACTATATATTGTTGGCTATTGTTGCTATAGTGTCATAAATTTACTATTATACATAGTAATATCTGAAAAAGAGAACGTTTTTAAAAATTCTCTTGGCCAGGTGCAGTGGCTCACACCTGTAATCCCAACACCTTGGGAGGCCGAGGCAGGTGGATCACCTGAGGTCAGGAGTTCGAGACCAGCCTGACCAACATGGAGAAATCACATCTCTACTAAAAATACAAAATTACCCAGTTGTGGTGGCACCTGCCTGTAATCCCAGCTACTCGGGAGGCTGAGGGAGGAGAATCTCTTGAACCTGGGAGGCGGAGGTTGCGGTGAGCCAAGGCACTCCAGCCTGGGCAACAAGAGTGAAACTCCATCTCAAAGAAAATAATATACATATTTGATAGATAAATTGGTGGAGAGAGATTTTCAAAAACACAAGTTACAGGAAAATCTCTATTTCTATTGCACTGGTCAAATGGCTTCATTGGATTCCCTTTTTGATGTTAAATACTTTTATATGAAAATAATTACATCATCAACTTTAAGTAAATATAAATCCAATTATTTATTATTGAGCTATAGCAATATATGTTGACACAGTTTTGTTTCTTCACGGTGAAAACAGTTTGAGATTCAGCTCCTGGGTATCTTTATACCTACATGCAAGCTGTATGTTTCAGAATGCCCTCAGGGTGTTCTGTGATTGCATGGAATATGTCAAGTCCCTGTGACCAAGGTGTACTTCATCCTTTCTGTGGTCAGATCAGCTAGTTTGTGAGGAACCTGAATATATCATAACTACAAATAAATTTTCCAGGGTCCAAGCGGTGAGTCTTCTATTTCAAAGTTATTTTATAGGAAATGAAGCATCTGTTTGGAATCACAGGAAATGGTTTATTTTACTTTAGAAGGTTCACAGTAGATATCACAGAAGTTGTGTTCATTTTTGCCTTTAACGTTTTCCATTCACTCATTATTTGACTGTCTGCAGAGTATGTTAAAGTTATTCCAAAATCAAGATACCTTGTGTTTAGAAGGGGAGAACCTACTTCCTATTTCACTTCAAATATGCCAATAACTTTTGTTTCCTAAGAAACACATGCATATGGGACATGGGGGCTCTATGGACTTCAAGGGCCGTTTTTATGGCTGATTTGAAAGTGTCATGTTCTAATCTCTGAGACTGACTCTTTGACTTGTCATGGTCAATAAGCATTTCATTAACATCCCAGTATAATACACATTTCTCTCCTCTGTTATAGATTATTGGCAGTAAATAAGGCAACAAGTACTGCTCCCTTTACCCCACCAGATTTGCTGTGATAGAAAATAAGGGATAGATATTATTCACTTGACCTGGGACAGCTTCATGGGCACAAAAACTGCAATTGGTCACACAGAGCCCTATCTTAGAAAAGCACCATTCTTTGTTTAATGCTTTGCTATCATCATTTTGAAATTCTTAACCTATGAACAAGAGGTTCTGCATTTTCATCTTGCACTGAGCACTACAAATTGTTTTGCTGGACCCGTCTGGGTAACACTTGTTCTTCTTGACTATGATGGCCCACCCTTGGCCTCCAATTGTACCTTGTTAACACAGGTGATCTTTCTTTAAATCAAAGGAATAAGTAAATAAGAATATTTTCTTTAGATATTTTTAAAATTAACTTCCAAAGAACGAATGGCAGGCTCATGATTTATTGATTTTTAATAAACTAAGAAAAGTATGTCAATGGATTTCTAATCACTCAGTTCTGACTTCGGTGGGTTTGTTGTTGTGTCTGTTTATTTTAAGCTGGCATTCAAAGATAGTAGTGTTGGTTTTATGCTTTCCAGGAAAAGACAATGGAGTATACTACTTGGCTTATATTTCTGTAAAGTATTACTTGAGAAGAGTTTCAATTGAAATGTGTTTTCCCACTTTTATTTTGTGTAGTAGGCTGTTTCTCATCAATCCTAAGAAATATACTTTTATGTTATATTATTTGAGGATTTAGCATTGGTAACAGATCTTGTTCTTATGTATAAAATCTCACCTGGAACTGTATGTAATTTAAAACTATGACACTTAAAAGTAGACCCATCAGGCCTAAACATGAGGATAGGCTGGGCGCGGTGGCTCACGCCTGTAATCCCAACACTTTGGGAGGCTGAGGTGGGCAGATCACGAGGTCAGGAGATCAAGACCATCCTGGCTAACATGGTGAAACCCCATCTCTACTAAAAATACAAAAAATTAGCCGGGCATGGTGGCAGGCGCCTGTAGTCCCAGCTACTCGGGAGGCTGAGGCAGGAGAATGGCGTGAACCCGGGAGGTGGAGGTTGCAGTGAGCCGAGATCATGCCACTGCACTCCAGCCTGGGCGACAGAGCAAGTAGACCCATCAGTACCCACAGTGCTATTAATGACTTTTGAAATATAGTTTCTGCTTTTGTTGGTTCTCAATTTTTCAGTCTTACTTTCATTGCAAAGGACTCTTTCATGACTCCTCAGTAAATGGAATTTTCCCTTTCTTTTTCTTAATATCCATAAAATCAGTTTACTTAAGAAATCATATAGCAATATACAGCCTAAACCCTAAACCCTTTTTCAAAATTGTAATTAGCTTTTTTTATTCATTAAAACATTTTCATCTCATTAAAAATGATTTCTTCCTTTAAAATTTCCCAGAAAGTATGACCTTTTTATTTTCTGCTGTTCAGTTTAAACACATCATCAAAGACAGATAATTATTAATGTTATATGAGCATAACAGGAGATTTATAAACCAGAAATATATTTTCTGGGAACCAACTTTCAAGTTGCCCAGGTAAGTTTTATTAATTTCACTAGTGAAGCCCTGGGATAAAGCAGCGCCTAAATCAGACTTATTTACCCTTGGCATTATATGGCACCAAACACTGTTTCAGGACAGTGGAAGAACAGCCTGGGAGGCCTTTGGCCTGATCCAGCCTTGTCCAGGCCCACCCACAAGGAGAAATAGGAAGGAAGGCCAGTTAGTATGCAAAGTAGCATGGCTTATTTTGAGGTCCCATTAATTGTTGGTCAACAAAACAATGGCAGGATTTGAAGAAAGAAATGTATTGCAGCAGAGTCACCATATACTTTGAACTGCAAAGGGAGACTGAGGAAATGTTGCCTTAAGGCCAAAAACCCTGGCTCAAAACACAGGTTCCTCAGGTGGCTCAGAGGCAGACCAAGTTCACCAAGTCAAGGACATTTTCCTGCTACCCCCTTGGGGATACGGGCCTTCACCAAACCACCCTGGACATGGATCTCCTGCTGTTCAGAACCCACTCAATAAACAACAGAAGCAAGCAGATTTTTTTTTTTTTTTTCCCCCTTACATGGAATTTTCCCTTTTTTTAAGTCCTTGTTGAATTGAAGAGTGTTTGCTCACTGGCTTTTAAAGTGTAGTCCCGAAACTTTTTTCTTCATTTGTATTGGGTTAAAAAAAAATCAAGGGGCCCATGCGTCTTTGTTCTCATCCAAGCCCACAATTAGCTGGGGTTCCTTCTGTGCAGTTAGAAGCAGGAGGGAAGGGGGTGGCCCAACAGGCATTTTACTGCCTGCGAGAAAGTGCTGTGAGTTTCTTTGTCCTTTTTGTCAGGGACGGCTGCCTCCCTAATTGTACTGCTGTAGGGAGGCACGTGCCTTTGGAAGCATTATCTGATTCCTACAGGACGTTCAGGAGTGCTTTGTATACTGACCCTTAACTTCAACACAAAGAGTATCTTCTCAATCCCCTTCCCAGGCTGTTGCCTCAGGCTTGGATACCTAAGAACTGTAGTTCAGCCAGGGTGGGGACCATTTATATGGGATCAGGTTTTATTTTTTTGTCCCCTAGTTGTCTTACCTGCAGTTTGGCCACACTCACCAGGAGAGAAAGCCGAAGATGGTGGATAAGCAGTGGATAGCAGCTATAGAAGTCAGAGCGGAGACAAGGCGAGACAAACAGCTGCTCTTGTCAGCATGGGGATAAGTGTAAAGAGATTAATAGTTATTTGAAGAGCAAATGGGGACATGGCATTTGGCAGTGGAATGCGAATGCATGAATGTAATGGAATGGGCATGCGACTAGTAACATTTAGACAAATGCTCCCCGGACTGAATGGAATGGCAGAGCCCACTTCTCCTCCCCCTGTGAAAATAATAATAATAATAATTAATAAAATAATTAAAAGTTTGAAATTTTTAAAAAGATAAGCCTAGCTCCTATTTCTTTGTAAGTTTGTTCTTCTCTATAGTTTTACTTAATCTAGGACTCTCAGTTACATTTCAATTGAAGAGCTAGGCCTATTTCCTTTAAAAAAAAATATGTATGAATAGGACTCCCTTAATCTTTTGGTTTTTTTTTCTCGTTCATTAGATTGATGAAACAAGATCTCTATGTGTTGGAAGGTTTTACAAAGGGAAAACAACTGTACCATAAGCTGGTTGCCCCTTCTGTTCATTTTGGCTCAGGTTTAGAAATGACGATAGGCTGATTTGCCTACTCAGGCTGACAGTTTTGATGGCACGGGCAGAGCCCTGAACTCTGAACCAGAAGATTGAGCTCCGAACGCCCCAGTCGTTGTGTTAGCGGATGCTAGGGCAAATGCTTTACCTCTCTGATAGTAATACAGTAAAGTTTTCTATACAGTAAACTGAGGCAAAATTAATTTATTCTTTCATAAATATGTTCTTGAGTACTTTCACTCTGTGCTTGGGCTCATTCACATAGAAGACATAAAAACATCTGGCAGAAGGAAATATGTGAGCTAATGTATTTTTTAATTACATTGAGCATAGAATTTTCTTCATAACTAGTTGGTATTTCTCTTACAAATGTTCTACTCTAGAAAAGAATAAATTTCTATTAAGAAAATAAAAGAACAAATAAAAAAAAATTAGACCAGTTTGGATGATTTACTAGCATGTTACTTTTTAAAATACATAGTTGGGTCTCCCTAACCCTGCTACGTATGATCCTCCAGGCTTTGTGGAACCAGTCCTTAGGGGGCTGGGTGATACACTATTGGTACTCCGGGACAGAATGTAGAATTGTAAGACTAAGAGAAAAATTCGAAGGTCATTTGATTTTGCCCCCTATGCAACAGTTTAACACTTGAATCCCCTCTGGAACATACCTACCAAGTGCTCTTTCTCATTTTGTGTAACATGCCCCCCACCACCCCCCAACAACCTCAAAATGGAATAACAGGCTGTGTTCATTTGAAGACTTCCTAAGCAGCTACTGAGCACTGGGAACGTTTTGCCTAGCTTGTGAATAAGCGTATCCTCTACTTTCAAATGCTCTTTAGGAAGTCAGTCTCCAGAGGCGGCACAGAGAGCTGAGTGATCTGGAAAAGCCATTACACACACATACACATGCTCAGACTTCTCTTGTTTTCTCTGTTTGTCAAAAATCAACGGTTTTACTTTGAATGTGAAGTGTTTCCGACCTGAAGTCCATCTCTGTAGAATGCATTCACCCATGGATGCCTTTTTTTGGAGCAATGATCTGTGGCTTCCATGGCTAATATTGGGGTTTCTGGGTGTCCTTGCAGCCACAGTACACGAACCTGGGGCTCTTGAACAGCATGGACCAGCAGATTCAGAACGGCTCCTCGTCCACCAGTCCCTATAACACAGACCATGCGCAGAACAGCGTCACGGCGCCCTCGCCCTACGCTCAGCCCAGCTCCACCTTCGATGCCCTCTCGCCATCACCCGCCATCCCCTCCAACACCGACTACCCAGGCCCGCACAGTTTCGACGTGTCCTTCCAGCAGTCAAGCACCGCCAAGTCGGCCACCTGGACGGTAAGAGCAGCGGGCACGCACATGCCTGACCCCAGTCCAAGGACGGGCTTCACCACATCCCAGGGCTTTCTCTCCCTTCCCAGTTTAGCGATTCCACGTTCAATGGTGGAAAACTTGTCTTCGAATATTTAATACTGAACCAGAGAGAGAGAAGGTGCCAGTTAGTGGGAAAAGTCCCAATTTAGGAACCAAACGTCTGCATTCTAGCCAGCTCCTGGCAGCTTCAGTCAGTGTGCTCCTGCCTGCTTCACACTGTTGTATGCCAAAGTTGATGGCAAAGTAAAGAGCACTGTGCCAAGAAGTATGGTAATCATGGGATATGTGTTTACAGTCTCCAGAAAAGTGTTTACCAGTCTCATTATTGTAAAAGAAGTAAGTGTCACATTAAGGTGTGATTTTAAAAACTGAATAAAATAATAAATATAGTGTTATAAAAATTCAGAAAATAAAATCCTATTTATGAAGGAAGGATGAATATATTTATACATGTAGGTATCAATAAATTATAATTTATCAGTAAATTGTATAATTTCTTATAATAAATTACTATTTATTATAATAATTTATCAGTGAATTATAATTTATTGATATGTATATATTTAATTTAGAAATATTCTTTTCGAAAAGGAAGCCCTTAAATATACACATCAGGGCCCTGAATTAGTCCAAAGAAATTGTTTTAAAAAATCTTTCTGCATATAACTTTTCTAAGAAAGCATGGAATTTTCTTTTCATAAATTAGGAAGATGCAAGAATTAGTCCAAAGAAATTGTTTTAAAAAATCTTTCTGTATATGGCTTTTCTAAGGAAGCATGGAATTTTCTTTTTCATAAATTTGATACAAGAATATTTTATTTCCAAGTGCATTTTGAAATGTATTATAACACGAATAAAGTTCAAGTATAAAAGAGGACACCTACAAAGTTGGTTTTAACTGGTTGATCAAAGAATGTTCAAGACCAAAGTGGTATGTTTGTCAAACAACTTAATGTTTATATAGTTTGTAGAAATGCTTCCAAATATCATCATCTTAATAAAAAGTAGCTTTAGAATTGTTTTTGACAGCTTTTTCCCTCTTTGACAAATGGGTTTCTTTAGAAAGCATTTCTATGTTTATCTTATATATAGTACCTAGTTCATTCCAGTCTTTAGTTGTGTATTTTATAAAATGATCCGCATGCATAAAACCTATTACACTCTACCATCATTTTACATCCATTTCCTCCTTTTCACCTCCTTTCTTTGTGAAGTACACAGGACAAGTTTTATAAGTCCCACTGTACTAGTGAGGAAAGCTGAAGAAGTTGGAGGTTAAGTTGAGAGGCATGCCTAAAGTTCCAGAACCTTGTGTGTAGCTGGGCTTGTTTTCCATTTCTTCTTCCCTCTCACTGGATTGTATCCTTTCTTTCAACCATTTTATGTCAGGATCTCCCCAAATTGTCTAAAAATTAATGTTGTTTTAGTTCTTTCCTCTTGTGGTTTGAGAAGTAAGTCTCCTGTGGCTCATATTTCAACTGTAGAGCAAAAGTATCAGCTTAAAATTTGATCTCTCCTCCACTTGTTACTCATAAATTGTGTCATAATCCTTAGTTTCCTTTACATTTATAATTCTGGAGGCGATGGATACTGCAGGTGAGTAAACTTAGAGTTTATAAGCTTCAAATAGTTGGTTGATTGATCTAAGCAGGATCTTGCTAAAGAGCCACAAGAATAACCATTTTATAAATGGAGCACTGATATCTCTTAGGTCACCAACTGGACATTTACAATCACCAGTCTTCAAAGCTAACAGTTACTAGTTTAGTTTACTCCGCCAGGGCTCCACTGTATTAGGAGTGGGCATGTCTGACGAGATGGGCATCTTAGAGCTGCTAAATGAATAATCGCTTTTTTTCCCTGTAAAATTGTTAGAAAACCATGGAGATGAAGCTTGGTGTAAGTAAGACATCAAATTAGTTATCCTTCCCTGTCCCTTCCTCACTACTTTCTCATATAGAAATCTTAAAGTCAGCTGGGCATGGTGGCTCACACCTATAATCCCGGCACTTTGGGAGGCTGAGGCGGGTGGGTCATGAGGTCAGGAGTTGAAGACCAGCCTGGCCAACATAGTGAAACCCTGTCTCTACTAAAAATACAAAAATTAGCCAGACGTGGTGGCGGGTGCCTGTAATCTCAGCTACTGGGGGGACTGAGAAAGGAGAATCGCTTGAACCCAGAAGGCAGAGGTTGTGGCGAGCTGATATCGCGCCACTGCACTCCAGCCTGGGCAACAGAGCAAGAGTCTGTCTCCTCCCTCCAAAAATTTAAAAAAAAAAAAAAAAAAAAAACTGAAGTTATTTTCCGGTTTAGCACAATCCTAAACCATCAATCAAAGCCCCTCTTTCAGAGAAGTCAATTATCTCACTCAAAAAGGTTGGAGATCTCTACCAAAATGGTAGGTTTAAAAGAAAAGAAAATATTCTGGAGGAGTACGCTGGTAAAATTTCCTTACATGTGACAGCAGTAATATCAGTGGCCTGAAAAAAGGGCTGCACTGTGGTGATGAGCAAAGAACACTGACTGGGAGACAGAAAACCTGTGTTACGGTCTTGATCATTGATGCACACTTAGCCAAGTCACTTTATCTTTCTAAAATTCAGTCTGTGCCTCAGATGAGAAAGAGGATGAGGATGGTGAAACCTACTCTGTTTTCTTAAGGTGAGATGATAGTATTAATAATTAACATAGAAAGTTTTTAGAAGGACTTTGGTTCTTACTGATATATCATCTGCCATTCATGAGTGTCCTTGGTTAAGTGATTTTGCGTCTCTTGGATTTTTGTTCAATTTGCTGCATTCTACCTATACA
This sequence comes from Macaca mulatta, assembly GCF_049350105.2. Classification (NCBI taxonomy): domain Eukaryota; kingdom Metazoa; phylum Chordata; class Mammalia; order Primates; family Cercopithecidae; genus Macaca; species Macaca mulatta. The sequence continues at coordinate 8,839,541 of NC_133407.1, read as the reverse complement.
TTTTACAATAAGGTTTCTACTCATTTATCACATGGTAATTATATTTTTATTAAATTTCTTTCTTGTTCACAACCAGGCTTATTTCAGGCCCAGTTGCATTTCTTCTAAATTAGGGTACTTGAACCCTTATCTGAGCAGCTACTGAGATCACCAAAAATGATGTAAGTTTTTCGTCATGGATACCTGCATCTTAACTTCTAATTCTTTGAGCCAGATTATATATCCTCATGTTAATTTAATTTAATTTAATTTAATTTAATTTAGTTTAATTTATTTATTTATTTTTTGAGACAGAGTCTTGCTCTGTCGCCCAGGCTGGAGTGCAGTGGCGCGATCTGGGCTCACTGCAAGCTCCGCCTCCTGGGTTCACGCCATTCTCCTGCCTCAGCCTCCCGAGTAGCTGGAACTACAGGCGCCCGTCACCACGCCCAGCTAGTTTTTTGTATTTTTAGTAGAGACAGGGTTTCACCGTATTAGCCAGGATTGTCTCCATCTCCTGTCCTCGTGATCCGCCCGCCTCGGCCTCCCAAAGTGTTGGAATTACAGGCGTGAGCCACCACACCCGGCCTATCCTCATGTTTATAAACAGACTTCCCATTTTAAAAAGGATTTTTTCATATATTTGTCTCAGTTGAGCCTCATAACCAAGTTTGTAATCCCCAGTTTTATAGATGAGGAAACTCGGAGACATAAAGGTCACATGGCTAATAACCAGCCAAGGATGGGGAAGAATCCAGGCCTTTCTCACCCCAGTTCAAGTCTCTCCACCATCCTAGTTAGCCTCTCTCTCCTCTGGATTGAGAGCAGGGAGGGGCATACAGGAGCAGGCAGTGCCTGTGTAGTTTGGAGCTTGCCTCTCACATCACAGAGTCCAACTGGTAGAGAAATTTTTTGTGCCTTATTATACAACACCTATTTCTTAGGCATTTGTCCTTTTTAAAGCAATTTTTCAAAATAAAATGCTGCATTTTAGAACTGCCCACAAACTGGAAGAAACAGAAGCAACTGTCATTAGAGGGAGGTCATGTTTATCGCATAGTCTTCTGGTAATTCTTTAATAAAAATATTTTTAGTACCATTTTATCACTTGCAATCCTTTCATGTCAAGTTTTCTTTTTTAACTTTTCTGGTTTTACCCTCAGGATTACTGTCAAAATATAGCTAATATATTTAAAGTGTATGTGCGTTTTTCCTTTGCTTTTCTGTGTTTTAAATAACAAATGTGATTGTGTTTCCAGTTCTACAAAAATATGATATTTATTTTAAACTTCTTTCAATGAAATGAGGTAAAATAAGACAACATTTTTCATCTTCTCTGTTTTGCACACACATACATACGCCACAAACCAACATTTACTTTAGTTTCACGTTTTCTTATTTCCACAATTTAATTGATACTAGTTACAGAGGCCTACCATTTTATATAATGTAGTGCTGGTCTAGCATTGTAGCTGGGAATCGTTAATCATAGAACAGTTGAAAGCATGGTAATGTGGAGATGGCAAGAAACTTAAATTCAGATTTCAACTCTGAAACTTACTAACAGTATATGGGATTTTCACCAAAAATTCAATCTCTCTAAACCTTACTTTTCTCACCTACAAATGGGAACATTAATACTTTTCTTATCATGAAGATTTCTTCATGTAAACATACCTATTAGCACTTAGCTACTCATATGGTCCCAAGTGTTTATTGAGTCTGAATTTGAATTTCTTCGGTTCGTGAGTTTATTGTAGTTTTGTTGAGGCTTCGACAAAACTTTAGTACCTTTGGTTGTACTAAAGCTAACCATTTGAGAGAATGAAAAATAAAATTTCAACTGTTTTTTTCTTAATGCTTTCGGGTTATTAACATGCACACTTTATAGAGGGACTGTGATACTATCCACTATCCAAATATATGACTAGATGGTAAAGGGTGATAACAGCCTCTCCTGAATGCAGACTTCTGCAAGCTGGCTCTGCCGCGTTCTGAAGCTTGCCCAAGCCAGATGTAGGTTGTCCTTGCCAGTGCAAGGAAACGCCATTTCCAGATTTAAGAACCTGTTGATTTTTGACATTCGTTCCTCATTTTTAATCTGAGGCTTCATTATGGGAATGCCTTTTTGTATTCCTGGTGTTAAAGAATAACAGTGGGCCTTGCTTATTGCAGAGTCAGCATATTACTGTACAAACAGCTGGAAGTAAGCTAATCAGTCACCAGTGAAAAACTGGTGGCGTTAATAAATTGTGGTATAAGAAATAACCAGATGGCCATTAGAAAGAATTCTCTGTACTGATAAGGAAGGCTGTGGGAGTTGCTGGTGAGGGAAAAAGAGAGCTTTCTGTGGCACCTGCTTGAGAATTGAGAGTTCCGTAAGGAACCCCGCTTGCAGTGGCAGTGTTTCTTTGTGCTTCACTCTGGTGATGAGGCTTCTTGGTGAATATAGGTCAGTCTGTCTCAATTCTTGGCCTCACACACCTTTGCCAGTTTCAGAGCTATTTTTCACAGCTCATGATACAAGAGTCCTCTCTGTGTTCTCACGCCATGAAAATCCTCAGGTGGTTTTTTTGTTTTGTTGTTTTTTAAATTGTGCTCAGACCGAAGGAAGGATCCTACCCTTGGGACATAGGATCACTTTTTGCTGTTGTATCTTTCTCCTGTCATTGACCTCAAGGTCTTGTATGGCAGACAGCCTGATCTAGTGCCCAGCACAATGTCCGGCATACGGTAAACCTTTAATAAATGGAAAGAAACTTTTTTTCTCATAATTAAAGGAAACAATTGTCGTTCCCAGCAGGAACCCTCAATTCTGACTCTGTTAACTGCCCATAAATTTGTTCCCTTTAGCCTTCACCCGTGATTTATAGAGAGCGTTCTTCCTTTGCCTTTCTTAACCGTGCCAGCTTCGTGTCATGTTCAGAGCTCTGGAGAATTTGACTTGAGCAAGGGGAGAGATTAGGGAGGTGGCGTTTGAAAGGGGAACAGCCAGTTCCTGGGAGAGTTCCACGGATCCCAGCCTGTGGGTCTTGGGCTCACAAGCTCACTCCCTTTGGCTCCGCAGGCAGGCTGAGGTGCGGCCTGCGGCCCACCCTCCCTGTCATCAGGTTACCTGTAATGTAAGACTTTTAGAAAAAGGCTGCCAGCTCTGTAGAAATCTAATGCAACCCAGCCAATTGCATGGCCCTCTGGAGTTTAGAGACTCTTAAGAATAGCCCATCAAAGGACAAGATGTACAGACAAACTCTTCGATGGTAGATAAGATTTATCAGTTTTCTTTCACAATGGAAGCACTTCCCCCACTGAAGTCTGAGTGTCTTCTGGGGCTTGATCTAATCTTACAGTTGAGTGGCTGTTAGATTTTACTGGTGAGGGGCAGAAGTCAGTAGCTCGTGCCACTAATACATGGGTTCGTGTTTATCATAACAAGATAATTTTCACTTCTTGCCATAGCTGTTTCATAAATCATGTAAGATACGTATCCGGTGCATTTTTGTGCCTCTTCCATGATGAAGAAAATAGTAACATTGAGCATATTAATCTGTTATCTAAGCTATTTCTTAGTTCACAGCGTATTGAGGAAGAATGTGCTAAATAAAGTGCTTAGAGATTCTTGGTGATGGTTCAAGTAACTTACCTCTAGGTTTTGGATTTAAAATGAATGTTCATTGTAAGGATGCTTCCGAAGAGTTGTTCCCTGGTCCAGAGCAGAATAACTGAATCCACATTCTTGCCTGAGTTTGTTTAGATTGACTCTAGGTTAGCGTATTCGTGATGAGCCAGTTTAATGCTTTTCAGCCTCCCATACTATTTTGAGTGATCTGTTCACTGCACATGGAGTGTCTATTTAAAATTAAACTGATCTTGCATATGAACATTATAAAAACTATTGATTTTAAAAATGAATAATTTAAAGCTTATATTTCTTTTCCTACTAAAAGAGTAATAGGAAAATCCTTTGCTTTTCCATTTTCTTCTTTCTCCCTATTCTTCTCCTCTTCCCCCATTTCTTTTTTTTTTTTTTTTTTTTTTTTTGAGACAGAGTCTCGCTCTGTCGCCCAGGCTGGAGCGCAGTGGCCAGATCTCAGCTCACTGCAAGCTCCGCCTCCCGGGTTTACGCCATTCTCCTGCCTCAGCCTCCCGAGTAGCTGGGACTACAGGCGCCCGCCACCTCGCCTGGCTAGTTTTTTGTATTTTTTAGTAGAGACGGGGTTTCACCATGTTAGCCAGGATGGTCTTGATCTCCTGACCTCGTGATCCACCCATCTCGGCCTCCCAAAGTGCTGGGATTACAGGCTTGAGCTACCGTGCCCGGGCTCCCCATTTCTTTTCCCCCTTCCTTCTACTCCCTCTTTCTCTTTTTTCTTCATTTATGTTATTATTATTAGTTAATTTGGTTTTGTAGGTATCATCAGCTACATGGTATTTTTTTTTAACCGTAGCTTCACTCTTCTCCATAAATTAATATGGAGAACATGATATAAATCAATCAGCATGGAAATTTTTATCAATATTAAATTATCAGACCCTTTTCATATAACAAATCACTTTGGCGAATAATAATGGGCTGCTTTAGAGGTAGCAAACTCAAATGTCATTGGGGTCAGGGAGGTAGCATAAATGAGCCAAATGATAAGTACGGAGACTGTGGCAAAATGAGCTTATATACTGTATCTACAAGGACATCTGCTTTCCAATCCCAGACTGTTGTCACAGAGGAAAGTAGGCCTAGGATTAAATTATATAAAATATTAAATTATCACAATATTAAACTATTAAATATTAATTTTTTTAAAGAGCAACTGGGAACCTGGGTTTGCATGTAATAACTTCATATCTTAAAATGATGAGACTAATTCAAAAAATACTTGTAAAACACTACAGGCGAAACAAAACAGTACTCAGGCTTCATGCCATCCTGTGTAATGTGTTAATGGTAACAAGGGGAGATTACTGAATGTTTAAATAAATTAACTGGAAGTTAGTTATTAAAATAACTAACATAACTGGAATCAACATCTAAGAGAAAGGTTACTAGCAGGTATATTTTATTCAGAAATAATAATTCTTTATTTCTTTACGAAGTCATATAGATTAATCTCTTGCTGCATTTAACTAAGCAATACATTATCAGAACATATTTTTCTCAACTTGTTTTCTTATAGCAAATGACCTTTCTGCTTCTCATTTTTATATCATTTTATATTTTAAAAATCTAATGATATGCAGTATTGGATACTTGGAATTTAGAAAACTTTATTGTTTGTTCCTAGGCTTTTCATTAGAGAATTATGGAATTCTGTAACTTAACTCCTTAAAATTGGCCAAAGTCATACTCAGAAAAGAGCTCTGAGATTTAGAGGGCTGCTTATCAATTTTCTCAGCTTACTAACAGATAGCTTATTTTTAATTAGCACATAGTGTGCCAGAACAAAAATCACCTGATAATTGAAGTACAAAGAGAAAATAAAGTCATAAGAACTTTTAATGACTCTAGAAAACTATATCACTAAGCTCAACAGAGATCCCTTAAAATGAATGTAAACTTAAAATCAGCCCTCAGTTATGTGTACCATTTATTGTGGGATTGATGCTCTTGGTACATTTCCATACATGAGCTTTGCACTTTCTCCTGTTCGCATGCCCCAAATAAGCTACTTCCATAATGTCACCACATCTATGCAATGGTTCCTACCCGCTTTGGTAAAGGGCCGATGTATGCTTCTCATGAAAAGTATTTGGCAGTTTCAGCTGTCATATCATGAATAAAAGCATATAACTGTATATAAAATAAAACCCCCTGGTTTTACATTTCAGCAGTTGGTATGTCTAGTCAGGTCACTGTGACTGAAACGAGACTTGAGATAATGTAGCTTTCCAACAACTTCCAATTCTTCAAAATTAGAGAAGAGTTTATGGTAGAGTAGAAAGATAATTCTTCAGTTTTTTGAAGCCCTGCAGACATTTTGTAGCTATGGAATGGTTTTCAGAACGATGGATCCTGTAATGAGGCACACAGAGGCCTAAAGGTAATGATCTTAGTGGATTTCTCTCCTGTGGTTTTTAGTAATGATCATGACCCTATCATCAGGCCCCCCACATGAAATTTAAAAGAAAATTTGATAGTAGTCAGAGACCCTAGATCTAATTTATTGTGAGGTAGATTAGGGAGGGATTCTCACTTTACAGATAGAATGAGACTTCTCATTTTAGTCTGAATTTAATAATGAAGATTCATGTGGGAAAAAAACAAAACAAAAACTACAACTTGCCACCTTGTTATTGTATCAGAAAGGACTGGAAACAGAGCGGGGACCTTAATTTCTAATTGTGTTAGTGCCAGACTTTCAAGTTCATTGATTAAATAGGAGTTCCTTCTTGGGTGAATGCCTAAGTTTGTATTTTTGTTTTGTTTCGTGTGCTCTTCAGCCAGTATCATCTGCATGGAATCTTATAAAAACGATAATGAATAAGTTGAGGAGGCTATTTCTAAAGACTTTTCCTTTGAGTGGTTTCCAAGTTGTATTAAATAAGAAGACTAATGATTACTTAAGGGTTCTCATTTGAATTTGAGAAGACATCTGACAGGCTCCCGAGGAGTGTGACTCATTAAGTAGAATACGGGACTCAGAAGGACAACGTTGGGGTACTAACAAGCTGTATGAACTGGGGCAGGTCTTTTGTCTCTGTCCTTATGTTAAATGAGTGTTATAATTTTTACTTGGCAAGATTGCTGTGAGGCTTAATTAAAGTTTATAAAGTGCTTTGGGAGCCTGAGAGAAGCAGCTCTAAAAACATAATATGTTATTATCTCAACCTGGATTTTTGTTTTTAGATTTACCTGCTTGAATCTGTATCATGATGATGCTTACAATTCAAGCAGTTTTCTGAGGTTTTTTATTTCTACAAAGACATGAAATAAAACAACACAAATATGTAAGTCCCTAGACATTAATATGGGATGAAAAATTATGCATAATTTTTTTCTGATGTAAAAGAGTTTCTTCTTAAAAAATGTTTAATTGAATCTCATTTCTGTTAACCAGCTTTATTTTTTTTTTAAAGCATTTCAGTGTTTTGTTGGTAACATTTTTGCAGAACCAGTAAAAGGTTTTAAAATGCTATCTTCTTTACTGGGTCATGAGAAGAAAAATTCATTCTGTTTAAAAAATGTAAATACATATTTAAATGTAAATAAATATGAACATTTAGATACTTACAAATATATTACTCCAGTTGAATAACAATGGAATTAATTTACAATAATTAGAATTTGATAATTTGGGCTACAAAGATATTCCTTCCTTCTATCTTTCTGCCTTACTTTTTCTTTCTACTGTGTGTTCATTTGAGATTTTCATATTTATAAAATATAAAAATGTATATAGAGCCCTGGAGTTAATACAAATTGCCTCAAAAATTCTTTTATTCCTACTTTGTATTCTTGAAAAACAAATCACATTTTCCCATAAGAACAATGTCATAATTATGGATAACATTTCTGACCAAGGTATTATCATCAAGTAAGTCATAGATATATTTAACTCTATGTCATAAAAGCAAAGCTATTACCACCATAAGCCACTGTAATTATTTGAAACAGCAAAATGATTCTCATTGTCATATAAAGTTTGCTTAAATATTTTGTATGCCTTGACATGTATGTATTGTTTACTTATAAAATGTTATTTTTATAAACTTATCTAGAACTGACTGCTTATTATAACAAATACTTTAACGTTTTGACATGCCATAATTTTGATCCATTTCATGGGGAATAATTTGAGAAGCCTGTGTTTCTCAAAATTTTCATAGGAAAATTAGAATGGATACTTGTATAATATATTCCTATTACTAGGAATGATGCTCAAAAAAATTCTGTAGTTTAGGTCAGTCTTCATTTTAAGCAGTTGAATCCATTTTTAATATTACTTAAGAATTTTGCTTGTAAGAAAAAAAAACTGTATCTGATTGAATTTGAAAATGTAGTTTTGGAGTGTATTTACTCTTCCTGCCCGATGCCCCTCCCCAAAACAGAGCAGTCTTGAGGAAATAAAAGCCCCCCAAAGACAGCTAGATATGAGAAGAGTTTGAGTTGCTAATGGGGAGACTCCTAGACCTTTGCCTTGACGTTAGAAAAGGAATTTGAGGACATGATTTGTGTGTTAGACCCAGAGTTTGTCTTTAAACACAATTCAAGTTTATCACCTTTCTTATAACCTTTCCATACAAAACCATGGGTTTAGTGAATAAAGCATTTGGAAAATGGTGGATAGTTGGTAGATAAAGCAGACTGACCAACAGGTAAAAATAGAAAGTGTTTTCATAATAGGAATTTGGAATAACTTTTTCTATATTCCCATAGTTAGAATGGATGCCTAGAAAATGGATCCTTATTGTGATGATTAAAAATCTCTTTTTGAACTAAGACACGTAAGAAAGTAACCTCTTTCTCCTTTGCTTATTCTCCCAACCAGGCTGTGTTGAAGTTATACAAGTATAAGTAAACGTACACTGCTTTTAAAAATGCTTCAGTCTAATTTTGTTACCTTTAAGTTTAGATACTTGGCAAATAATTATTTTTGATATTGCTTAAATCAGTCTTTTACAAGTAGAATTTTCAACATCCAAGAGTTACCAAAAGATATTTCATTCTTTAGATTTTTATTGTTCTTTCACAGTACTCATTGGTAACGCATTATATTTTGCCTTTTTTTTTTTTTTTTTTTTTTTTTTTTGGAGACAGAGTCTTGCTCTGTCACCCAGGCTAGAGTACAGTGGTGCAATCTCAGCTCACTGCAACCTCCTGCTCCCGGGTTCAAGCAACTCTGCTTCAGCCTCCTGAGCAGCTGGGATTACAGGCGCGTGCCACCACGCCTGGCTAATTTTTGTATTTTTACAAAAGAGAGAGATGGGGTTTCACCATCTTGGCCAGGCTGGTCTTGAACTCCTGACCTTGTGATCCACCTGCCTCGGCCTCCCAAAGTGCTGGGATTGCAGGCGTGAGCCACCACACCCAGCTCTATTTTACTTTTATCTATCATCAATGACTACATTGAATACTTTTGTATGTAGATGTAACAAAGGCATATTGTGTAGTTATTTATACTTTCAGAGAATTATCACATAATTTAGCAAACATTAGCTCATCTGTGTACCTTTTGCTGTAAAAGCTATAGAGCAAGCGATGTAGATGGGGAAAAGAAAAGGACTCACTCAGCATCAGAACCACAAGGAACTGAAGACTTCTTGCAGTCTGTTTTTCTCTTCAAAAAGCAATTAAATATATGACCATTTGTATAAGTTTCTACAATGCATTCATATTTCAGAACTGATTTCTTACCTAGCACAGCATGGATTTCAGTTATAATGTTTCTCTTTGCACAAGCGTGGTAGACTTAGGTGTTAGTAGGTATAAGAATGGTTCTGGGAACAATCTTTTAAATTTTTATAGACTCTTCTCACACCTCTCCCCCAACCTAAGTGTAATTGTCATCTTAGACACTTCGAGTTTAGGGGTGGAGATAGGGAGAGCATCATCAGAAGGAACAAAAGGAGAAAGGGGAAGTGAAATGGTTTATTGGATACTAGTGAGCGGAGCCTTTTACAAAAGTACAATGCACACGTTTTACATTTGTTAGATGTTTTCTAAGATGCATTTGTAGCTCTGATGGTATGTTTTTATGGATATAAACTTCTAATATGAGGAAGAACCAATTCAAATAGCATGTTAAAATTCAATCTATCTACAATCTTCACGTCCTTGATTATTGCATTCTGTAATCTCATAGGTACTTTTGCTTCCAAATATAAGGACATACCTATTATTTCTTTCAGTTTTCTTTTTAGGAGAGTTGACTGAACTATTTCAGAAAAGAAGATGTCTTACTTTCCTTGGCCTAGTAAGCCTTGCTGCTTTTTGAGAACAGTGTATTTTCTTCAAAATATACCCAACACTTTAGGTGGTCTTAATGAATGAATAATACATAACTGTATGTACTTTTCTAAAATGCTTTGAAATTTCCAGGAAAGAAGGTCCCATGAAATATCTATTTGAATTTTAGTGAAAAGAACAAAAGAAGCAATAACAAATTAAGACCTTTGATTCATGTGTAGTAGCAGTGGTTTTATTTTGGTAGTACCATAATGTGATTGAAGCAGTATTTTCATATAGAAGCATTTTTTAGTTATATGATTTTTCTACTTGCTAGAAGTAGTATTTTATTATAGTTACTTTTGAATATATGTTTCCCTTATACTAACTCAGAATACAGCCTCACTTCACGGTGCTTAGATTTCATTCCTGCATTCATACTGTTTGCCTTTGAGGGTTCTGGCGACTGCAGTAATCTCTACCTCCTCCAGAGCCAGAGAGAAAGAAATGGCCACAGCTACTTTGTCATCTTTTGTCACTGGTCTAAATAGAGGGTCAAGTGTGCTTACCACATGGAGGGATGCTTCAGAACAACAAGGGAAAGAATTAGAGTGAACATGTTTCGCCTGGGTACTGCCCACACTGCTATATGAACAGTAAGGGAGGTCATGTCTTCCTATGCCTTGCTTAAAGCATTCCCAGCTAACAGATTTTCTGTTTTTAATGGCTATGAAATTTTGTTTTTAAGTTGTTATTTGGGCATGTGGTTGTAGGGCATAGATTATCTCCTAATTTATTGCTTTCTTAATTTGACATTGGAATTTAGACTTCAGAAACAAAAAAATGCAATACTTTGAATTATCTTCTTTCCATAAGTTCCTGATTTAAAATGAAAATGTTCCCTTAACTGCTAATTATGAGATATCCTATAAAGCATATGTTACTTACAGTATATCTTTTTTGGTGGTTTTACAAGATGAAGATTACAAATATGATATTTAGCACATCCTGACTCTCCTTGAAAGCAGGGACTATGGCTCTTTTACTAAAGGACAAACAAAAGTGCCCGAGGAAACAGGATAGTGTAGGGGAAAGAATTCAGCTTTGTGGTCAGATAGACCTGGGGTTGAATTTCACTTCTCTCTAGCTGTATGGCGTTGGGTTAAACACTGTCTCTAGAGTGGCCTCCTCACCTTTCAAATGGGGATAATACTCTTTTAGGTAACAGTGTTATCGGCAGGATTTGATATAATAAATATGAAGTACCTAAAACAATGCCTGTAAATGGTAATTTCTATTAGGATGCATCATAGATTTAGGATTAGAATTTACACTAAACCTGCCTTATTCATAGATTTGTGCAGAATCATAGCAGGAAATCTCCATAAAGTAGCTCTAGCCTCTGGTGCCTAGTAGAGGTGATTTGTTAGGATAGTACTTTAAAACTTTTACCCCAATTAAGAACAGAGGAAAATGAATGGCTACATTAGGCATCCTGAGGGTTTCATCTGAAATGGCCCATAGAAGACATATCATTTTCTTTTTGAATAACTTATTTCAACTTTGCATTTAAATATAAATATTTCTTCCCCTCATTAAAAAAATCTTTAAAATTGTTGTTCCAGGAGGATGAGTAGTATTTATCTTGTAACATTGAGTTACTATACCCAGGCGCACTACCAGGCACACTTCCGATGTACAAGTGCCTTCAATAATTGTTTCAGAAGCACAATTTTGAGGTAAGTTCAAGTGCCCTGGGAAAGAGCATTGTTTATTTTTGTAGCCTTAGCCCAAAATGACTGGGACTCATGCTACAAAATGATAACACTCATCATCAGTTGTATAGAGCCCCTTCTTTGTGGCCAGCTTTCCTAGAGATACTTTAGACTTCTTTGGATGTCCCCAAAGGCACAATAACCACATAAGAAGGGAAGCCACAGGAAGGCAGATTGCAGAAGAAGGCGAATGGTCAGGGTTCTCGAGGCGTGGCCTGCACCGCCTCCAGTGGTGGTGAGATCTCCACCTCTAGAGAGGGAGAGACCCTTGACTCAAGTTTTCGATGAGAGAAACAATCAAGCGACCTCTGAAGTTCCCCATGAATTCAAATTCTGTGCATCCAGAAGAGAAGTATTTTGTGACCGGAAAGAAACAGAATGACTGCAATTGACCTTTTCTATGCCAGACCATTGGTTAACTGAAGAGAGTAGACCCTCCAGACAGGTAGTGAACTCAGCCTACATCAAAACACACAGCAAGCCTTCTGTGCTTTCCCAGGACAGTGTCTCCTCTTTTCTCTCTGAAGCTGTGTTTCTGTGTAGGAAACTGCATAGGGTGAAGCTGAAAGGTAGGATAGGCCAGCCTATGTAGGGTAAGGCGTCTCAACGCTATCGCATGGGCAGTGTGCTGACATTGCATACTTTTGAGCACCTCTTCAGATCAGTATGTAAAGTAGATTAACCTGACAGCAGACGGGGGTTGGTGGGAGGGTCTGCAGTAAAGGAGAGCAGTTTGGAGAATGCCACAGCATTGCAGACACACACCGTGGGGCTGGGCACTTACTCGGCGACGTGGCTCACTCAACAGGAGAAGGACACAGGTGAGACAGGGCAGGAGACAGTTGCTGAAGTCACTACTTCAAAGGGCTAGATAGAAAGGTAGGGAGGAGGAATGGAGAGCCAGAAAAGGAGCCAAAATGATTAGCTATTTTACTAGAGCACGTCTGTCCTATAGTCTTGGCTGCCATTCTCTAGCTGGGACCTTGACGAATCGCCTCCTCCCTGGTGCCTCAGTTTTCTTGTCTTCAGAATGAGGATGATGCTACCTCTCCTGAAGGGTTATTGTGAGGAGTAAAGGAGATGACGGGGTGGAAGTGATTTGTAAACTAGGAAGTCTCTCTTGCAAACCACATGATAGACTTTGGATAGAGGCAGCAGATGTACCTTTCAGCTTTCTGTCTTGCAAAATGAATATTTATATCCTCTCACCTGGGGTCCAAGATGAAGATACTGGTTCAGTGAGATAATTCTTATCCAGCCTAATCTCAAGACTTCCTTTCATTCTCTCTCTCACACCTAGTAATAAATGCCAAAAGCCTAATAGCTCCCCAAACCTTGATCCTTCTGCCTTTCCTCTCTCCTTGAGGAGAGACCAAAGTAGTCTAGTGAATGAAATTCATATTTTTCTCCCGGGCTGATTGAAGTGGCTGGTGCAGTGGTGCAATCTCAGCTCACTGCAACCTCCGCCTCCCGGGTTTGAGTCATTCTCCTGCCTCAGCCTCTCCAGTAGCTAGGACTACAGGTGCCTGCCGCCATGCCTGGCTAATTTCTGTATTTTTAGTAGAGATGGGGTTTCATCATGTTGGCCAGGCTGGTCTTGAACTCCTGACCTCAGGTGATCCACCTGCCTCAGCCTCCCAAAGTGCTGGGATTACAGGAGTGAGCCACAGTGCCTAGCCTGGACTTTTCTAATTAGGCTGTGCCAGGGCTGCTGTGAAACTGTTTTCCTATGAAGACAGTGATTTTCTCCTTAGGATGGCTGTTGTCACACAGACAGCACTGCCCCTTTCCTTATAGTACTTGATCACAGTCACAGTAACCTCTGTGCCTAGATCACAAGCCATACTTACTCAGGGCTGATTTTCCTCTTAAAGCACCAGGGAGGGAGAGGCCCTTGTCAGAATTCTCACGACTGAATCATTGCCATGAGCTAATGTCTCCAGTTTTATGAGTCAGTGCTGGCCCAGGCATCGGTTTTGTAGGTTTTAAAAAAAAGACATGGGTTAGGCTCCCCTAATATCATTAGCTTGTTCAGGGGGAAAACAAACTGAGCTATCATCAGACAGAAGCATTTGAGAAATCAGATGTTTGCTTCCTCTTCTCTGTAAGGATGTAGAATAAGTGGAAGAATTTAAGAATTAAAAATAATAGTAATAAAAGCTCTCTGATTTGTGCGTGTGTTTTGTTTTGCTTCTGGCAGAAAAGGTGAAATGGTGTGTTTGGGAGATGAATGTTCTTGTAATAGGCAAGATGTAGCTTGCAGGAGAACATCTGTAACAAACCCATATTCTGCATGAGATACAGCCAAGACCTGTTTGTGTGTTAGTGCCTGTTCAAACATGTCTAATTTTAAGAATGATTTATAAAGTTTTACAGGAATCACCTTAAAATGTTATTTCCTCATATAATAGGCATATACATTGACAGCGTGATGGTTAAACTATATACACTTGGAGATTGAGCAGTGCCAATATTGAGCTAAGTGATATAAAAATGGTTATCAATATGAAGTAGATATAAAAATATTAGGAATATCTGCAGTCGTTCATGAGTCTACCGATTAATCCAGCAGCAGGCAAAAATATGCTTTCTGAGTTTCTAATGTTCCTGATAGCGAATTTATGCAAAGAATAAAAGGGAAGTACATGGATATTTGCTTCAAAATACTCAGAGGTATTGCTCAAAACTTGGTTAAAAATAAAATAACAGAATTGGGGATGGAAATCAATAAGAAAGAATAAGCTTACATAATATCAGTATCTACTAAACAACATGATTTTTAATTGTCTCTATTCTTTCCCTTTATCATATATTTACACAAAATAGGAAATACCTTTTGGGAAAGGTAATGGAAGTCTTCTCTTTTGCTTTTAATAGGCATTGCTTATGTAGTGTTTATGCACCTTCTTAAATTCATGTGCTTTAAAGAAAATGATATTTTATGGTAGTCAGGTACTTCTCAATACATCATTTGGAAAGAAAGTTAGGGGTATGAGCTGTAATTTGTACCCAGTGTTCAGAGTTTACAAGAAAGATTGCTCTCCCTGCGACCTCTCCACTCTTCCCCCTCCTTCTCTCTCACCCCCACCTGCTTCTTGCTCTTTCTTTCTTTCTCTGAAAAAGGATATGAGCTACATGGAGGACAGGGCAGAAAAGGGAAGAAAAAAAAATAGAGAATGGTGAGAAAAATATTAAGAACACTTAAAACTTAAAGTTTTATGGTTCTTTTTAGCCAAATGAATCTTTTGAGCTTCCATAGGGGAAATTAGTGTAATTAAAGTTTTCTAGTTCATAAAACCAAGTCTTTACATACCGACTGAGCCCACTCTAAGTATTGACTGCAGCAAGGACGGATGTTATCCTCTGACCTGGAAAGTTCAGAAGCATTTTGTCTCTTAAATGAAGGTAGGTTGATCATATTTGATGAGCTTCTTGGAAAAGGCATTAGTCCACATCCAGGAATTTAATTTCCCTTTTGCTGATACTACTTTAAAAATGATTTTATGGACACTGTAATGTAAACAATGAATCTCTGTGGAAAGAGATACTGTATATATATTTTTTTATTTCATTTTGAACTTTCTGGCATTCCAAGACACATAGAATTTTTATTTGAGGGACATATTAGTAAAATAGAATATTAGTTAAATAGAATATGAAAGAACTATTCCAAAGTCAGGAGTTCAGTGAAATACCCCAATTAAAAAACTGAAAGGATTCTTTATCAGTAAGTTTCAGGATATTTGTGGAGCTCTACAACATGAAAATTCAGTATTAATAATCTTGGCTTGAAATATTTTCAATTTTATCTCCTCATAAGCTTCAGAATTACTAACCACCCAAACTGGTATAACGAAGAGGACGCGTATCATGGCTCTCACAGGATCTGTCCAGCTAGTGCCTTGTATATTTTGTATCATATGCTTGTGCACACATGTCCCAAGATGTGTTTGTGGAGGCTTAGTTGAAGGCCCCATATTATGAGGTCTCAAATGTTAGAGTTCACTGAACAGCACCTTTAGTTTCAAAATGCATTTTCTATGCACTAGAAGGTACACTTTGGAGAAAAACAGATATAACTCCACAGTTGACTAGCTGGGTTGACTAGACAAGTGACCTGATGCTTCTGAGACTCAATTTTCTCTTCTGCGAGGTAAAAATAATCTCCACTGAAGACTTTTGAAAGTTCAATATATGAGGCCCATAGTATAGTGCCTGCCACTGAGCAGACCCTTGATAAACTGTGCTAGTTATGATTAGGGCTAGACACTATTGAGTAATTGTATTAATAGATAAATCAGCCCTTTTTCAAACAGCTCACAGTCAAGAAGGGCAAACTGATAAACCTAGTTGTAATTTAGTGTGACAGGTGCTATAATCTGTCTGGAATGTTCCCCTAGCCACCACCACCTCTGTCTGCCAGGCAGACTCCTACTCATTCTTTAAAACTCATTGGAAGCATTAATTGTAGGTGAACACTTGCCTTGCGATACCCGGTCCCCACTAGCACCTCCTTGCAGACACATACTCAGGAGTTCAGAGGCAGTAGCTTTGTCTTTCATCTCTGGGTCTTAGTGCTGGCACATATAATGGGTCTTAACAAATATTTGTTAGGTAATACTTATTGCCTAAACAAATTGGAGTGTAGTACAGGAAACTGACTTTCCTAGTTTCCCAGAAAACATAGCATTTAAAGTTGGGTCTTCAAGGACAAGCCGAGTCTTGGGAAAAACTAAGAATAGACATTACAGGTGGAGGGACCGGGGAGAGTAAAGACATGGAGACATGATTGTGTTATGTAAGTCTAGGAGTGGGGAACAGTTTGGTTTACCTGGACCATAGAATGTTTGCAGGAACAGGAGTAGCAGGAAATGAGGTTAGAGAGAAGTCCACAGAGCCAGATTGAGGTGGGCTGTGAATACCACCTTCAGGAGTTTGGCTCTAGACCTGCAAGTGTTAAGAAAACATGGAAGGGCTATACATTGGGAGATGACATCATGTTCTGTTGGAGGAAGCTAACTGGTAGCAGTTTGGAGGTAGGGAGATGAAAAGCAGGAAGGCTAATTGGAAAGGTGTTGCAATGTTTTCGATAAGAGATATGGGGGCCAGGTGAGGTGGCTCATGCCTGTAATCCCAGCACTTTGGGAGGCCGAGGCCAGCAGATCACCTGAGGTCTGGTGTTCAAGACTAGCCTGGCTGACATGATGAAACCCTTTCTCTACTAAAAATATAAAAATTAGCTGGGCTAGGTTGTGGGCACCTGTAGTCCCAGCTACTCAGGAAGCGGAGGCTGGATAATTGCTTAATCCCAGGAAGCGGAGGTTGCAGTGAACTGAGATCGTGCCGCTGCACTTCAGCCTGGGCAACAGAGCAAGACTCCATCTCAAAACAAGACAAAAAAAAAAAAGAGAGAGATGGGCAGGCAAAGGGGAATGGAGGTGAGTGTGGAGTTTGGGGTGGTTTTGCAGTATACATTTTAGAGATAGAAACCTACTTTCCATAATTGGGGTTATTTTGACCCTTATCATTGTAGCATTTTCTAGACATTTGTTTTAGAGGTACTTCTTATGGGGACTGTACCAAGAAACAAGTTGAATGATATATTCTTCAAGTGTTTGGGGTCTTTTTGGTGCCATGCTTTACTTTTAGTTAGGATTAGTCTTGGCTATTTATCCTACTGCTTTGAATGATAGAAGAACCACATACCTGTAATTGGTCGGACAAAAGAACATTTAATACTCTCTATGTCTATGCCTTGCACTAGAAATGTTTGGGTAAAAAATTTATTGGTTTAAGAAGGGAGAAATTTGCCCAAATAGCCAATGATTGGCTTGATGGCTTTGGCTAGGCCATTTTGCTGCTTTGAGCTTCAGTTTTCTTATCTGTAATGGAAACATATTGAGCTAAATCTTGATATCTTTTCCCTATTTCTTAACATGATATGGAAATTACACTTTCGTCCTTTTACTGAGTGAAAATAATCTAACAGTAGCTTAAAGAAAATGGAAGCATCTTCCACTTCAGTTTTTTGAGCATAATGAAAAGAAATGTATGCTATTATTATAAAT
Organism: Macaca mulatta; assembly: GCF_049350105.2. Lineage (NCBI taxonomy): Eukaryota > Metazoa > Chordata > Mammalia > Primates > Cercopithecidae > Macaca > Macaca mulatta. The sequence continues at coordinate 8,821,842 of NC_133407.1, read as the reverse complement.
AGCAATGCCATTTTACAAAATCAGAAGCAAGGAAAATGTATTTGGCCTTTGACTCATGGTTAGCCCTCACTGAATGTTCAGTAGATAGAATTATAAAATCTCTTTGTTCTTTTTTGCTGAGTACTAAAGACCATAAATTTATTACAGATGATATTTACTGATAATAAAGTACTTTTATTTTTACTGATACCCAAAGAAGGATTCAAAAATCTTGACAGATACCATATTACCAAATCTAACTATAGGAGCTGGACCAAGAGAGGAGACTCTGTAAATCACCTATCTACAGACCCAAGACCCAATCCTCTTAAAAGAGGACTAAGGAAATAACTTACATGTTTCTTCCTGCTTTCATGCCTTGAACATACTGTTTCTGAGAAATATACTACAGAGATTGCTCTAATTGACACTAAATATGAGTTTTAAGCATTTATTCTGAAAACTAGACCCATGTAAACAAGTTAGAATCCAACTATCAATTCTTAGAAAATCCACTTTCCCTGTACCTCTACTGAATTATTTGTCTCAGATCCCAGGGGAGGGAGTGGAAGACCAGGAGAACAGCACGTGTTATTTTAGAGTTATAAATGGAAGCATTTGGAGCGGCTTCTATTAATGTTTATTTCACTGAAAATGTGGAAACAGCTTTGGAACTAGGAAATGAGCAGAGACTAGATTTGGAGGAGCAGGCTACTAAAAGCCCAGAGTCTGGTGAGGGCTTAGAAGACAAAAAGACTCTGGAAAGTGTGGAGCTCTTAAAGAAAAATAAAAATTTACTTCACTTCTAACTATTTGGTTGGTGCAAAAGTAATTGCAGTTTTTGCCGTTACTTTTTCACCAACGTAATAAATCCAGTGTGAAAGATTTCTATACTGCTGACAGTTTTTTTTTTCAAATATTAGCCCTTTTAATTATTTAATTACCAAACCAATGTAACCTTATTTTTTTCAACCAAGATAAACAATTTTTCTGCAGTAAATTTGTATTTATGTTCCAGACACATCTCATCTGATATACAATATTTTCTTAAATTGTAAAAAGAGAAATTATTGTATATCAGATGAGATGTGTCTGGGGTTAAGTATTAGCTGCACTGTAAACCTTCATTTTCTTGAACTCTGGAAAGAAAGGTCAACGGTCATTTACTAGGATTGGAATAGGATGGGGAAAGGGGCTTTGGTGACAGAGTATTGAACTGTTGGTTATAGAAAAACAGTTCAAGTATATCTGGAGTTCAGATGTGAGATCTGACTAGGAGAATCTGGCTAGTGAAAAAAGCTAGACCTTTACAAATCGTAGTCAGAAGCTACCCTTGTAACAGTCTGCCACAGTTCCTGATATAAAAGATTGATAATTTGTGGGTTTGAAAAGCAAACCAAACAAAAAACATCTGCTCTTCAGTTTGACTTACTGAAACTCTGGTGTTCATGGCAAGGGATAGAGGCAAAATCCATTCTATAAAATTTGAAAAAAATTGTATATTCTGAAACCATTGGAAATTGGATATCAGCATTAATTTTATTACACTGCAAAATCCTCCAGTTTACTAACAGGAGCTGAAAGTCATCATTTTTCCTTCTAATAGTGAGTTTTCATCACAAACCACAACGGTATGCTTATCTCAAATATATTCGTTTACTTGTTTTACACAAGTATCATTTCTCTTTATATAACATGCAATTTTGTTGCTGCTGCTGCTGTTTTATTATGCCTATCACTTGAGTAAAAGATGGATAAGGAAGGTCTCCATTTAGAAATTTATAGTCTCCTGGCAGGGAAGACAAATAAAGGCCTATAATTATAATACTAGAAAATTTAATATGTGGCACAAGAAAAACTAAAGATACTAATGAATTTCTTTGGGACTTTGAAGGAGGAAGGGAGCATATAGACATTTAGTAAATATTGTTTGAAGAAGGGAATGAATATGTAAAGGGAGAATAAACCTCACCTATAAGATCTGGGGCAATTTAAACACAAAGCAATTACGTGGGATTATTTAAGGTTTGAAAACGTGTAAAATTATCTCACTACAATACTAGGGAAGTGGAAAAACACCAAAGTTCCTGTACCAGCTTTTGCTGGATGAGATGGGCCAGAAGTACTCACTGCAAAGGCAGCCTGTATTTCTGTTGTCAGTGTGGCTTCTCTTCCCAGTGCCAATGCTCGACCTCCCCTCCAATGAAAACCCATAAGGGGTTCAGAGTCTCATTAGGTGAGAACAGGCTTGCACTGTCTGTGACAACAGCAAAAGCACTTAAAATTTTGATGTGGGGGATGATAATTTAAATCCGCTGTTTGAGGTTCCTTGGGTCCTGCATTCTTTCTTAAATATTTCTGCTTGAGTTGGTTATTGACCCTTATTATTTATTTTCCATCTAATCGATTGACTTTATAAATCTATTACAGAGGGCAGATTAAATAGGTAGACGGTTTTCTAATTTGCTTTGAGAGTATTTCTTAATTTCCTTTTTATATACTGATTTTATTTATACATTTATATGTACAGGTCATTTTCACTTCCATGATATCATTCGAGCTTCCCAACCACCCTCCAAGTTCAGTGTCGTTATTTTCATCTTCATGTTGAGGGTGAGGACACGGGAGCTCACGGGTAAAGTGACAAACCTGAGTCTTTAGGCTGTAGATGGTGGAGTTCAGACTCTGATTTTCTGGCCAGGTGCTCATTTGATGATTGCAGTGTGAAGCTGTTCCCATTCTGCACTGTTTGAGCTCCTACCCTTCCTAATCTTGTTTCTCTAATATGGGAGCCCTGTAATTAAAGTGGTATTTGACTGAGAAGTAGTAGGTTTTGATTTATAACACATAGGGCTGGCATTGTAATTTTTGTCCCAGAACTTGATGTGCCGTGAGAGCTATTATGCTTTTTGTTGTTGTTTTTTTTTTTTTTTTTGGTTTTCTTTCTTTTTTTTTTTTTTTTTTTTTTAGACGGAGTGTCTCGCTCTGTCACCCAGGCTGGAGTGCGGTGGTGTGGTATCTCGGCTCACTGCAACCTCTGCCTCCCGGGTTCAAGTGATTCTCTTGCCCCAACCTCCTGAGTAGCTGGGATTACAGGCATGCACCACCAAGCCTGCTTAATTTTTGTATTTTTAGTAGAGACGGAGTTTCACCATGTTGGTCAGGCTGGTCTTGAACTCCTGACCTCGTGATCCACCTGCCTTGGCCTCCCAAAGTGCTGGGATTACGGGCGTGAGCCACCACGCCTGGCACTATTATGCTCTTAATAGAGGGAAATGAATCTTCAGATGATGCCAGCATCCTAATTTTTTCTCCTCTCGGGGTTTTTCTAAATGACTGGCAAATGGAGAACTGGAAAGTTACCCGAGACTCCTCTGCATAGGGCTTGATGGGGAATATTGTTCTTCTTACAGTCAACCCCAGGGACTGACGGATGGACAGATGTTAGAGACAAAGTCCTGAATCCAAGGAGGTCACTCAGGGCCAACTGTCCTTAGAATATATCATTCATTCCATTAGCTGGTTACATTAGCTGTAGTACAACTCAAGTACAATAGCTGCAGCAGGGGACGGCTCACCAGCTAAAACTAAAAGTTACAACAGTGACACAGCAAGCAAGGGTAAAATTAAAGGCTCTTGGCTTCTTCCTTCATTTTTTAATGAAGCATAATGTTTGACATAAATTTTAACCTCTGGCCACATAGTCAGTTATGCTTATTATCCTGTGTGTATTATTATGCTGTCAGAAGTTGGCTGCTGATGGCCAGCTCCAAAATTTAGATGATAGAGATAAAATTGGTAGTTAATATATGTTGAGTACCAGGTCAAAAACTCCATAAGGCACTTTACATTGTGGTGACTGGTTCGTGTAACAATTCTCCAGGATGGATGGTTAATATTCTCATTTCACAGATGCAGAGTTATGTGTCTTTCTCGACCTGACAACACCTGTCACCTACCAAATGAATAGAGAGCTATGCTGTAGTCTGGGGATGAGTGATCCTTGAATGAAGAGCACTTCCTACTAGTATTCTGACTTTTGCTACTATGTGTCTGTTACTATTTGACAGCTCTCATTTTCGCCTGTCCAGATTTAAGCATGTTTAATGAGATAGAGCAGAGGCAAAGGTGAGACTGGGATCTTCCCTTATTGATAGACAGTAAATATAATCCAATTTGCTAAGGCCTCCTCTCTCCTTTTTTGTTTCTTCACTTTGCCTCCACTACCCTGAGGTTGAAAATTGAGTTTCCATTTAGTTTAAGCCTTTTGTCACTCATTGTTTAATTTTCCTTCCATTTCCCTCTTCTACCTGTGACAAATTCAGCATAGTTAGGGGAAGAAACAGTGATGACAGTGACGGCCTCAAAAGGAAAAGAGGGTGAATGAGTAGGAGCAAATAAGTACCTCAGACCAGTATATAAACAAGTTCATTTGTAGTATAAAAGAACATTATGCCTTTGGCTTGAAAACTGCCTTTCCAATTTATGAGCATGTTTAGAATTATGTAAGTGCAGTGTCTTCATAACAAGCCCAACACCTCTTACCCAAAGAATGCAAAACGCTTTGCAAACAGTAGAGCTCACAATTCCCCTGTGACCTGGGGACTTATATGTATTTTCATGCATTATTTTTTATAGATTGAGAAGTGAACTTGAGACCTACCAATCTGTCCACGTTGACAAAATAGATCTAATACTAAACTCTTAATTCCAGCTTCCTGTCTTCTTAGAAGTAGACCACACTGAAAGAGTAATCTTATGTCAAGGGTAGCAATTTTCTCTCTCTCTTTTTTTTTTTTTTTTAACGAAAACACAAATTACATAGTAGATATATTTGCATAAAGGTAGATCTTGAAAACATTTAATTAAGACAATGGTATCTATTTCCACAAAAAAATAGAAAAGCCAGATCTCTACTCCACTGAATTTAAAAATTAGAGCAGCATTTTACAATTAAAAATGATTATTATTTTGCATTCTGCCATTTGTCTTTACATGAAGAATGCCTGAATTCAGAATGGAAAATATTTCCTTTTGAAAAGTGCAGAGGAAAGAATTGTTATAAAGCAAATGTGTTGAGAATGTATGTAGATATGAATTGTAAGTAAAACAAGTGGGATGTATGTGAGCATATGTGCATTTGTGTTGCAGATAAAACCGATTTTGAAGGTTGAGAGACATGACGATACTTGTTAGGTATGAGGGAGACAAGACCAGAGGCGCCGGGAAGCTTGACTACCGTGGAGTGCCTAGTTGAGACTTGTCTTTGCCCCATGGCCTGCAGCGCTTATGTAGAAATTGGGGATGCTTTTACTCGTTCCAAAGCCTAACCTGATCAGACCTGCCCAGGTTGGAGTTTGGGAAAAAAAGTGTTTGAAGTAAACAGGAAAATTACTCACCTTAATGATGTATCTTACTGGCACTGACAGCACTTTGATAGTCTGACAGTCTTTTTTAAGTTTTGGGAGGAGAGACGGGGGAAATTATTGATATGATTTTTTGAAAACGTAGATTCTTACGCTTATGCACTTGCTAGTAAGGTGGAAAAAACGGACTTTGCCCCATTTACAGCTATGGACTCGCCTTTCCTCCTAATGAAGTCTGTATCAGGAATTTTCCATTAGGAATTTCTACCAAAAAGAAAAGAAAATACGTTACTGTTTATTTTGTGTACTTGTTGTGCCATGTATCTCCACAGTTGCACTATGGCTGTTCACACAGAACAGATTCTTCGTAGTGCTTGGGCTGTGGGTTCCCAACCTTGTACGTTGCTTTCATCTGTCTGGTGATTAAGACCATAAACCAAGTGGTGTGATGAGACAGTTTGGTGCTCTAGACAGAGCAAGCACACCCTTTTTTCATAGGAAGCACAATTCTTAAATCTCCGCACCTAAATCTTGGCTTAGGATGCGTCAGATTTTTGAAAAAAGCAATTATATATGATTTGATATTTTGCTGAAACATAATAGTTGTTGATTTCATATGATTTTCTTCCTTTTCTTTCTTTTTTTTTTTTTTCTTGTCTTTGCTAAATGTCAAATGGTACATTTTTTTTTTTTAATCTTGAAGACTGAGAACTGCGTCATATGTCTCTAAACATTTAAATCTTCACTGAGACAGGGAAGAGTGGCCTGATCTTACGGAACGAGTCCTGAGAGACAAAAATGCTGGGTTTTTCATGCAGTCTCTAATTCACTTTGATCTTGGTGGAGGGAGTCAAATCTCCTAGTTTGAGATCCCACACATATTATAAGGCTATAGGGTTTGAGGATTAAAATCTTTTTAACTTTATATTCTCAGATTCTGTATAGTTTATTAAACTAGATGGAGGGTACTTTATACTGTCTAAAAGGACATAGATGAATAGTTATACTTTATAAAAATTAGACTCCTAATGATAAAAGGCTAAATGGGGAGATAATAAATTATAGGTTATGAAAGCATGTAAAACAAAAGATGTCTGCCAGCTTCCTCCCTTTAGTTCTCTGACTGAGAATAACTTTATCATTTTTACTTTTGACCTGTGTCCTAATTGTAAATGAATCTGGTGCCCAGTAAAATCAAATGAGTAGGAATATTTACCATGGTGTGTATATACCAGCCTCCTGGTATCTCAGATATAATTAACAAAATGAAAGCATTGCAATACATTCTTACCGCATGCTCAGTTCCTGTCCTGTCAGCAACTGTTTGCCTACAACTAAAGCAAGTCTGGGTTTAAAGCATTTTCAAATGTTCCATAAAAGTGGGGAAGGCAGTTAGGCACAGTGGCTCACGCCTGTAATCCCAGCACTCTGGGAGGCCGAGGTGGGTGGTCAGGAGTTCAAGAACAGCCTGGCCAACATAGTGAAACCCCATCTCTACTAAAAATACAAAAAATTAACTGGGCATTGTGGCAGGTGTCTGTAATCCCAGCTACTTGGGAGGCTGAGGCAGGAGAATCACTTGAAGTCAGGAGGAGGAGGTTGCAGAGAGCCAAGATTGCACCACTGCACTCCAGCCTGGGCCACAGTGCGAGACTCCATCTCGAAACAACAATAATAATAATAATAATAATAATAATAATAATAATAATAAAGTGGGGAAGGCAAGATTTGGCTCACTAGTCAAACGTTCCTATCAGTGGGTCTATCTTTGAAGCAAGTACTCAGAGTGCCTATTCCTTTGATCACATGGGTAGTGGTTTATTTCCATGAGTATTTGCTGTTTTCAAGAGATTTCACTTTGGGTTTTATCCATATTCCACATTCAGGAAACTGTTAATTTTGGAAGAAGGGATTGTTTTTACTTGGTTCTTCTAAGGAAATTAATCAAATGTACATGTGCAACTTAAAATCAAAGAATCCCTGTTTTAAGAGGAAATTTTCTTATTTCAATTGGCAAACAACATGAAACTGAATATACCCAGAGTGTTGGAGGTTTACAAACATGATCAGCACTTGTTAATGACCATTTTCTCCTAAGAAAATGGAATGCTGCCTTCTAGCATGGGGACTAGTAGGCAGTATTTCTGTGTTTGCCAGCATTGGAAAGTATAACCCTTATAGGATTGGGCAAAGCAAAGCATTTTTGATTTGTAACCTGTAGAAATGATTATGTTGTATTATTTGGTTATTTAATATAATTTGGTTAATAATTCTCATCCATCTAACAGAAACTTAAGAATTGGTATCATCCTGCTGATTTGGTTTTGGTAATGTCTCTCTTCCCTAATTTTAATATCCCTGTTCCTTGGCAAACCCATCCATATACCTACCTGTTGTTCAACTGGTGTGATGAGCCCTATCAGTGCTCCTAGACATTTTCTTTTCCAACTCTTCCTCTTCAGTGTCAGGCAGAAGGATCTTTCTAACACTCACCTCAGTTCATGGATCGCTGATGGTCCATTGTTGGTGACTGCATGATGACCTCTAAGCGTGTCACACTCTGATCAAAGGGTTTGTATTTGGCCCAATTCCCCATGGCTAACAATAATCCCTTTCTGTTTGGAAAATGTCTTATATTTTTCAAAACACACACATGTATGTATTATCACATTTAATCCTCATAACAAACCTGTCACATTGGCAGGTATTATTCTCACTTCTCAGATGCAAAGTTATGTAACCTTTCTTGAGATTATACCTCGGTTTGGAAAGTAGGGGAATGAGCCTTCTGCCTCTGTGAGTGCCGTGTTCACGGTGCAGGATGCTTCCAAATGTATACTCTTCCCAACAGCCCGAGGTGGTGGTTCGCAGTCAACAAAAGATGATTTTTGTCTTATTTTCCCTTCTGCATGCCCTGTCTCCTGCTATTTCCTCTGTTCAAAACTTTTCTCTCTCTCTTTCCTGTCATTCCTGCCTACCAAAATTATGTCATATAATTTGGTTATTTAATGTAATTTGGTTAATAATTCTCAATCTATCTACCAGAAACTTAAGAGTTGGTATCATCCTGCCAATCTACCTTGAAGATTGGCAAAATGTTAATAACTATTGAATATAGATCATGAGCATTTGGAATTAAATTTGAAATTTCCAATAATAAAAATTTTAAGAAATTTATATTTATCCTTTCTAGCTAGATTGACAGATTTAGCAAATAAAAACCAAGGATGTCAGTTAAATATGAATTTCAAATAAACCATAAAAATGTTTAGCATAAGGGAATCCCATGCAATAGTTATTACTTTTGTTGTATTTTGTTTTGTTTTCTTGAGACAGGGTCTCCTTCTGTCACCCAGGCTGAAGTGCAGTGGTACAATCACGGCTCACTGCGGCCACTACCTCTCAGGCTCAATCAGTCCTCCCACCTCAGCTTCCTGATGGCTAATTTATGTTTTTGTTGTTTTTTTTTTGTTTTTTGTTTTTTTTCTTTAGGGATAGGGGTTTTGCCATGTTGCCCAGGCTGGTCTCGAACTCCTAGGCTCAAGCAATCCTCCCGTCTTGGCCTCCCAAAGTGCTGGGACTACATGCATGAGCCATTGTGCCTGACTAATACTCGTTACTTATGCTGAAAAACTTCATTGCTTTTACAATTAAATTTTAGCTAGGTTTGCTGGATGTTATCTGGTAACCCCATTCCCAGCTCAATCACCAACTCTCTAAGCAGAAGTAAATTTTTCATCTCTCTTGCCGTAGTGAGGTCAGGATTAGTGAGGTGGCAAGATTAAATATGAGCTAAGCTATGACACTTGTTTTCCACAGTCTCCTGAGCCCCACTCTCTCCTTTTTTCTTTCTTCCACCCTACCTCCCTTCCTCTTTCCTATTTATTCTTCCTACTTTTTTGTTGTTGTTGTGAGTGTCTTAACCTGCTTCCTGCCTTCCTTTATATTCCTAGTAATGTTTCAAATTTATTGGCTTGGACAGCTTCTCATAATAGGTTTGTTTTTATTATTTTTCTTGTTATTACTAAAACACGTTAATAGATAGATTCTAACTCTGCGGCACAACTAAGACAGTTAGGTTACATTCTTTTCCGTGTTGGGGCTAATTAGAATATTAAGTTTACAAAGAATGCAGAAAAAGCGAACAAGATGAAGCACGTTTCCATCTTAAACAAATGAACTCTAAAGAAATAGGAAGTAACATGATGACAAGCTTTTAAGAGGTGTTGCAAGTAGAGGAAAGGGTTTGTTTAAATCTCACGCCAAGCACCCCCTACACCTAGCCCCAGCTAACACAGATGCTTATATATTAGTGGCCCACACAGTACCTAATTATCAACCGTGGAAATGGATGTCTCAAAATTCTTTTAGTTCTTAGGGATTCCCTTAAAAAGCAGAGGAGAGCAAAAGTTTAAAACTTGGTTTAAAGGTATTAAAAAGCAAATCGGATCTAATTTATTAAGTTACGCTCTTCCTTTTTGGCAGTGTCTTACTACCCCTAGGATCTCAGTATCTCAGCATATTGGTTTCCTGTACTTATCCAGCATAAAGAAACTCAGCAATTTGCCTATAGGGTAGTAGGGCCTTGAAAGAAATTATCTCATTATTGTTCACTTGAAACCTTGGGGGCAGCTGTAGTTGAAGGGACCTTAGAGTCCTTCAACCTCTCAGCATTTGCGAGTTCACTTTTAAAGTGCACTAAAAAGCAACTGGTATCCTAAGCTAAAAAAAAAAAAGAAAAAGAAAGAAAAAAGAAAAAGTAGATTTAAGGATACCAATGAGCATGGACTCTGTTTGTGTTCTGAAATCCATTTGCTATTCATTTTCCTCATTTTTAAATCCTATTATATTTACACCTGGGCATCCATTTCTCTGAAGAGAAAAGAATGAAGGATCTAAAATGTCAGAGTAACAGTGATTTTCAGCAATTATTGTTGGTACTCTTTCATGAAGAGATTTAAAGCTCTTTGCTTACCTGACTTAATTCCTGCCGGAAGGACAGTACAGAGGGATTACGGTTTAAATATTGCAGTTAGAAGCACCAAGTGGAACCTGGACTTCTCCGACCTTGGAAGAAAAATAATGAAGTGTGGCTCCTGTAAAATATCATAGGAACTTCGGACATAGAATGGAGCATCCATTTATAGTGATTTAAGTCCCAGTATTGGAACAGGCCTTCTATTTTTATTTCCATCTGCCTCCCCTTTATTTTCTTTGTTTTCTGATTCACCCTCAAAACTTATCTTCTTATACGGTAATATTAGCTGGTACCTTAATCAAAGACTGATCTCTAGAAGTTTGTTGAGAAAATTCCTTGTGTTACTTGTCTTAGCGATTAAACTGCCTAGTGGAAACAAGAGCTCAGCTAAATCGTGTGATGCAATCACGATAGCTGCTGTTCATCAGGCATTTACCCTGGACCAAGCACTGTACTCTGTATGTCATGTGGCTTTTTCTCCACGCTCAGGAGAAGCTTGCAGTGGGCGGTAGTATTATCTCTGTCTTGGAGATGAGTCACACCAGGTTTTGCAGCGGAGAGGACTGTCCTCTTTTTCAGCCCCATACAGGGGAGGAGCAAGGGTGCCCCAGTGAGGGGGATCTGGAGTTGAATCTGGCTGCACTGCTTAGTAACTGTGAAAGACTGGGCAACTTATTTCACGTTTTGGAGTTTCAATGTGCTTACCTGGCAAATGGAGTAACAATGTCTACTTCACAGCTTACTGTGATGATCACATGAGACATAAAGAACTTAGCAAAGTGCTATGTAGATCACAGCAAGTGTTAGCTTTTGGTATCTTTTACATCAAGCATAAGTCTTACTTTTTACATCCGTCTTATTACCCTTTCCCCAGTATTCAGAGTATTTGAGTATATATGTACGGGTGGTAAATGTTGTTTTTCATTGAAAGTTCAGATCCTAACTTTTTTTTTTTTCATGCAGTAATCCTCAAAAATGTAGATGTCTACCATAATTCAGTCTATTGCTCCAACTGGAGGATGTACAATTGTTTTAGGAATTGAGTATTCTTTTTTTCTTTTCTTCTTTTTTTAAAACTTCTTTTATTCTTTTCTTCTCCAAATTCAGGCAAAAGATATTAAACACTTTGTTTTAAAAATAGATTAACTGTGTACGTGTGTGTGTGTTTATGAGAAAGACAGAGAGAGAGAGAGATGGGAGAGGGTGAGAATACACAGTAAGCGCTTAGCACGTATTCTTTGTGTGAAATGTTAAAAAATTGTTCACGGTGGCTGGGTGCGGTGGCTCACGCCTATAATTCCAGCATTTTGGGAGGCCGAGGTGGGTGGATCACAAGGTCAGAAGCTCAAGACCAGCCTGGCTAAGATGGTGAAACCCATCTCTACTAAAAATACAAAAGTTAGCCGGGTGTAGTGGCAGGCACCTGTAATCCTAGCTACTTGGGAGCCTGAGGCAGAGAATTGCTTGAACCTGGGAGGCAGAGGTTGCAGTGAGCTGAGATTGCACTGCTGCACTCCAGCCTGGGTGACAGAGCAAGCAGAGCAAGACTCCATCTCAAAAAAAATAATAATAATAACTGTTTAAGGTTTCCCAATAACCTTCTTGGGCTTTGAAGCTAGAGAGCACTTTGGAATTCATGCTTCATTGTATGTGTATCTTAATGCTATATACTGTTGTATGTCAGCAATATTTATATATATAAATTTATATATATGTATATATAAATCTTCTGTAAATAGAGGGTAGATACTTTGTCCCCACCTTTTCCCATCCTAGCATGCAGTATAATGATTTGAACATGGCAAGGACACCATAAATGCACAGGGAGACATCCTACAATGTACATAGAGCATATGCCTATACGTACAGTAAGGGCTCTGAATTTAAAGGTAAAACCTAGATTGGAGAATTCTAATCTTGTGTTATTGTGAGCAAAGTAGTTTACCTACTTAAATCTCTGATTCTGATTCTTCCTTGACAGAAAGGGAATACAGGTGATTTTCTTATAGAGTTAGCTGAGGATTAAATTAATAGGGTATATGAAAATGCTCTGTAAACTGTTAAGGACTATGCAGATGGGTGAGTGATGGTGTCATTTATGGAAATCAGTAGATGCCATTACTCTCCATACTGTCGATACATAGTCTCCCATTTCTTCTTATCAGACTGGCCTACCTAGTCTCCTGGTGAAAGAATATCCCACAGATACAAACACATTACCATTACTGGAACAGAGAACTCACTTTTTTTTTTTTTTTTTTTTTTTTTATGGAGAACTCACTTTTAGAGCAGATGTACAAATGAAACTCCAAACCAAGCCACTAATCTACAAGGAAAGAGAACCAATATGTGTGGCATTATGTCGCCAAGGATGCCTGAGTCATGTCAGAGGAATTGAGCTGTGAGTGCCTCCCAGAATGAATGGTTTCTGAACGTGTTTCTGTTAGGAATGATGAGACCTTCAGTAGAGACCAGAGATTTAAGAATTCTATAACGTGAGTCATTTTAAAAGAGAATGAAAGAGTATGTGTGGAAGCATAGACGACAACTTTCACCTCTAGTGGCCAGGTGTTGAAGGCGGTCAGCTACCAGGGAAGGACTCCTACTACTTTGGGTGCCACCGCGTGAGGCTTTGTCTTGGACCGGGGGATAAAACAAATCTCAGGCAGGATGCTGAGCTCTAGGTAGGGCTACTGTTTTTGTAGAAGACTGACTTCTTGATACAACAAGGTAAGAGCTGAGGAAGGAGCAGGGACATCCAGTGAAGGGAAAGAAATGATAGGTGTAGTAGCCCGGGGTTTTGCAGGCGGTTGGGAGTAGCAAGCTACCCTGAGGGGCAGGATAATGTTTTCTCTACCTGAAGGGAAAATGATAGCTGACTTTCTGAGCAGTACACTGAGACAGACGTGCTGCTACTGCAGTGGAAGGGGAGCTGGATGGGGAGCAATGTATTGTCTTCTGTCTGGAGAGAGAGAGAGCAAGAGAGAGAGCACGAGCGAGAGCGAGAGCATGCACGTGTCTGTCATGTCTGTGTCCATAAAGCTCTCCGATCTGCCCGCCAACCCTGCCCCCCACCGATAACATCTTAAAGAGAAGAGGTATAGGAATGTTTTACAGTGAAAAGATTACAGGGCTGGAAATTAGAAGCCGCAAGTTCTCATGTCTCATTGCTAACTTCTGGTGTGATCTTTTCTTGGGTCTCTCATTGATTGGGGAGATAAACTAGGTATGTCCAGTGGGGGTGACGGGTAAGCGTTCTCTGCCCACCAGGGTTTCTACTAGAAGAATTTTGACTCTACAGATAATTGTGTCTTCCTGTATCGCTGAGGAATGTCCAGTTTGGTTTTATGGAGGGGCAGGGGAACACATAGATGTCCAGTAGTCAGGAAAGTTGTTTGCAGGCCTTTAATCAGCACTGAGAAGAGGAAAAGCTAGTTGCAGTTCAGTTCCCAGTTCCACCATTTACTGGAGGGTTGCTTTCAACTTTTGAGCTCCTGTTTCTACACCTCTAACATAATCAGTGTCATCTTTAGGAAACATGTAAAAGTAAGCCAACCTTACCTGAGTACCTGCTGTATAACAGTCACTCTGACAAACGCCTCGCAGTGTCTGCTCTGTGAAGGTAACTGTGAATGATATGACTGGTCAGGTGGGGTTGACAGAGGTGGCCCTGGCAGGAGACACTAAATGAAAGGTCATTTTACCCTCCTGGGGAGATAAAGTTGCAAAATTACCGATCAAGTCCGTCAAATCTTTTTAGACTGGGTTTCCAAATCCATACCCTCAGGCAACTAGAACACGGCTGGCCGGCTCCACACCCCCCCCTTCCCAAGGTAGGTGCCAACATGCTGCCCTTCAGCAGGGAGGACACAGCTGCCTCTGGGGCCAGTGCCCAGGGCTAGCCACAAAGCTGGCTATGGCCTCCCCAAGAAGACCCAGGACACATTATTCCCTGCAGAGGTTTTGCTGCTTTGTGGCACAGTCCAAGTGTCGTCCCACTCCCACCACCTGCCAGGATCAGTGGGCTCCTGGCTGGTCCTCACGGTAAGTGAGTAGCAGACAGCCCACCTGCTTGATGTCAACATTTGTGGGCGCGGCCCGGGAAGAATGTGCCGCTCCCAGCCTCCTTGGCTCAGGTAATTAATCCCCGCAACTGACAGGTGGCAACAGGCGGCCCTTTGGCTGGGGCCATCAGGAAAAGTGCTTGGAGGAAGGATTTTTAAAAAAAAAACGATCAAGAGCACAATTCGTACATGTCTGGCAGCTAGACGGCTGTGGCAGGAAGGGAGGCAGGGAGAAGTAAATACCTTGCCAGACGACTGTGGGGCCAATTTTGGGATCTGCTTCTGCCTGATCATTATGATAGATCCAAAAGGATATGGTGGCCTTGGACTTGTTTGCAAGCTCACTTTGCAGAATTCCCCTTCCTTTGATGTAGATACAGTCTTAAAATGGAATGCCTCGTTTGTGAATCAAAAAATCTGGGGCCCAAATCAGGAGAAATGATTTGCCCAAGATGAGGCAGTAAGTCAGCGGGCAGGTAGGGGACAAGAAGGCAGACTCAAAGCCTCTTGGCTTTGTTTCCATGATTCACTGGGCAATATTTGCTGCCCCCTTATACGCGTGTAGTTTAGAAATAGAATGACAAAACTGGGGTCCTAGTCAAAGGAAGGATGATCGATTGCCTCTTGAAAGATATTAGTGTTTTCAACCTAACCACTTAAAAGCTGGCTTCTCAAGAAGCCCCCCACCCCAACCCCAAACCACCTGTACTCATTTACCCCACCCTTTTAGTTTTGGTGGTTTGGGACACTGACTGTCAGAGCACATTGACCTGTTGTTTGTTTGTTAGGATGTATATATTTAAAGCCATTGAAATGAACAGTTTTCCTTTTTTCTTTTCTCTTTTTTTTTTTTTTTTTTTTTGAGACAATCTCTCTTTGTCTCCCAGGCTGGAGTGTAATGGCATGATCTCAGCTCACTGCAACCTCCACCTCCTGGATTCAAGCGATCTCCTTTCTCAGCCTCCCAAGTAGGTGGGATTACAGACACGTGCCACTACACTCTGCTAATTTTTGTATTTTTAGTAGAGATGGGGTTTCACCATGTTGTCCAGGCTGATCTCAAACTCCTGACCTCAAGTGATCTGCCTCGGCCTCCTAAAATGCAGGGATTACAGGGGTGAGCCACTGTGCCCAGGCAACACTTTTTAAACATTAAATTTAAAAAAAAAATGTCTTTCTAGATGTGAAATTTATAGTGTTTTTCAAGTGAGTTTTTTTGTAGAGGGCAAATCCAAAATATAGTTTATAATTAGCCCATATAACTTGATGTAATAGTTAATCAGTGTATTTGAAGCAGATCAAACTGAAGCTGTGTCTAACTCTAAGGGTCTTTTTATATTTTACTGAATGGATCTTTAGAATTAATTTTTCAAAGCCTCCTTATCAAACATTGTTGAACCCCCAAATTTTTATTTTCGTGTATCTCATTTCTCTTCCCTAAATCTCGTCTCCCATCAAATTAGCGGCCAGAACTCTATCTGCTTCGCTGGCAACACGCCATCTGTTTTGTATGATTTTTCATTCCTACCAGTTCTGATTATTGATTCCATCACCCTCTTACCCTTATAAAAGTACATCTTTAATTTGGTTGTCCCAAGGAATATGGCTTATAAAAAGAAAAAAAAAATAAGTCACTGAATGTTCTAGGATAGTGCTAAGGCAGACTTTGTACTTGATAATGGTTAAACATAGATTAATTGAATTTTTCTGAGAGCTTTAGAGGTTGACCTTTTATCTTCTTGTCAGGTCTTTTGGGTTATTTGAGATAGTACAGACAACATTTTACCCCTTAAGGTTTTTGAACTAGAAGCCATAAATTCGAAGTGCACCTGGCATTTCCTGTTTGGGACTAGTCGCTGTCTTTTAGATAACAGCTAAGTCCTCAGTGTCATTGATAGGTTCTTGGAAACTGCGACCTTAAACAAAATAATGTACAGGAGATCTTCCAGTAATTGTTTCATACAATGTTACTTTCTTATAAAGGTGATGAGAAAAACAAATTGTTTTGTTATATGTGTTTCGCTTAAAGTTACAGTTTCCAAAAATCTGTCCAAAATGTTAAATGAGGACTCACTGTATTTGTAAATCTCATTATTTTTCTCCCTTTTTTTAAGAAACTAAATTCAAATTCATTCAGAAAGCCAGGCATAAAGTGAGACTAATAGGTTCGTTGGTGTATGTAAGCCTTTCTTACAGTTTTTTTAAAGAGCCAGCCAGCCTCAGTATAAGAGCATGCCAGATGTGAATTGATCTGGAATTGCAGAATCAGGAGGGCTTTGATGCCACTCTCTCTAGTTGCCTTCCTTGAAGAGGAATTGAGAAGAGAGGTAGGTTATAGAATTAATGAATTTTTTTTGTTTCATGAGAGTTTATTTCATCCATATTCTCTAACATTTAGGGCTCAAGATAGCCATGTGATTTGAGATTTGCATATAGTATGGCATTTCTTCTGGGAGAGACTGAAAGAACTAAAGTTCTTCTTTTTTGGTTTTGGTGTAGTAGGCAGAAGGGTTCCTACCTTTAAGAAAGGGAGGTGTTGAAAAATTACGCAGGTGTGTGCTGGTATTACCTGGCACCTCTACACATTGTGATACTGAATTACCAGTCTGCCAGCCAAAAGCGTGTAATACAGTATGTCTACTGAGGCAGGTGGTAAAGGTAGGGTCCTAGTCACTGGAATTCTTTTTTTTCCCCTTCTCTTTGCAACATATTATTAGTAAAGGAGCTGAATTTACTTGTTTTCCAAAATCCCCTGGAGTTGTTTTATTTGAACATGATATTTGGCTTTAAATAGCTCACTCCTCAATATTCCAAACTTCCTCCCCTCTCTCACAAAGCAAAACAAAATTTAGGCAAAGCTTACTTATCCATTTTGACCAGGATATTATATAAAAAGAAGGAGTTTAGTTCATTTGTTAGTTTTCAGGAACTTCTTTTCCATGTCGTTGTTGAAATATTTAGTTCATATAGATGGCCAAAACTGTCATGTCAGTATACAAGGAAATTTGGTTGAAGATGAATACAAAATTAGGCTCGTCATTCTCACCCATGGGCTGGTGCTTCCTGGGCATGAACAAACTATTGAATATATACAGAGTATGTATACAGAAGAACAAATATGGAGTTCTATTTTTTATGTATATACATATATGATCAGAAATAGCCAGTAGGCTGTGTGTGTGTGTATGTGTATCAGAAAGGTTACCAACACTTTGTTTTCCACATTCTTTGTTTTTTTCCTTTCTTTCTTTTTTTTTTTTTTTTTTAAGACAGTCTCACTCTATTGCCCAGGCTGGAGTGTAATGGCGTGATCTTGGCTCACTGCAACCTCTGCTTCCCGTGTTCAAGCAGTTCTCCTGCCTCAGACTCCTGAGTAGCAGAGATTACAGGTGCGCACCACCACACCTAATTTTTTGATTTTTAGTAGAGATGGAATTTCACTGTGTTATCCAGGCTGGTCGTGAACTGCTGACCTTGTGATCCTCCCACCTCGGCCTCCCAAAGTGCTGGGATTACAGGTGTGAGCCACCACGCTTGGCCTTCGGCATTCTTTATTAAAGAGTCGCTTTGCCAGTGCAAATCTGGTAACTGGGTTCTCTAAGAGATTTGCACCAAATTATAAAATAATCAAGTGGGGCCGAGCATGGTGTCTCATGCCTATAATCCCAGCACTTTGGAAGATTGAGGCAGGTGGATCACCTGAGGTCAGGAGTTTGAGACCAGCCTGGTCAACATGGTGAAATCCTGTCTCTACCAAAAATACAAAAATTAGCTAGATGTGGTGGCGTGCGCCTGTAATCCCAGCTACTCAGGAGGCTGAGGCAGGAGAGTCGCTAGAACCCGGGAGGTGGAGGTTGCAGTGAGCTGAGATTGCACCATTGCACTCCAGCCTGTTTGACAGAGTGAAACTTGGTCTCAAAATAACAATAATAATAATAATAATCAAATGGAAGTAACACTGTATATTATCTATTTTCCCCTCTATGAATGATCAGTTCAAGATTTAGGGGGATCACGTAAGTTGCCAGATATTTCTCAGTGAGTGTCAGATATTTATGCCTTCTTTGGAGAGGCCAGTCATTTTTGAAAATTCTTTCAAATGTGCTTTCTTTCCCCCGCCAATCACAGTATTTTATTTCTGATTTCACTTACATTTGCATAATGCTAAGAGACACAGTTGCACTGGGGTTCCTTTCTAAATATGCAACAAGGTTAGTACAACCCACTGCTGACTTATTGAGCCCAGGACCTGATGAAGTAGAGTTGATTCTTAAAGCAATTAGTGGGCATTTTGTGTTGTTTTTATGTTCAAGCTCCCATTGTGAGAATATGGTTTTGCTTTAGAGAAGAAAATCTCAACTCTTACACAAACTTCTTTACTTAACTAAAAATAAGTATATATACTCCTGTAAGAATTTAGTGATTATGTTTTTGTTTTTATTAATAATATGGCCTTGAGCTTTATACTTGATTGTCTAATCATATATTTTCTAATCATGTGTTTTTCACTCAAATTCACTCAGGCACAAACACACCAGTTCCACTTTGGCCTCATAGTATAACTGTTAAAACTGTTAAAACTGGGACATGAGGAAGAACATTGGTCTGTATGTCAGGATGGTCCCAGTTACTGAGAATTTTTGAGCAAATCTCTTCTCCTTTCTGGGACTTAGATTCCTCATCTGCAAACAAAGTGGCTGAACCAAATGATCTTTAAGGTTGAATTTTCCTGAGCTAACTTTTCCTTTTCCTCCCTCCTCCTCCTTTCTCTCTCTCTCTCTCTTTCTCTCTCTGTCACCTAAGCTTGAGTACACTGGTCTGAGGATGTAGCCTCAACCTCCTGCACTCAAGTGATCCTTTGCACCTCAGCCTCCCAAGTAGCTGGGACTACAGGTGCCACCACACCTGGCTTTTTCTTTTTTTTATACAGGCAGAGTCTTCTTGTATTGCCCAGCCTGGTCTCAAATTCTTGGGTTCAAGCAATATTCCTGCCTAGACCTCCCAAAATGCTGGGATGACAGGTCTGAGTCACTGAACATGGCCCCTGATCTAACATTCTAAGAAAATCTTAGCGAAGGTATGTTAAACTAAAAATGCCTTGAAATGGGATGACTCAGTAATAGAAACATAGAACCAAGCCCTTGCTTTAAAATGTCAAGTTGGATTTCTACAGAAATTCTGTAATTAGAATATAATATTGTAGTAAAAGCATTATCTTCATAGAACTAAGGAAATCTGAGTTCACTCCTTCATTGCCCAATTTAGTTGTGCAACCTTTAGAAATCATTTTACGGGGATGCACTCCTGACCATATGTGATATCATAAAATATGTATTTGGACTTTGTCTAAGTTTCTTGGCATATAACTCCTAAAATCCTTGGAATTTCTGAAGTGCTGCCTTTTTTTTTGTATGCAAATGCTGGCTCATGGGTTCAGGATGGGGGTCTGGTCACTGGAAAGGCAAGGGCACAGTTAGAGAGTCAGCCCCACCCCCCAGCCTCCAGGAAGGAGAGAGAGGCTGAAGGATAAGTTGATCACCAGTTGCCAATGGTTTAATCAATCATGCCTAGATAATGAAGCCTTCATAAAAACCCAAGAGGACAGGTTTCAGCAAGCTTCAAGATAGTAAAACATGTGGAGATTTTTAGAGGTCGAAGCCCAGGGAGGGCATGGAAACTCTGCACCCCTCCCCCAATACCACTCCCTAGAAATCTCTTCATCTTTATCCTCTGCAACATCCTTTATAATAAAACAGTCCATGTAAGTGTTTCCTTGAATTCTGTAAGCTGCTCCAGCAAGTTAGTCAAACCCAAATTGGGGTCATGGGAACCCCGATTTGAAGCTGGTTGGTCAGAAGTTCCAGAGGCCTGGATTTCCTCCTGGCTGTGGTTAGAGGTTGTGTGTAGGTTGTGTGTAGTCTTGGGAACTGAGTCCTCAACCTGTGAGACATGACAGGATCTCCAGGTAGACTGTCAGAGTTGAACTGGAGGACACCCGGCTTGGTGTCTCTTGCTTGGTGAGTGGTGAAAAACTCCCACACATTTGGTCACAGAAGCCATCTTGTGTGTTGCTGATTGTTGCTGTGGTAATGTGAGAGGAGAGGAAAAAACAGTTTCAGCATTTTCTCAAAACGTCCTCCAAACTAAATAGACCCCCATGTTTTACCTTCTCTCCTTTTGCTTTTTTTCAGGACATGTGTCACAATTTTAGAAATTATTTTTTTAAGGTCGGTACTTCGTTTAGATCAACTCCCTTAGAGTGAGGTTTACCATTGGTTCCCTAATAGTCAGGACAAGGACTGGCATGAAGCGGGTGATCAATAAATATTTGCTGAATTAATAAGCTTCACCTCTTTAAGTCTCAGTTTTATATCAGAAAATTAGGAGAAGAAGGTTTGGACAAGAGATGCTATAATGTTCCTTCTGAGTTCTAACATCTTCTGTATTCTCTGTCTTCTAAAATCATAGGTCTGTAACAAGTTTACAGGTTGGTGCTACTCATAATAATTAATGTATTAAACATTTTAAGTAAGAAATATTTCAAGGTCAGGCGTGGTGGCTTATGCCTATAATCCCAGTACTTTGGCAGGCTGAGGTAGGCGGATCACAATTGAGGTCAGCAGTTTGAGACCAGCCTGACCAACATGGCGAAACGCTGTCTCTACCAAAAATACAAAAATTAGCCAGGAGTGTTGGCACTCGCCTGTGGTCCCAGCTGTTCGGGAGGCTGAGGCAGGTGAATTGCTTGAACCCAGGAGGTGGGTGTTGCAGGGAGCCGAGATCACACCACTGCCCTCCAGCCTGGGAGACAGAGCGAGACTCCATCCCCCCATACCCCTTCCCCCACCCGCCGCCAAAAAAGAATTATTTCTAACATAAAAAAAAGTAAGTAAATTAAGACATCTGAGTATAAGACAAAATGTTAACATTTTTCCATATTGTTTCAAATCTTTTGCTTAAATAAAATATATAGCAAAAAGCACTCCTCCATTTATCTCATTTCCCTTCTTTCCGCCATTAAGATGAATAAAATATACCTGTATATAAGAACATGGATAAATCTGAGAAGCATGGGAATTGAAAATAGATTACTAAGGCTAAATGTAGGATGATGTAAATTAGTTAAATTTTAAGGACATGCAAAATTATGTTACATATATTTATGGACATATGGATGTGTATGAAAAATGTATGGGATAGATACACAAAATTCATGTTTTTAATAAATGAATCTAGTAATTTGAAATGGTTGAGAACTTGATTCTTAGTAGATAAATATGAACTGTGTGATGTATTATAAATGGTTAACATTCAAACTTTGGCAGACTTTTATTATGTCAGCAACCACTTGCTCACCAGGTTGAGAGATTGTTTTCACAGTGCTGTCTCAAAATTACTTAAGCTACATTAAACACTTTATGTGGAGAATCTTAGAAATATGACGTTTCAGTAATAATCACTATATGTGACTTTTGTTTTGATCTTTGCAGTTGAGTAAGGATTTTTGTATCTATTTTTTCTTTCACGTTAAGAGATGTGACTATAATTTTTTCCATTTTATATTTGTAATAGCGAAGTGGCCAAAATGTGGGTGAGATGCTTGCCACCTACAGAGCTCAATTAACAACAGTGAGGTCTGATAACAAAGCAAGAGAATTTATTGTATTCCAAAGCTAGGTTGGGAAGGGGCGCAAAGCGTTCTGCCTTTAAATGTATTATTTCCAGCTGGGCACGGTGGCTCACGCTCGTAATCCCAGCACTTTGGGAGGCTGAGGCAGGTGGATCGCTTGAGCCCAAAGAGTGAGAGAGCAGCCTGGGCAACATGGCGAAACCCCATCTCTACTGAAAAACAAAATAGAAAAATAGAAAAAAAAATTAACCAGGCGTGGTGATGGGCACCTGTAATCCCAGCTACTCTGGAGGCTGAGGCAGGAGAATCGCTTGAACCTGGGAGGCAGAGGTTGCGGTGAGCCAAGATCGTGCCACTGCACTCCAGCCTGGGCGACAGAGCGAGAATTTGTTTCTAATTAATTAATTAATTAATTAAAATAAAATGTGTTAGTTCCCCTTTGGAGCAGAAAGAAGTGGACAATTTTATAAGGTGAGGAAGGAAGTGAACAAGGGAAGGGGGTCCCCCTGCTTGCTTGGTGCCTTGTCTACCCAATAGTTGACAGAAATAAGTTGTGAAAATGGCCAAGCAGGCATACTTAAGATTTACCCTCCTGATGGATGAAAGTCCCAAGGCCATCCCCTGAAGGTGAAAGTTTACACACATGGCAGGTGTGCTCTGGTCTGCAAATGAACTGTCAACTCCCCAGGAGAGATCTGTCTTGGAGCACACAGTTAGAACTTACTCGGCTGGGGTATCTGGTAAGGGGGAGGTGAAGGGTTATATTTGTATTTCTGAAGGGCTAAGGAAACAGGGAAGGGAGGGAAAGGGGACAGGAGAAGAAAAAATAATAAAAATAATAGTAACTCATTCCCTTTTTCTTAGAAAAAAATGGGAGTACTCAGTTACAACTACATGAAAGCAGAGGGAGGGAATAAAAAGAGGAGGCAGAATTTAAATAGGATTTTTTTACTCCTAGTCCAATAAATAAATGATGCCCACAGTTGTTGGTGTTGCTCTTAAATCTGAGAACTGAGCCCTTTCCTCCTTCACAACGAAATTGGCCTATTAATTCCACTATTACTTCATGTATTTTTTTTAATTTGTCCAGAACTAAAACTATCCTTTCTCTGTTGTTGATGATTCCATTGGCTAGGCCAGGTTTCAGTTGTCTGATGAATATCAGGAGCCATGTGTTAAAATTAACTCATTCATCCTACTTTGATTTTAGAAAACGGATAAGCAAATAACTGATATTATTTTTGCAAGCATCTTTTGTTCTAAAGCATAATATTTATTGGTTTGTTTTGGTACTTCCATGTATATATTTCATGTTAAAACCAAGAAGGCTGAATTTAGTAAATCCAAAGAGTTTCCCCCATCTTTTTCCCTTTTCATTCATTTCTACTGCCCTAGGTTGGGCCCTCCTCATTTCTTGTCTGAATAGCTCTGACGGGTTCCTCCCACCCCCAGTTTTTACTTTGCTTGCTCCCACTACCTTTGTATTTCTGAATACAAAGAACTGATTAGGCTTTTCCCCTACCTTATAATCCTCAGTGACACCTCTTTTCCTGCTCATAGTAGTTAATGATACCTTGTGACATCCAAGGCTCCTCAGAATCTGGTAAATGCCTTTCTAGCTCAGCCTCATTGACTTCTGCTCAGCTACTCCTCCTCCTTCCCCCATCCCATCTATATTACATCCCCTTGCTTTTACTGATGATACTCTGTCTTCATGGAGAGCCTACTGTTGTCTCCTGGCTTTTTCTTCCTTTCTTTCTTGGGTGCACAATCCAATTGGTGAATCATAACTTCTTTTTTAAGGCTTAGTTTAAATATCACTACCCCTATGAAAATGGTCTTTTCTGTTTTACTTTTCTCTTTCTTATCCCCAGTCAGTCCATCAGCTAATCTGGTGACTTCTCGTCACCACTACCACTGGTCTAAGCCACTCTCACTTTCACTTGGATTATTGGCAGGAGCCTCCTGAGTGGTCTTCCTGCTTCTGTCTTTGTTCCACAAAGTCTGTCCTTCACATAACAGCTACAGTTGTCTTATAGAAATGGAAAGCAGACCACATCAGCTGCTCAGGCCTCTCTAGCGACTTCCTATCTCACACAAGAAAAGCTCAAGACCCATCCTGCTCTACGAGGGTTTGCGTGATCTGGGCTCCCTATTATCTCTGATCTCGGATCTTAACTCCTACCACTGTAGGCTTTGCTTACTTTTCTGCAGGTGCACTGGCCTCCATGGCAAGCATACTCAGCCAGGACCTTAGCACCTGCTGTCTCTAGAACTTGGAACACTATCTCCCCAGGTATATATATGGCCCAGCTCATTACTTCCTCCAGATTTTTTTCTTTAATATCATCTTATTAAAGAATTGTTTCCTAACAATCTTGGGAAAAAAATAATATCCTCTTCACATTCACTCCCCTGACTGTTGGCTTTTTATACTCTATCCCCTTTAAATTTACCCTGATTTACTTTTTCTTATAGCATTTATCACTATCTGACACAGTAGTTATTTGTTTATTCTAGAATTTTAGCATTTTTAGGGCGTAGACTTTGTTTTTGTTTAATGCTGAATTTCCAAACCTAAAACAGAGCCTTGGTAATGGTATATGCTCAATAAAAATCAAATTTATTACCTGGTAGTTAATTGTTCTATCTCTGTAATCCCATAACACGTTCATATGGTTCCTTAAACCAGTGTATTTTGGTGGTTTGTGCTGCACTCTGCCTCTAGACTGTGAGCAACTTGAGGATAAAGATTGATTTTTTTTCTTTCACTTTATTTTATATTTCAAGTGCCATCCTAGGCAGTATGGATACATAAAATTCTGCATCCCAGAGCTTTAAAATCTTACTTTTATCTGTTCCCAGTACAGAATAAGGAACTAATATTGTGCAATATGTGCTCAGTAAGAGTTTGCTAGATAAGTATTGAATATTGTACAACTGAGGAGAAGAGCTAGCTCTCATTTGTGGTTTATGACAGCAACTGACTAGCAGTTTTTAGTGTAGTCTCTCCTAAGTTTTTTTTTTCTTTTTTTTATTTTTCATTTTTATTTATTTATTTATTTTGAGATGGAGTTTTGCCCTTGTTGCCCAGGCTGGAATGCAATGGTGCGATCTCAGCTCATCGCAACCCCCACCTCCCCGGTTCAACCAATTCTCCTGCTTCACCCTCCCAAGTGGCTGGGATTACAGGCATGTGCCACCACGCCCAGATAATTGTTTTGTATTTTTAGCAGAGACGGGGTTTCTTCATGTTGGTCAGGCTGGTCTCGAACTCCTGACCTCGGGTGGTCCACCCATCTCGGCCTCCCAAAGTGCTGGGATCACAGATGTGAGCCACTGTGCCTGGCCTCTCCTAAGTTTTTATTAAAATATTCATATTATAAATTCCAGAAAAAATTAAATTGGACACTCAAGCCATTGGCAGAATTTTATAATACCTTTATATCTTAAAAGCCTGATAGAATCGAACTGAAAAATGGCAAAGTGAAATGAAAGCTGCAAACACTGGCTATGACTCTATCTTGCTACATTCATAGAAAAGTAAAAAAGCAAGAAAGGGCTTATATTAAAAACAAAATCCTATCTATATGGGAACATCACTTTAAATACTCAAGAAAATCATCTTAGGAAGTGGAAGAAATATTTAGAAGATACTTTAGTGCAAATTAATAAGACAGTAACACTATAAAGCTGGGAAAACATGACAAACCTGGAATTGCAGGCTGAGATGTAAGGAGGACTAGTAAAAAAGGATGATGAAATAAGAATATTTGAAATGCAGCAGCAGAAGTGAAAGTATTATTTGTAGTAGAACAGAGCAGAATTAACTGTAGAAAACCATACACACACTGAAGACAAATTTAACAAGCTTTCCCAAAATGCAAACAACAGGAAAAACTGCATCAAATGTATGGTGGATAGAAAGTGAAGATCCTAAAGTAAGACTGACATGTTTCTGGAAACTGATATGAGCAGAAGAAACAAAAATACAATTGAAGAACAAAATGTATTGAGTTCAAGCATGAAAGTGAAAAGGGCCCCCCAATTTCCAAGTAACTTCAGTTTTAAAAATCACATTTAGAGGCATTGCCACTTTATTTATTTTTTTTTAATAAAATTCTATAAGAAATTAGGGAGAAATAAGCAGCTTACTTAATTTAAAGAAATAAAATTCAGATTGGCCTTGGACTTTCTACAACACTAAAACGTACATTGAGTCAATTACTCTATTTTAAAGGATCTATCTAAAACCAGTTTGTTTACTAAACTGTGCTATATGGTGTTATTTTTAACTAGAGTAAACTTTATACTACAGTTATACTAAATTATACAATTATACTAAAAAGGTATGATTAAATAATGGTATATCCCTCTTTAACACTCTAACAGTAACCACTTAAAATCGTGTTTTTAAATTAGAACATGCTCATGATATGTTAAATTATAAAAAGAATACCGTTCTTTGCATAATATGCCCCTAGTTTGTATAAGGGTGTATGTGTGTTTGTGTGTGTGTTTGTGTGTGTATGTATGTGTGTGTGTGTATGCACAGAAAACAGTCTACAATGTTGATAATGGTATGTATCTCTTGAGTAAGCAACGAATTTTTTTCCTGAATTCTGTGTGCACATGTTTGACAATGATGAAATATTAATAAAAGGCAGATTGTAGAAAAAGAGAAGTTGAGAAGACGTTGATAAAGGTTTTAAATTTTCTGTAATTGCTTCTCATAGTGACAACACTACAGGGCAAGATACTTTATACCTTCACATAGAAGGTTTGAAATGTTTGCTATCCACCCAAGGAGCTGCTGGAAATTTAATACAATGGGCTGGTATAATCAGAAAATGTTCTTAGCTATGGAAGATATTTTTTCAGGTATAAAATCAACTGAGTTCTTAATGCCTATAAATAGGAGAAACCTATGTAGAGATATAAGGTAACCCTGGGAACAGCAATTTAAAAATCTGTTTAGAATGGTAAAGAAATGTGTAAAGGAGAAAATAAGTTTGAGCTAGAAATGGAACCGGTGAAACAAGCTGAAGACCTAGAGAATTAATTTTCTTAGGAATGTGAGTTAGTGTTGTCATTTGATATATTAGTTATGAGGACTGATAAAAGATTTAAAAGAAATGCTTCACATATTACTCATGATTAAGAATTAGATATATCAAAACTTTGTGGATGTAGCTAAGAAATACTTAGAAGAAACCTGGTGGACTTAAATGCTTATATTAGAAAAAAACATGAATGAATGATGTATGATTCTAGTTAAAAAAAAGTAGCAAACTCAACCGTGATTTAATTCTTGCAGTCACATAAAAGTAAAAATTAAAAGACTGTTTATAGTTGACATGATCATCTATGTAGAAGATCGTAAGGAAGGCATCTAAAAAAGGTACAAGAACTAGTAAGTTTAGCAACATCACAGGATACATGGTCATTATACATGAATTAATTATGCATAAAACATGACATAAAACACATTAGGAACAAAAAGAAATTTTCATTTTTAAAAGTACCACTTAATTAAATCTAACAAAATATGTACAGTACTTATACACTGAAAACTATAAAACATTTCGAGTAAAATTAAAGATACTGTGTTTAAATGGAGAGATATCATATATTCATGGTTTACAAGACACCACATTGCTAAGGTATCAGTTCTCTCCTAAAGGACTTTACATATTTAACACAATCTCATGCAAAATCTTACCAGGTATTTTTATGGAAATTGTAAACTGCATGTAAATTTTGTATGGAAAAATCAATCTAAAATAGCCAGAACAATTTTTAAAAAGAACAAAATTGCAAGAATCAGACTACCTGATTTCAAGACTTACTATAAAGTAGATTAACCCAGACAATCTGAAATTGATATATGGGTAGACAAATAGATCAACAGGAAAGAAGGAAGTATTCAGATACAGACATGAACACATATGACAAATTGATTTTCAATAAAGAGTCCAAGGCAGCTCAACAAGGGAAAATATGCAGGTAATCTTTTCAACAAATGGTGTTAGAACAATTGAGTATCTGTTAAAAAGGAGAATTATAAACCCTTAACTCACAGCATATACAACAATTGACTGAAAATATAGTTCTAAATGGAAGAGCTAAGACAATAAATCTACTTGAAGAAAATATAAAAAATCCTCCTAATGTTGGATTAGGCCAAGATTTCCTAGGATATAAAAAGCAAGAGCTTTAAAGGGAAAATATCGATAATTAAGTATTTTGGAAAAGCAGGAAACAAAGTCAAGCTATAGTCTGGGAGAAAATGTATTTTTAAATGTATATCTGATAAAAGACTTGTAGCCAGAATACATAGGGGACTCCTAAAACTGAAATTAAGAACAAAAGCAACCCAATTAACAAATTACCCCAAATCGCCAAAATTACCCAATTAAAAAATGGGCAAAAGACCTGAATGGATATTTCTCAAAATAGGATAAGCAAATGAAAAATGCCCAATATCACTAATCAGGGAAATGCAAATCAAACTGCAATGAAATACTACTTCAGTTAGAATGGCTATTAACAACAAGATAACTGTTAGTGAGGATGTGGAGAGAAGAGAACCTTTGCATACTTTCAGTGGGAATGTAAATTAGTACAACCATCATGGAAAATAGTATAGAAGTTCCTTGAAAAATTAAAAATATAACTACCATATGATCCAGCAATCTAACTACTAGGCATATATCCAAAGGGAATAAAATCAGTGTGTCAAAGGGATATCTTCACTCCTGTGTTTATTGCAGCACTATTTGCAATAGTCAAGATATACGGTCAACTTAAGTGTCCATCAAAGGATAAATGAATAAGAAAATGTTGTGTATATGCACAGTAGAATACTATTCAGTCAGAAAAACATAATGAAATTCTGAGGCTGGGCATAGTGGTTCATGCCTGTAATCCCAGTACTTTGTGAGGCTGAGGCAAGAGGATCACTTAAGCCCAAGAGTTTGAGACCAGCTTGGGCAACATAGTGAGACCCTATCTCTACAAAAAACATACACCAAAATTAGCTTGGCATGGTAGTGCACACCTGTAGCCCTAGCTACTCAGGAGGCTGAAATGAGAGAATTGCTTGAGTCTGGGAGGTCGAGGTTGCAGTGAGCCATGATGGCACCACTGTACTCCAGCCTGAGTGACAGAGCAAGAACCTGTCTCAAAAAAATAAAAAAAAGAAATCCTGATCCTGTCATTTGCAACAACATGGATAAATTTGAGGACATTATGTTAAGTGAAATAAGCCAGGCACAGAAAGATGTAACCACATGATCTCACTCAAATGGAATCTAAAAATGTTGATCTCATAGAAGCTGAGAGTAGAATAGGGGTTACTAGAGGCTGAGAAGGAGAGGTGGGGTGAGGGGAAATGGGGAAAAGATGGGTCAATGGGTACAATATTACAGTTAGACAGAAGAATAAGTTCTGTTCTATCGCACAGTAGGGTGACTATAGTTAACAGTAATGTATTGTATATTTCAAAATAGCTAGAAGAGAGGATTTTGAATGTTCTTACTACAAAGAAATGATAAATATTTAAGTTGATGAATATACTACACATCCTAATTTGATCATTATACAATATAGACATGTATCAAAACATCACATTTTACCTATAAATATGTACAATTATTATGTATCAATCATAAAATAAACCTAAAAAGTGAAATTTCTGTATTACAACAGGGGGAAAACAGTCTGTATTACAATTATTTTAACTTAAAGGTACAAAATATATGAACAGATACTTCAAAAAATATCAAATAGTTGTATAGAATTATATAAGTTTGTTTTTATTTTTATTATATATAAATATGAATGAAATAAGTACATGAAAATATGTTAAACATTATTAATCATCAGAGAAATGTTAATTTAAACCACAATGAGATCTACTGCTTACATACCAGAATGAAATCAATTAAAATAACAGCTGACAATACCAAATGCTGACAAGGATATGAAGTCCTCATATATTGCAAGTGGCAATGTAATATGGCACAGCTCTTTGTAAAACTATTTGGTAGTTTGTTAGTAAGCATACACTTACCCAGCAATCATATTCCTAGGTATTCAAGAAAAATGGAAATGTACATCCTCACAAAAATTTGTACATGAATGTTCGTAGTAGTTTTATACACAATAGAAAAAAATGGAAATAATTGGTGAATCGATAAATAATGAAGTCTATTCAAAAATGCAGTGGAATGCTGATACATGCAAAAACCACAGATAAATCTCAAAAGCATTATCACATAAGATTATATACTATATTTTTCCATTTACATAAAATTCTGGAAAGGTAAAACTAGTGGGAGAAACAGATACATGGTTGTTGAGGCCAGGAGCTGGGGAGGGGATTAACTGCAAAGAAGCAAAAGATAATTGGAACAGGGATGGAAATATTCTATATCTTGATTGTAGTAGTAGTTACACAATGGTGTACATTTGTCAAGCCATCCGCTTTTGCACTTAAAAATTAGTATGCTTTGTGGAAAAGTATACCACATAAAACAAAACTCCCATACAAAGAAAGAATAAATTAGGCTTTAGAATTAAAGGAATCTCAAGTCAATGTTGAGGAGCAATTTAGAGGTGAATTTTTAAAATTCCACAGAGAAAGAAAGATAGTAAAATAAACTATGTGTGTTCAAATTTACAATTTCTGCTGAGTTGAATCATCAAGGTATTTTAAAATCTTCATGTAAATCAGATTCTCATGTTCCAATCTTGCAGAAGCCTGGAAAATTGGAGATGATAGTGCTATTCTGTAAGGGATAGGGAAGTGGGCAAGTCTATGGAATTGTTAATACACATAGACCACTGAGACTGAACTTAGTACTGGGCAAAAAAATAAAGGTCATCATGGAACAGATTTGCAAACAATGAAGTAAATAGAGTAGCAGAAATTTGGCTTTGTAAAAAGAAAAAAAGCGATTGTGCCAGACCACTTCAGCGCCTCTAGTTGCTGAATTGCAGGACTGGTAGTTGAACCAAAAGCAATAAACATAATGCATCTTGGCTGTGGTCAGATATTTTGATTTAGTCAAATATGGAACCCTTACCACTAAAATTGGAAAATATGGTTTGCAGTACCAGATACAGTACTAGCTGAATAGTGATATCTAAATTGTCCTGGCATGATGTGGAGAACAGCAGAAAAAGAGAAGTGTACCACACTGGGAATATCACTTTTGTTGTTGTTGTTGTTGCTTGCTTATTGCTTTTAATTCTTTTAGATTTCAGATCCAGTGGGTACATGTTCAATATTGTTACATGAATATATTGTATAATGGTGAGGTTTGTGCTTCTAGATTACCTGTCACCCAAATAGTGAACATTGTACCCAATAGGTATTTTGTAACCCTCATCCCCTCCTATCTTCCTCAATTTTTGGGGGCCTCAGTGTCCATTATTTCCATCTTTATGTCCATGTGTATCCTTTTCGGGTTTTGTTTTGTTTTTCGTGTTTTTAGTAGAGACTGGATTTCTTCATGTTGGCCAGGCATGTCTTCAGCTCCTGACCTCAAGTGATCTGCCTGCCTTGGCCTCCCAAAGTGCTGAGATTACAGGCATGAGCCACTGTGCCCGAACACATGTATATTCACTACTTATCACCCACATATAAGTGAGGACACATGATGCTTGATTTTCTTTTTCTGAGTTGTTTCACTTAGGATAATGGCCTTCAGCTCAATCCATGTTGCTGCAAAGGACATGATTTCAGGGAATAGCATTTTGAATTTTGGGTGATGATCATATGGTGTGTTTGAAGCATTAAAAAGTTTGTATGGGTAGAACATGGGGTGAGAAATGTGTGTGAGTGGGGATGGAGGGGTAGGGGGAGTTAGAGATAGATAAGGTCACAATACAGAGGGCCTCATAAAGTCCTCAGTAAACCGTGATAAAGAGCAAGACTTTATCCCTGAATTCCCAGAGCCAGCTGGTATAAGCGTCCAGGTTGTCTTTGCCCTAGCCCAAAGTTTTTTCAACTCTATCACTTGTTGCGTCTCCCTACAATTAAATGAGTAAACAATGTACTGAGAAATTAATAAAACTATGTTAAATAGACTACTTTTGAGCTCCATTTTAATTCTTGGAGAAGAGTATAAACATGGTAATTAATTCACAAAAGAACCACGATGTTGGAAACTAGAAAAAGGTAAACATTTGCATGGCTGAGTTAAGAGAACAGACAGATATGAAACTGTTATTACAGGACTCAGATAGACTTATGCACCAGTTACTAAGCAAGTTCTTGGGCAAGTCCTTTCTGTACATTTATTTTCTTATTTATAAAATAAGGATAATAATTCAAGTCAATTATCTGTTATCTGCAATTCTGAAGTCCAAGAGCTCTGAAAATCAGAAGATGGTTCAGTTTTATTTTGATTTCTTAGGTTTGTGGCACATTCATTTGATGGTGAAACCCAGGCTTTGTACTCAATCAGTTAGTGTGAATATTTATGAATTCTGCAGAAATAATGTTTGATCTTTTGGTGCTACCCTAAATGCTGCTGGATACATTTATATGTTATACAAACTACTTTTTTTCTAAAATCTAAACAATTCTGGCTTCTGAAAATTCTGGCCCAAGGGGTTTCAGATAAGAGACGGTATGCTTGTAATACCTTCCTCTTAGGGTTGTAACAGGATAAAGTTTCTTAAAACAGAACTCAGTAAATGATGAAGCTGTTATTATTTATCATTAATTAAGCTTAAAAATTGGATTCCCACCCCATCCCTGAGAATGAACAAGAGTTAACACTTAATGATCCTTAATCTTATTCTTAATGCTTTTATACTTTTTTTTGTCAAGCTTGATTTATAGTATATCAGTTATTAAAATGGAATGTGTCTCTTAAGAAGCTGTTCTACTCTGAACACTTAACCTTCATTTCTGCAACTTTTACATACTTGGAAGGATACCTTATTTGCCTTTAGGTATTAGTTGACAGACTTATTTTTCAGTCATCTCTCCTAAGGGTCATCTTATGAAATTCATGGTTAGATTATGCATTATATACCTCCTAACGAAAACACGAATGGATATGCTTATTTTCTTTAAGTTCTCAATAAAAGTAAGTTCTTAATATGTCATAAAACAATTTCTGTGTAAGTCATTAGTTAAAAGTACAAGAGCAAAAATACCCATCTAGATTTCATTCAGTGTTTCCCAAGTAGAATTTTATTTTTGTGGTTGAATTTTGGCATGTGTCCTATTTCTTCAAGCTATATAAAACCCTTTTGCTGTGTCTAATCCATGGCCTGCGGGCATGGAGGACTGATTTTGCAATACTTTTCTAGCATTGGGAAACTTTTAACGAAAAATTTCGTATGCTGGAATACTTGGAAGAAAAGGAAAGGTCATTTAAACAATACCATATTTTAAAATGAAGAAATAAAGCAGCATTTTAAATATGCGATTTTTGGTAATATACTTGCCATTAGTGAGAGTTAGGGTGGGACATATCAGTAACGAATCCAACTGCCACTATGGCTCTGGCCCCCCTGTCTTTCCTCTGGGAGGATGTTAGGGCCCACTTATGATTGCAACCTGTGTGTGTGTTTATCCTTTGTTTGGATACATGTTACTAGGTGCCCCACTCTTGGCCAGCAATTCCAGTGCCTGGGTGGTTCGCCTGAGCAAAGTGCCTGAGTGGGTAGGAATGTAGGGATAGGGCTTTGACCCAGAGCACAGGGGTGATAAGGTTTACTATAGTTGTAAGGATTAGAACGAAGGTTCTCTTCTGCTTCAGAAGTGGGAAGAGGAAGCAACACAGGATAGGATTTCTATCTGGTTCTAGGTCTCAGGCTTTCTCCACTCCATTTTGCCAACTCTACAACCAACTAGCCACTACTGAACTTCCTCTCCCTGAAGAAGAAAAACTTTCACTCACTTGTGAGGGAGAAGATCTACATCCAGATCCTTTCTGTGCCATGATTAGCTGTGCTATATCAGGCCAGGTATTTTCAGGAGTTTACGGCAGAGTGGCCCCTTTCAGCTCTTGCATTCCCCTACCTATGACATTAGACGAAAAGTGCAGGCATTCGGAGGAGTTCTTGTTTTACAGTTTCAAGCGATCTGACCTCAGGCGAAATCTCTTCACTCTAACAGATATTCCATCTTAAAAAAAAATCCCATGAACCGTAATTCCTATGAGTCTCTCTAAAGTACATTAAAGACTGGATTGATTATAATCTAGGCAGAAATTTGTCTTTATGGTTGTTGTTTAATATCACTCAGTACATGCCAATACTCTTCTTTCACTTAGTTTCTGGTCATCTATGAAGCTACTCATGGTATTGCTCATTTAAACCCCTCCGAGCCTCAGCTTCTTCATCCTAAAGGAAAATAACAGGAAATAATGGCACAAATATGTTTTGATAAACATAAAACCTTTTGTAAACATAGGGTTTTATTTATGATAGCAAAAAAAAAATCTAATAACATTGACATATGTCACATCTATGGTGGCCAGTAGCAAACATGCAGCATGCAGCTATAAAAAGTGGACAGATTTTCATTGTTTTGATTTGGAATGTAACAATATCTCCTGTTGGTTATCTCCTTCCTTTCTCCACTGGCCCCAACTCTAAGCAGTATTCCACTGAACTGAAGAAACTGTACTGCCAAATTGCAAAGACATGCCCCATCCAGATCAAGGTGATGACCCCGCCTCCTCAAGGAGCTGTTATCCGCGCCATGCCTGTCTACAAAAAAGCTGAGCACGTCACTGAGGTGGTGAAGCGGTGTCCCAACCATGAGCTGAGCCGCGAATTCAATGAGGGTAAGCAGAATGTGAAGCTCTAACTGTCCAACCTCCTTGAAGGTCAACATTCTGTGAGTGTTTCTGTTTGAGACCTACCTACCTGGTTCAGACTTCTGCACTCTGATGGCAGTCAGTCTGCCTTTTTTTTTTTTTTTTTAATGGCTGACAGAGTATCTAACAATAATGATAAATAAATCCTTGGCTTTCATAGTGGTTGAACTATTTAACATTAGTAATTACTAGATGATCTGAGCTACTGGTTATCTTTACTCCTTACTGCTTCCTTCTTTTTATTTTTCTTGCCTTTAAAAAAATAAGAAGAAGAGGCCGGGTGTGGTGGCTCACGCCTGTAATCCTAGCGCTTTGGGAGGCCGAGGCGGGCAGATCATGAGGTCAGGAGATCGAGACCATCCTGGCTAACACAGTGAAACCCTGTGTCTACTAAAAATACAAAAAATTAGCTGGGCATGGTGGCGGCGCCTGTAGTCCCAGCTACTTGGGAGGCTGAGGCAGGAGAGTGGTGTGAACCTGGGAGGCAGATCTTGCAGTGAGCCAAAATTGCGCCACTGCACTCCAGCCTGGGTGACAGAGCGAGACTCCGTCTCAAAAAAATAAATAAATAAGAGAGTGCAAGGAGACTACGTGGTAGCTGTTCTACTTGGCCCAGGCTACCATATCTTCAGATTTAGTGTTTTCCCAGGAAGATTCTCAAGTCTAGACCAGTTGAGAGCTGGAAGGGTAAGAGAAAGGAGCACCAAACGAAAGAAATAATGAAAAAAATCAGAAGAAGAAAAGGGGGAAAGAAGATGAGAAGGCAAGTAATGGGTAAGGGGAATAAATAGAAGGCCTGGAGCATACTGTGGGCAGTCAAATAAAGGACTGGGAGTCGATGGATGAGGTATCTTGAAGGCCACTTTTAGGCTCTAGGCATGAATAAGTCATGCCTCATATTCTGCATCTCAGATCCTACAACAATTTAGCAGAAAAGGTCGGTATTTCCAAGAGTTCCCTTAGATCTAATATTATGGTTCCATGAAGGGAGACTGAATAGAGAGTGCTGAAAAGTGGAAAGTAAGAACAGGATAAAGCATAAGCAATCCTCAGAGAGTACTGAGGGTGCCAAAGGTGTTGGGGGTTAGGATACTTTATAGAAAAAATATTAAAATGTAAGGATTGATAAATATAGAGAATATAATGTTAGAGAAAATTAATGGAAGAAGAAAGATAATGGATCAGAATTTAAAAGAAGAAAATAAAGTCAAAATACTCTTTAAACAACTATTTTTTACACATTAATTTCAAGTCCTTGCCCACATGGCCACATTATCCGTACCTTTGTGTCTTGCTTTTCACTTAGCAATCTGCCATAAAGAATATTGCAATATAGATAGACTTCATTATCAGCCTACCTAACTTGGTATTTCACCAAGATAGCACACGATTTTTAAGTGTTTTCTCATTTTTTAAACATAATAATGGTTTTTAGTTTTAACCACACTAGATGATGCAGCAGAGAACATTCTGATAGACTTAGCTTTTTACTTTTATTGAATGGCTTTTGTAGACTGGGACTATGGGACTAACAGCTGTTAGAAACAGCTTTACAGGTCCTAATTCTTGGAGCATCTTCTTTCTTCTAGAGCTCTGCTAAGTATCACAATTTTATGAAACTTTACTCAGTCTCTTTTTTTAAAATTGCATCCCTTTTCTTATACCCAACTTGGGACTCCTTCAGCACACAAATGCCAGAACTTTTCTTATCTTTATAATCAACACAATGTTCAAAAGTTGAGGAGGAGGAAAGAAGAAAAAGTGGAAGTCATATCCTTGCTATCTTCTGCTTCTCCGTGTATTTGCTGGTCAGACTTTTGGGCAGCATTTTCTCAGTTAAACTGATTTTTTAAAAATTAATTTGCATCTTTCCCTTTCATTTTCCAGGAGGCTGGCAAAATTTCCTCCGTGGGTGAGGTCAGAGATGTAGTTATAGAGTTCCATAAAGCTTGTATCATTAATCTTAAACTCCAGATTATAGGACTGTTCCCTTAAATATAGATGTACATTCTAGTCCTTTCTGTGGCTATAAAGGTTAAGACACCTTCATGTATTTGATATCTGGCTACAGAATCTGTTCCTTTCTTCAAGGATGCACATTTTCTTTATTCTACGGACTATTTATTTTGCCACCAACATCTTGTTCATGCAATTCCATGTTATTTTCTTTATTTTTAAGGTAAAGAACTAACTCTTTTATCATTTTCTGCTCTTCAGGACAGATTGCTCCTCCTAGTCATTTGATTCGAGTAGAGGGGAACAGCCATGCCCAGTATGTAGAAGACCCCATCACAGGAAGACAGAGTGTGCTGGTACCTTATGAGCCACCCCAGGTAAAAAGCAAACCAAACCAAAACACAACACTCTATGGACTGAGCAGACTTGAGAGAACATCTCTTTCAGCAACAGGGATGTTTCTAGCATCTATCACTGTCGTAGTTCTTGTCATCAAATATGTAATATTTTTGCATTTTTTTCTACCTGTTCTCCACATGCTTTCCCTTCAGAATATCTAAATATACACTGGATTAACTTGGTAACACGGCTCTGTGCCCATTTTCCCATCTTAAGGGCAGATAACAATTGAACTGGCAATTGGGTGTATACATGGGATTGTTTTATCCAACTGGCAATTGGACGGGTAGTGGATGTGCAACAGTAGTGGATGCAAGTGTTACCGTAAGTGGGAAAGCCCAAGAGGGACCTCTTAGCTAAAGTTTGAATGAACAGATGATAGATTTGTAAATCTGTTGGTGAAGCAGAGTAGTGTGGTTGAATATACACTGGTATAACAGAACCCAGGTTCTTTGGTTTGCTGGCTTGCTGTGTGGACGTTCGGCAACTCTCTCTCTCTAGACCTCAGTTGCCTTACCCATAACTATGTACTTTGGACTGGATTATTTTTAATTCTGAGAACATTTTGAGCTCTTAAGATGTTATTAATGCAAGTGTATATTCAGATCTATATTGTACCATTTTATCCACATAGGGGAAATATTCTTGGAGCATTGCTACTGTTTTTGGCAATTATTCCCCATTTTCCCTTTTCAGTGATATTCCTGAAGGTGGTATAGCCTATTTGAATTACATGATGTGGATCAGCTTACAAATGAACAGGATCAAAGATCACAAAATCTGTTAAAGCCTGTCTCACCTAATGTAGTGTTCAGTGTTGCAAACATTAGCTTTAAGCTTCCCTGGAGGCAAGATGAAGAAAAATCTACAACAGGGTTCAGAGTTTGCCCTTTTAGGAGGAAGCATATCACTTCATCAGAATTGGAATTCCTTAAATAGAGGGAAGAACTGAGAGGGAACAACGTCAGTTTAAACCATTGTTAACACAGATTATTTTCCCCTTGTTTTCAGGTTGGCACTGAATTCACCACAGTCTTGTACAATTTCATGTGTAACAGCAGTTGTGTTGGAGGGATGAACCGCCGTCCAATTTTAATCATTGTTACTCTGGAAACCAGAGAGTAAGTGGCATATGTAAAAATTGTCATTCTACACAAAAAATCATGAGCAGAGGGCAAAGTGAAATTGTGGCTGCTTTATCATTAATTTTGCATGTAAAGCAGAGAGCTTGTCCTTTGTGCTTTAAATCCTTGCTATAAACAGTTACATAAAAGATCTAAGAAAGTGGAGACAAAGGAAAATGAGTAAAGTTAGAGGGAAAAAAAGAGCTAGAAAGGTGTGCAGTCACTTCATACCTGAATTCTTGACATTTGGCTGGAATTGTTCTGATTAGACAGTGGTCCTCAAGGCATTTGACCGTTTTTTTTAAGTCTGCGCGGCCTTAGGGGATTTTATCCTGAGACATCCACTGGCTTAACTCAAGTTTCCTTCAAAATATGTAGCTAAATACAGCTGTTCAGCTAATAGCTTGGAGGCTCTTTGGAGAACAAATGGAATGTTATTTACTAATATTACTTGTGGCATGTTAGCACTTTTGTGTTCTGCCAAGTACTTTTGGGTCCATTCTCAAAGCTGCCATGGCTAAGCTGGTAGTACATTAGCGATGGCCCATATGGGAAATGGAAGTGGGAGATCTCCAGGGGACTTTCCAAATGCTTTGAATTTAACTCTTTCTTCCCCTTTATTCTAATTCCTAGTGGGCAAGTCCTGGGCCGACGCTGCTTTGAGGCCCGGATCTGTGCTTGCCCAGGAAGAGACAGGAAGGCGGATGAAGATAGCATCAGAAAGCAGCAAGTTTCGGACAGTACAAAGAACGGTGATGGTACGAAGCGCCGTAAGTAGATGTAGTGGCCAAATGGGGTAGGGTGGAGTCTACTCCAGATGTTGGAGAATGGGGTGATATTGGAGAAGCTGCATGATAAGACCTGTGACCTTCAGCAGCAAGTGGGACATCAGCCCTCAGAGCCAGTGAGAATAGGAATAGCATTGAAGTGGACTCCAGGCATGTCCTATAGCTTTACACAAGCAGGTAGTCATTGTGACAATGTCTTAGTCCAGAGATTCTCAAAATATGACTTCCACACCAGTAGCATAAACATCATCTATTCACAGACACACACTGGCAAGATACGGGGTTTCCTGCAACGTTACTTAAGCCAGAGGGTATTTCCCAGCATACTGAATTTCTTTTATTTTTCCCCACCATCCTTCCACCTCCTTATTGCTAGGATCACAATCAATGTAAAAACAATTGTACCCACTTAAATGGATGCTTAGGAATAGAGCCTCTAATCTTACACGTGTTGCTGGTACTACTGTCTGTTTAATATGTATTATTAAATCTGATTAATATTAATATGTAATTATTAAGTATATTTAATATGCATTATTGCTTTAGAAATGTTCCCAGGATGAAACTTGTATTTTTCCTCCACCAGCGTTTCGTCAGAACACACATGGTATCCAGATGACATCCATCAAGAAACGAAGATCCCCAGATGATGAACTGTTATACTTACCGGTAGGTCTCCCTTGGGTGTTCATGGTTGCTTCATTTTAACTTTCTTTGAATAAGCTTTTACAGTATGATCATCATCTCGTTATCTGTGACAATGGGAAAGGAGGTGTCTCAGTCAGTTGAAGCTGTACAACAAACTACCCTAGACTAGAGGGCTTATAAACAACAGAAGTTTATTTTCTACAGTCTGGAAGTCTGAGATCAAGGTGCCCCTCTGGTCGGGTTCTGGTGAGAGTTCTCTTCTGACTTGCAAACTGCCATTTTCTCCTTGTATTCTCATACAGTGGAGAGGGCTAGAGAACTCTCTAGGGTGGTTTTTTTTTTCATAAGGGCACAAATCCCATTAATGAAGGCCCCACTCTCATGACCTAAATTACTTCCCAAAGGACTCACCTTCTAATGTCATCAAAATGGAGTTAAAATTTCCATCTATGAACTTTGGAAGGACACAAACTTTCAGTCCATAACTGGGATGGGGGAGGGGGGTTGAGAGCTGGTGATATGCAGGAGAGAAAATATTTATTTTTTTTAATTAGAATATTCTTCTTTCTCTCCACAGTTTTGGACTGTGTTACTAGCATGAGATTCTCTACTTACCTACCCACCCAACTAAAACTAAACTCCTAATAGGATTTTTCTTACCCAAATATTTGAAGTTAATTTGCCCTTCATTATTTCAGAATGATAAGATTATCCCAGGCAGCATGGCCATAGAAATTTAGGCCTAAAATTTTGTCAGAAAAAGTTCACAAAATTGATAATGCAGCAATTATAGCCCTGACTTTGATGTCTTTTAGGCGGCACTATAAAGAAAGTCAAGCAAGACAGAACCCTGGGTTACAGTTGGCCCTCCCTATCTGTGTATTCCATATCTACAGATTCAACCAATCACAGATCAAAAATAGTTGGAAAAAGAACAATAAAAAATAATAATACACCAATCAAAATAATATAAATATAATAATATAGTATAACAACTAACTGCATAGCATTTACATTATATCAGATATTATAAGTAATCTAGAGGTAATTTAAAGTATACAGAGGATGTGCATAGGTTACATGCAAATACTACACCATTTTATATAAGGGACTTGAGCAACCTAGGATTTTAGTATCCATGGAGGCCAGGTGGGGTGGGTAGTCCTGGAATCAGTGCTCTGCTGATACCAAAAGACAACTGTATATGTGAATGGCCAGAAGTCTTAGCCCAGTTATTATGTAAGAACCTCATTAATTCCTACAAGGGACATTACTTCTCTTGAGATCACTAATGAGATCACTTTAGATTATGGTGGTAGTTAGTTGAATTCTTATTGCATTAGGTCTTTGCCATGTAGGGTGGCAATGACGTTTTGGTGGCTGGTATAGCCCTTGATGCCATCTAAAGTGACATGAGACACAGCCAAGCAGGGCCAGGAGATTTAACGACGAACTACTACCCTGGGATTGAACTAACAAAACTCAACAGGTTTAGGTGTGCTGTACCTTCTTCCTCATCTTCTTTGGGTCCTGACTCTCAGGGGAATAAATTCCCAGTAGACCAATCAGATGGTGAGTTAGCTGAGATTCTCAGTGTCTTGTTTCTCAAGCTATAAATGGAAACTGACTTGTGACATTAAAGTAAAACAGTACCCTGATACACTAAATATTCCAAAAGTCTTAATATGTTTTCAGCTGATAAAACAGGAACTGCTTGAAAAGTTATTTTAAAATTTTACCTTGTACTAAGAAGGAGGTACCCTTCTTAGTGTTACGTCTCAAGTTGAGAGAAGGCTTAGCCTAAATAACTTATGGGTGAGGAAAAACTCCATTAATTTAATATGTATTTTGTTGGTGTTTGGTGAGTGGCAAATGTGCTAGACCTTGAGCATTTAGAGTTCAGTAGGACACAATTCTTACTTTCAACTACCTTGCCTTCTATTGAGGGCACAAACAGTTATAATGTAATAAAATAAACATTTCCTAGATCAAGGCCTAGTGCTGTGTGAGTACACAAGAAGTTTCAAAGATGCAAACTGTAAGAGTAAGATCAAGAAAAGCCTCTCAGAGAAGGGGCCCCACAGTGGGGATGAGTAAGAGTTAATTCAACCAAAGGTGGAGAACATCTTTCGTTTCTGAATTCTGACTAATTCTGCCTTTCCTACTGGGTGCAGCAACTGGGGTGAGGCAGGTAAAGTGCCTAGGGTGCAAAATTTAAATAGTCCCTCACTCCCAGGGCAACACACCTATGCTAAGTGCCTCTCTTGCCTCACTCTAGTCCTGGCCCTGCTCATCCGTTGCTTGGTTTGCTGTTGTTTTTTTGGAAACAGGATCTCACTTTGTTGCCCAGGTTGGAGTGTGTGGCAGGATCATGGTTCACTGCAGCCTCAGACTCCCAGGCTCAAGCAATCCTCCCACCTCACCTCCCCGGGTAGCTGGGACTGCAGGTGCAGGCCACCACGCCGGCTAGTTTTTGCACATTTTGTAGAGAAAAAGTTTTTTCCCAGGGTGGTCTTGAACTACTGAGCTCAAGCAACCTGTCCCCTCCCAAATAGCCCGGATTATAGGTGTGAGCCACCATGCTTGACCCTGGTCGTAACTGTAAAAGCTTTTAAGACCTTTTTTAAAAAAGATTTTAAGGTACTCTCTTAAAGAAACGTATTTTATCGCACATGAAAACTTTTATTCTATCAGACATAGGTACAATCTATTCTTATTTTTTGTAGTAGTTTAGTTTTATGAAGGTGTTGCAAAAATGGTATTGATGAATATGAATCATCTCATCGCTCATAAGATAAATACAGGATTAGGTTTTTATGCACCTCTGGTCACATACATTTCATCAACAGATAACTATATAACTTCATTTGTTGTGTGTTTCTGTTAAGAGACATTTTATTTAATATATACTGTTGACTCATTAACATCAGACTCGTGGCCAATTAGCCTTATAACTCCTGCCTGAATGAAGTTTCTCTAGCACACATATTTTCTCCATAAGGCATGGAACAACCTCCCACTTAGGGACACTAGATAGCACTTCCGCACTGCCCTTGAGGGTCTTTTTAAATAACAAAATCACCAATGAAAAGCACAAAAATGTAAAAATGTGGTGCTAAATAGATCATGAAAAGAATGTGGGTTTACGGCATAAGAGCTACAAGATGACAGAGCATCTCCTTGTTCGAACTCAGCTGGGAACACGCACAGGTGATTCAAATTTTTCATCACTGCACAGGTCTGAATGACCTCAAAAGGGTCCAGAGTATTGATTTTCATGTTACAAATAAACGTTAGCAAATAAACAAATTGCAATTACAGAATCCTCGAATAATGAGGATTGACCACACTTCTAACAGTTCTACAGCTTTTCATGTTTCCTTCTTCTCACTTCCACAGGTTAGGGGCCGTGAGACTTATGAAATGCTGTTGAAGATTAAAGAGTCCCTGGAACTTATGCAGTACCTTCCTCAGCACACAATCGAAACGTACAGGCAACAGCAACAGCAGCAGCACCAGCACTTACTTCAGAAACAGTGAGTGTATCAACGTGTCATTTTAGGAGGCATGAGTGAAGGTGACTTTATGTAGATCAGCAATAGTGTGATTGATGGGCAATGTGGAACATAATGGGAGATAGCAGATTGTCATAGATTCAGATGACCTGGTGTGGCAACCCTCTTTCAGTTGCAACCTTTTTATGTGTCTTATAACCTTCCTTTGGGAATTCCGCTTATGTTCTGAAATTAAATACAAACCATTTCTGGTGAATTACAGAGAAACTCACACTAACAGTTAGTTTTCTTCTCTATATGCCTGATCCATACACACTAACAGTAAGTACACACTCTATTTGGTAGTAATGTGTATATTTGAAAACATGAAATCATTTCTCATCCCAGTGGATTGTCTTGTAAATCTCCTGGGATGCACACTGTCCACTCTTGGGAATAACATTGTAGACCAGGGATAGCAAATAGGCTTGACTATAACATAAAGTGGCTTG
This sequence comes from Macaca mulatta, assembly GCF_049350105.2. Taxonomy (NCBI): domain Eukaryota; kingdom Metazoa; phylum Chordata; class Mammalia; order Primates; family Cercopithecidae; genus Macaca; species Macaca mulatta. The sequence continues at coordinate 8,778,056 of NC_133407.1, read as the reverse complement.
TTTGAATGCTGTAGTGAGAAGAATTCTGAAACCTAGTGCATGATAATTGGGGAAATATCTGGGTGCAGAAGGATAAAGTAGCATCATGTTGCCATATTTTAGCATCTCTGCTCTAGATTGTCTTCCAGCAGTACAAATTTTTATATAAATCAAGCCAGATTTTTCAAGTATATTACCATGTACATATAACCTATTTATATGTTGAGCTTTGCCTTGAATCTTGGATCTTTCATGATGTTATTTTATGACTGACTAGAATAGTTCTTATGAAAGGATGAGAGGTTGACCAATCAGGACCCTGTTTATATTTACCTTTCTGTGGTTAAAAATAATCACTGGTTTAATTAAATATTATATATGCCCTGGAAGTATTGTCAGGACTGTAGATAAGTATAAAACATATACATTATGAGCCCACTTGAGTAATGTAGACTTTCAACTTCGTACTTTAGGCAAAAAAGAAGGCAAAAACTATCTTCCAGAGGTGAAGATTATGTTTTACAATAGAAATACAAATGAACAATAAAAATGGTTATTTTCTATGTTATTAGCTGTTGTAGGGAGTTAGCTATAGAAAACGTAATAAAGAGGGCTTATTATTATTATTATTATTATTATTATTAAGTCTCACTCTGTCACCCAGGTTGGAGTGCAGTGGCACGATCTTGGCTCACTGCAACCTCTGCCTAGCAGGTTCAAGCGATTCTCCTGCCTCAACCTCCCAAGTAGCTGGGATTAGAGGCGCCCACCACCATGCCCAGCGAATTTTTTGTATTTTTTGGTAGAGATGGGGTTTCACCATGTTAGCCAGGCTGGTCGTGAATTCCTGCCCTCAGGTGATCCACCCACCTCGGCTTCCCAGAGTGCTGGGATTACAGGCATGGGCCACCGTGCCTGGCCTAATTGATTATTTTTCTTTAATCAATATGAATGTATCTCTGATGGTGAAGAAACATTTTCTGAGCACCTGTTGTCTACAGGGTGGAGTGGACGGCAGGGAGAAAAGAAGCACACTCTCTGTTCAGAGGACTTTACGCTATTTGAGCATCCAAGATCCTTTTTGGCCAGAAGGGATCTCACCATGTACTTTTAGCATAGAAGTTTTGCAAATTTTAATGGTATGGCTTTGTTTGTAAGCCCGAGCAGAAAGTTTAATCACACAGAGTATTCTGAAGGCGAATTACGGTTGCAGGCACAATTTCCATTGCGAATCAGATGGATGTTTTGGGATGTCAGATGGAAATATATACTAACATATTTAAGTGAAAAATGACTTAGTTCTTATAAAATCATACAACCAAGATCAAAGAAACAGAGGCCTGTAACATCATTTATAGATCCAGGAGGAATATCTACCTTTCCCAAGAGAAGTGTGTCATGGTATTAAGAAACACCCCCAAATTTCCTCCTGTTCACTCTGGAAGTTTGACTATACCAAAATGACCCCCAAAGAATCACTAAGTAATGTATCATGCTGAACTAGTTACTGTTCAGTAGGCTTTCTTTTTTTTTTTTTTTTTTCACTTAATAGGGAAAGGTCTCATATGTAGCAGAGGAATTGGCAAGCTGCTTTTTGTAAAGTCCTGGTAGTAAATATTTAGATTTTCTGGTCTATATTGTCTTTTGCCAACTACTCAGCTCTGTGGTTGTAGCACAAAGACAGCCGAAGATAATGCATAAAGGAAAGAGAATGGCTGTTCCATAAATGGAATTTGCTTTATGGACCCTAAAATTTGAATTTCATGTAATTTTCGCATGCCATGAAATATTATTCTCCTTTTGATTGTCCCTCCCCCTACTAAAAATTGTAGGCCGGGTGCGGTGGCTCATACCTGTAATCCCAGCACTTTGGTAGGCCGAGGGGGATGGATCATGAGGTCAGGAGTTTGAGACAGGCCTAGCCAATATGGTGAAACCCCATCTCTACTAAAAATACAAAGATTAGCCGGGCATGGTGGTGCGTGCCTGTAGTCCCAGCTATTTGGGAGGCTGAGGCAGAAGAATCGCTTGAACCTGGGAGGCGGAGGTTGCAGTGAGCCAAGATTGTGCCACTGCACTCCAGCCTGGGCAACAGAGAGAGACTCCATCTCCAAAAGAAAAAGAAAAAAATATACATATATATATATATATAAACTATTCTTAGCTTGCTGTAGTTTGATAGTCTGTCTTACAGATAAATGAGATGGTTCTCCTTTCATTGCTTCTTGAGTCTCCAATTTGGTTTGATAGGTGTACTTGGAAGTTAATATGTATATTCCAAACTAGAAAGGTATTAAAAGATTTTAGGAAATCCTAAAGTGGTTTTTCAGGTGGCATTTCAGTATCTAATAAAAACAATACCAGCCCTGAATAGATATCTTTTTTGTCTGAGAAAGTGAGGCATGCCTATCCAGAAATAAAATGCAGTTAATGACAACCTCATTGTCAGATGAGGCTGGAATAGTTGACTTGATTCACGTCACACGTTCTTATTGAAGATCTGCTATGTGAAAGCATTAAGGATAGAAGAGAGAAAGATGTAGCTCCTGCCTTCCCATGGTCTACAATCTAATGGTGAATTTCTAACCTTAACATTCTGAGTTTGAAGAAAGCTCTGAAAATTTATTCTCAGCATTATGCAAGTTAATAGGACAATTTTAAACAGTTTCTGTGGATCATATGAGAAAAAGAATAGTTTCATGTCATCGTTTTAGAGACTTGACAAGCCAGGAGGATTGACATCATTCAGTTCAGGGACATATGCTAAATGTATTTGTTTTTATGACATACACAAAAATACACAACCCTCTTTTTTTATACCATGAGTACCCCTTGCTTATTGTTTGACTAGCTCACATTGCTCTAAAGGGAATTTTTAATTCATATTTCATAAAATAATCTGTGTCACCAGAGCAGAAAACACATGTTAATATTGTGTTATTTTTAAAAGCACACAAGATTTTAGGGACATATTTACACTTTTTTGCATGTGAGACTACAGATAGATAAGGAACTATAGCTTCGTAGTTCCCTGTGTGTTCATTTAAATGTGTTACATGCATGTTTTTGAGTTGATATCTCACAGTTGCGATAACTTGTGCATGAAAATTAACAGACTGCAAAATTAAATCTGCAAAATATAGACATTTGGTCTAATTATGTCATTGTAACATTACATATACATGGGTCTCCAGTGATTGATATGCATCTATATAAATCTTTCAGTTGTATTCTTCAGCTGAGTTTTTTTAGCTCTTATTTTCATGCAAATCTCCAAGAAAGAGCATGAATGACTAAACAAAGAAAAATGAAAATCTAATTTCCTGACAATCATTTGAAAAGAATAAATCAGCTTGGAAAATACCTATAATAGCCTGTGATTTTCTTTCCAAAAATGTAGTACCAATTTTATGCTGGTAAGGAATCAATTTTGTATTTTTCTTTATAGTAGAGGGAAAATTAGTGGGAAGAGAACGTACTTTCTGTAAGGTAGCACTACAATATTTTTACTTTAATTACTTCTATTAGCTTCCCACTATGTGTTTTCTTCTGCTTGCTTTTCATTTGTGCATGGTTTTTCTTTTTTAAAAAATTTCTTCACAATTACCTTCATGATCATAGGTTTTATGGAAGATAGACTTTGCGGAGTTGCTGTGAATCAAATTGTTACAGATACAAGTAGGCTTTACACTACGAAGAAATGTGATTTTAGTTAATTTGCATATATTGGAATAAATATAGAGAGTTATGTTTCTAGATGCCAGAATCTAATAGAGAGACGAATCAGACCTGTGTTTAGACTTCTTGCCTTCATATTATCAAGGGGCATTAACGGTTAAGACAGATTTGCAGAAGCCTCGTGAGACCTGTTTAGCAATGTTTTGACTTCTGTACTTCAGATCAGTACTATTTCTTTTTCATCTTTCAATAGTTTTCCCTTATTCTTGGCTTCCAACATAAAAATGAGGCCGACATCACTTTGTTACAATTTGGCTTAGGTTAGCTCTTACTTTCCTCTGGAAATTTATTTTTGAGCTTCTACAGGATGAATTTTATTTAAATGATAAAACAGATCTGTGACATCCTGATGAGCCCTTAGTGTTTCCTTCTCTTTCATGATCACTTGATAATTGCAGCTTATTAGTAACACAAGTCAGAGATTATTAGAACAAAGCAAGATCTTAAATCCATGGTTCCAGCCCCTCACACCACAGCCAGAGGAACTGAGGCTCTGTGATTTTATAGCCAGTTTATAATAAAGCTCAGACTAGAATCAGATTAGAACACAGAGCTGTTTGTAATGTTGTGTTGTGCTTCATTGGCAGCTAAGTAAGTAGTTAATTATAAAATTTAAACATCTATTTCCATTTTTCTGTCTCTTTTTTGTATGATTGTTGTAGACATGGAGTCTAGCTATTTTTCCCAAGCTGGGCTTGAACTCCTGGGCTCAAGCGATCCCCTGCCTCAGCCTCCCAAATAGCTGCGGACCACAGGCACACTCCACTGTGCCTGGCATGGTTTTCTGACTCTGTTTTCAGTTACTTGGGATTTATTCTTGTAGATTCAGTTTAAAGTCCTGTATCTTTAAACTTGTTTGGCAATGGTTATCAAGAATTTTGATATTTTGTCTCAGACTCATGTATTCGAGAGAGAAGCAGGCAATATTTTCAGGATTATTAACGTAGAAGAGAGAAAGGTACACAAATCTCCAAGCAGACAGAAAATGTCAACACCATATTTCTAGGTTTGACAGAGAAATCCTCCACGTTTCCAGAATATCTGTTTGGAATTACCAGCTTTATAGGTTAAAAACAGATGAATATTGATAATTTCATATGATTCACCCTTATCGTTGTTATGGAACTACACAAGCTTTTACAGTTTACTTTTTTTTTTTTTTTTTTTTTTTTGAGACAAAGTCTTGCTCTGTCAACCAGGCTCGAGTGCAGTGACGTGATCTAAGCTCACTGCAACCTCTGCCTCCTGTGTTTGAGCAATTCTCCTGCCTCAGTCTCCTGCTTAGCTGGGATTACAGGCACCTGCCACCATGCCTGACTAATTTTTGTATTTTTTTTTTTTTTTTTTTAGTAGAGATGGGTTTCACCATGTTGGCCAGGCTGGTCTCAAACTCCTGACCTTGTGATCCACCCGCCTTGGCCTCCTACAGTGCTGGGATTACAGGTGTGAGCCACCGCGCTCAGCCTACAGTTTACTTTTGAATTTCATAGTTATGAAGTTTTCAGGGCAGAGATTTATTATCTCTGAATTGGTAATGAAGAAAAAAACTCAATGATTAATTAAACTCAGATGGATTACATTACTTTTGTAACTTCTCTCACCTCATTGCGGAATCAGGCTCAGTCCCAGGTCTTACAGGTCTTTAGTTGGCTGTACATTGCTTCCCTATCCATTTTTATCAGGGCATATTCTGTTAAGATGATATGAATTCTTGCTGGTGACATGGTTTACTGAATCCTAGCATTAAGCAGATAAAAATGGCTTTGTTCTTTTGAAAGGTATAGCCAAATGTGATTCAAAAAGCCAATCTGGGAAACAATTTCCAAACAGTTCATGAGTTTGCCCAACTTTTAGCAAAATAAAAGGGTTTATTTCTGGCATCCTTGTGGCATAAATAATTTCTTAATTATGCAAAAAATTGCTTTCTTGGGCTTGATATATACATTTATAGGCCGAGTTTGTTACTCAAAGGATTAAGGTATTTATCTGTCTCAATCTGGGAATATCCAAAATACTCATTAAACAGTTCTTTGTAAATGCATGATGACACAGGCCCCATTCTGATAATATCATATTTCTCCATACCTCACACTTAGGCTAGACAAGAACTGTAATGAGGGATAATAATTGACCAGATGACATTTTACAAAAGATTAAACTTTATTCTTCTTTTACGTTCCTTTTTTTAACTAATTGAGTCTGGTAAATCATATGCTAAGCACTGTGTTAAATACCTTGATCTACCTTATCTCAGTGGTCCTCGACTGAATCGCCTTGTGTAACTTGTTAAAAATATGTTTTCCTGGATGCCAGCTTGTGTTGGAAGGGAGCCAGGAAAATGCATTTTTATAAGTTTCACAAGTGATTCTGATGTTCATTTCTGTTACTACAGCCTTATCCCATTTCTTCCTCATAAAAATCTTGAGAAGTCTCAGTAATTTTAAAAGAAGATAAATTGGAAGAACAAAAATAGTTTTTCAGGCACTCTATTCTGTCTATACTATGATCATGAAGGTATAAGGAGTGCGTTTCTGTATTCAATTGATTTGAATAGATGAAATCCTAAGCCTTCATTGTTTTCTTTTCTCTGGTTCCTCTCTGCAGTCTCCTTTCAGCCTGCTTCAGGAATGAGCTTGTGGAACCCCGGAGAGAAACTCCAAAACAATCCGACGTCTTCTTTAGACATTCCAACCCCCCAAACCGATCAGTGTACCCATAGAGCCCTATCTCTATATTTTAAGTGTGTGTGTTGTATTTCCATGTGTATATGTGAGCGCGTGTGTGTGTGCGTGTGTGTGTGTGTGTGTGTGTGTGTATCTAGCCCTCATAAACACGACTTGAAGACACTTTGGCTCAGAGACCCAACTGCTCAAAGGCACAAAGCCACTAGTGAGAGAATCTTTGGAAGGGACTCAAAACTTCACAAGAAAGGATGTTTTCTGCAGGTTTCGTATCCTTAGACCTGCCGCTGGTGGGCGAGGAAGCACTGTGTTTGTCTGTGAGCTTTCTGTTGTTTCCTGGGAGGCAGGGGTGGAGTGGGGAAAGGGGCATTAACAAGTTTATTGGAACCCTTTTCTGCTTTCTTCTGTTGTTTTTCTAAAATTCATAGGGAAGCTTTTGAGCAGGTCTCAAACTTAAGATGTCTTTTTAAGAAAAGGAGAAAAAGTTGTTACCGTCTGTGCATAAGTAAGTTGCAGGTGACTGAGAGACTCAGTCAGACCCTTTTAATGCTGGTCATGTAATAATTTTGCAAGTGGTAAGAAACGAAGGTGTCAGGTGCACTGCTGGGCAGTGAGGTGTGCTTTACCAAAAGTAATCAACTTTGTGGGTGGAGAGTTCTTCTTTGTGAGAACTTTCATTATTTGTATCCTCCCCTCCTGTGTAGGTAGAACATTTCTTAATGCTGCGTACCTGCCTCTGCCACTGTATGTTGGCATCTGATACGCCAAAGTTTTTCTCGTACATGAAACCCTGGAAGACCTACTACCAAAACTGTTGTTTGGCCCCCATAGCAGGTGAACTCATTTTGTGCTTTTAATAGAAAGACAAATCCACCCCAGTAATATGGCCCTTACGTAGTTGTTTACCATTATTCAAAGCTTAAAATAGATTTTAAAGTCCTCTCACAAAATCTGTGATTAATTTGCTTAATTAGAGCTTCTGTCCCTCAAGCCTATCTACCATAAAGCCAGCCATATCACTGATACTGTTCAATGCATTTAGCCAGGAGACTTATGTTTTGAGTAAATGAGATCCAAGCAGACGTGTGTTAAAATCAGTACTCCTGGACTGGAAATTAAAGATTGAAAGGGTAGACCACTTTTTTGTTTTTATTCAGAGTTTAGAGAATCTCTGTTTCTTTCCATTTTAAAAACATATTTTAAGATAATAGCATAAAGACTTTAAAATTTTTCCTCCCCTCCAACTTCCCACACCCAGTCACCAGCTCTGTATTTTCTGTCACCAAGACAATGATTTCTTGTTATTGAGGCTGTTGCTTTTGTGGATGTGTGATTTTAATTTTCAATAAACTTTTGCATCTTGGTTTATCTTGCAGTTTTTTTGTTTCTGTCTCTCTCACTTTTTTCCTGTTAAATACTAGAATATTCTCATGTAAGTGCTTGAAGTAGCACGTGTAGGTCTAAGGAAGAATAATAATAATAGAATCGTTACTTTGTTCCTGTGTGCGTTTCTTCTGTCAGTATTCGGTGTTTTTATTTAAGATACTCTGTATCAAGGTCACCAATCGTAACAATGAACTAAAATGCCTAAACTAACTGAAAAAATACTTTAGCCCTATGAGTTTTAAAGTTTGTCATAGGAAGCCAGGCACCATAGAATCATTTATTGACACTCCTGACAAACTTCCAGTTGTATGTTAATTTGCTAAATTTTCTAAAATGAATTACAATCAAATCCAAATGTTTTAAATAACATGGTTTCTGTGACATAGACATTAGCAAATATTTGGCCAGAAACCAACAGTGGAACCTATGTCCAGTGTTTTTTATTTTATTTTTTTTTAGTTACAATTTGTTTTGAGCCTTGAATAATTGCTTTTAAAAGCTTCATAAGAAGTTCTAACCAAAAAAAAACTAGTATTTTAGATAAATATTTCAGAAAAAAATACCTTTATATTTGTACATTAGTACTAATGTACTAATAAAAGTACATTAGTAAAACCAGATGCTCCTGTTATATTTGCAAAGTGTTTTTCAATTGGTCTAATAACTTTGATTCACAAAGCCCTTAAAGGATTGGTGAGTACATTTCGTTTTTTGATATTTGCTTTTTCTTTCAGAAGGGTTTTTCTTTTCTTTTGGCCTATTTTTAAGTAAGTTTTTGATGTGTTTATAATGACTTGTATATAAATGCACATATTTGAAATGATGGAAAATATTAGAAAATTACAGTTTTCCCTTCTAGAGAATAAATGCTGCACTGTCTTTAGAAGCGAGATAACTCAGCTAGAGAGAAAAGTCACAGGCAGGCATTACTGGCTAAAATTGAGAGAAGATACGATTCTTTTTCTGATGATAGTCCATGTTGCCCCCAATGCTTTTTTTTTTTTTCTTTTCTGATCTTTCTCATAACAAGGATGCTCTGCTCTGCCTTCAGTATCCCTTTCCGCTCCCAAATTCTTTACTCCAGAAATGGTTTGTTGAAATGATTTAGCCTAAGCTATCACTAAATCCTACTAGAATGTTGCTTTTTAATTAGCGATGGAAGATTTTGGCCAAAAGAAGGAATCTAGTGGAATTCTAGGCATCTCGGTGGTAGATAATGTAACTTGTGTCTTTACAGGAATTTTTTTATTCTACCACATAGATAGTCGCAAGGGTTGGAACCAGAAAACCTGACTTTAAGTCCTGTATGTCCTAAAACCACTTCTCGCTTTTCAATTTTGAATTTTATCCTTCAGAAACTGTACAGAAGCTTATATTGTTAAAGTTAAGAACTGGGACTTGGCTTCAATGGGATTTTTCTTCGAAACTAGAAATACGTGAAATATTATTTTCTACATCTCTGTTACACCGAATTCTTAGAAAAATCTAGTGAGGCTGTAGAGAAAACAACCTGAGGTGTACACCTTATGATTTTTTTCTGCAGAAAGCTGGATTCTTACTCTTTTGGGTTTTTTGGGTTTTGAATAGGGGAGGAGAGTGTAGGCAATAAAACCAGAATGGTACAGGTCCTGTTGTTATTTTGAACACATTTTCCTTCTCTTTAGTTTCTCCAGAAATTTTTGGAATATTTCACCTAAGAACTGTTATATTAAATTTGTATTTAAAAAAAAAAAAAAAAAAAAAAAAAAGGTTGTTCTTCCAGGCTTTCAAATTGGCTGTGAGTTTATTCAGCCGTGCTTCCTTTTTCACAGTATGTAGAAGTTATCAGAATGCTTCTTTTAGTTCAGTCATTGTGAAATTAATAATAGACAGAGTACCTTGCTCCCCTTCCTTGTGGCTTTAAAACTCACTTTTACATTAAAGGGAAGGCATTCCAAATTTCTGACCTTTCCTGACTGTTAACCCCATTCAACTGTTCACCCTCATTTCTGGATATGTTCAATTAAGAATCCAACTTACCTCTGGCCACTTCCTCCTATTAATTCTTACATCGTTAACTTCTATCCCATGGGCCATACATCAGAGTGTGAAATATTCGGGGCTGGAGGGAAACAGTCAAAGATGCTGATGTTTCCTGAGCGCCTACAAATCATTGGACCCTGTCCAGGGCTGTTACGTGATCTCAGTCTTAATAGAAATCTTCTAGAGTAGGTATAATGTCTGGGCTACAGGTTAAGAAAATGGGACTCAAGAGACTTATACAACATCCTGCATCACTTAGTTTGTGTTAGATCCAGAAGGCGACCCAGATGTTTTGATTGACTTAAAATCTATGTTCCTTCTTTCTTCATCTGTGGTTTCTGACCTACCCTCCTCAAATTAGTGGCTTATGATGAAAAATGGTAAATGAACTGATAAGATAGTCAAAAATAGTAACCACAAGCTAAAGAAAGCAGGAGGTTATATAACAGGAATTGTAAGAAGGAATTTACTCTGAGTGTCCAGAAAAAAATGCAAAACTTTTAAATGTATTTTTATTTTTCCAATTGCGGATATTAATGATTCAAGCCCTGCTATTAACTCTTGCTGTACATTTGACTGGTTTGAGGAGGGACAGATAGAGAGATCTCCTTAGGTTACAGAGGACCAACTGCATCAGGAATATGGGCTGCCTGGAATCTTAGGTACTTTTCAGTGAGCAAAGAGAATTGAAGAAACATCAGCTGGCAGAGAGTCTCCTTACCGCCTTGCCCCATGCTTTGCTATACTCTGATGTGGACTAATGGATGATCCTAAGTATAGCCATGTGTGCTGACTCTTTGGAAATGCTCCCCCACAGGGACAGAGTGGATTCAGAAGTGCTTGGTAGTAGCTGGAGTTACCTCCTTTGCCCCTGTTCCATCTTGGTCTCCTACATTTCTCTTACTACTTCATCTATTTCTTGTCCCTATAACCTAGAAAAAACAATAGGTGCCAGGAGACCTGGTTCTGTCCTCAATGCATCCATTTAGCAACATGTGACCTTGGGCGTATGTTTTTTCTTAGAACCTTATATTTACCCATATGTATATTTGGAATAGTAATTTCTGTCCATCTCTGCCCTGCTATACCATCACCTGCTCCACAAGGATGGTGTGACAATCATTCAGAAACTGTTTTATAGTTGGGAGGATTTATTGTATCAGCACCAGCATATATACACAATGTGGATCTATAATTGTGAGTATTTGATAAGGGCTAAAGAGAAAAGTCAATACCCTTCTACCTTAAAGGCAGTGATTGTAAAATACACCTGAATTGTTGATTGTACATTAATTGACATGATAACTTATACACATTAAAATAGAGCATGTTGTTTGCATTCATCTAGCTGTGGCTCTTCATTGGCATGGAATGGAGCCTTCCTTATTTCATGTAATTATGGAGAATGCAGAGTGGCAGCTTCGAAAGCCAGCTTCGAGGGCCATTTTTAAAATGATGTTTTCAAATATGCCATATGTGCTTGAAACCTGGATCCATTTACAGAACCTCTAAAATTTGAATTATACATACATTTGCAGCTAAAACTCAAAGAAAAAATTTATCTCCCCTCTAATGTAAATAAGGCTGTGACAGGGAAAAGGTAAACAGGAACAACATAACTCATTTTGTTTGAGAATTTTTAAAGGGGAGTTTTCCCATAACAGACTAGAAACTTGCTTAAAGTCCAGTCTTCATTCTGTGGTCACAATAATTCAATGTAGAGGCTGCATAGTCTGTACATTTCTTCCTCATCTTCTCTTTTTCAGTTCTCATCATAGCCGTATAAGGTAGGATGGATTATTACATCCATTGCCTCCACTACTCTATGAGTGTCTCAAAGATGGGGACCGTGTCTTAAGTTCTATTAACTCAAACATCCGACTCCTGCAGCAAGTGTAAATGTATGTGGTTGGTATAGTTTTCTTGTGAGAAAACAAAAGCCAGGATGTTAAGGTGCTCACATGGGCATCTAAAGTATCCTAATATATGATGGAGGAAGGCTTCAGCTCTGACTTTGTGACTCTCATTGTAGTACACATCACTAGTTTTTATATTAAGATAAAACATCAGGAATGACAGTTGAGTTGAGAATATTATCTGTAAGATATAATGTGACAAACCAGTTCTAGTAACTTTCCAAATTCAAGGTCACGCTGAATGGAAAACTATTGGGTTTTTATCTTGCTTTGTTTTTTTTGTTTGTTTGTTTGTTTGTTTTCATTTCTTCCAGGAGACTTATGGAAAGTCAATAGAATAGTTATTTGGGCTTCAGCGTTCTCCTGTGTAGAAATGCTTTTGGCATTCCAGTAGGTTCTCTCATACATCATGAACATCTCTGTTGAAAATTCATGTTTCCAAGTAGGGGCCTCTGCACGACAGCAGGATGAGCTGCCAAATGCCCAGTTTGATTGGCTTCATAGTCATTTTTTTCTGCTTATCCCAAATAGAATATGCAGAAAACTACCAATGGAATGCCTTAGCTGCAGTTTGAGGGTGGGATATCCATGTTTTTCGTCAGCCTTTAAGTCTTTGCTCAATTCTTTTCCCTAACTGCTTTTCAAACTTATTTGAGTTGAAGGGGAAAAGAGGAGAAGGGAATGGAGAACACAATTGAAGGGAAAAAAGGAGGCAATAATTTTCTCTCTCTCAAAGGAAATACTAAACCTCGCACTCTGCACATTCAGGAAAAATATGATTTGATGATAGCCTCGCAATCAGTTTCTCCCTATTCAGGAAACATTGTCAGATGGAAACAAAATTAACTTCTTACCATTAATCCTAGAGGAATGTTTTCAAACGTTTGATTGCAAGCCATGTTTTAAACAGAGACCTGTTGAAAATCAACAGTCCCCACTCTTCAGTGTCCCGTGCTCACCGTCATTTCCACGTTTGTCTTCCTAGGACCTCAATACAGTCCCAGTCTTCATATGGTAACAGCTCCCCACCTCTGAACAAAATGAACAGCATGAACAAGCTGCCGTCTGTGAGCCAGCTTATCAACCCTCAGCAGCGCAACGCCCTCACCCCTACAACCATTCCTGATGGCATGGGGGCCAACAGTAAGAGCATCTCCTTTTAGCCGTGGCTGAAGGATGAACAGGCTAGCATAGGACAAGTCTCTGGGATGGGGAAAAGCATGTTCTTAAGCTCCATGAGAGGCACCGTGGGACAGATCAAATCAAAGTGGAGTGGCTTGGGTTTCTGACTGTGAACCTTTCACTTTTTAGGTTTGTCGTTCATTGCAAAATATACTACTGGTAGAGATAGAGAAGGATGTTTCTTCAGTAGGGATAAGGATTTCTGTGAAAAGAACAGTCTACTTCTTGCTATCCTGGATGGAGACTCACCGCCTGCAGCCTTTGAAATAGTCAAAAGAAAATGGATGCAACATGCATAAAGTAGCATGTTTCAGTGAACTTAAAATCTAGAGAAATAGGCCGAGTGCAGTGTCTCACGCCTGTAATCCCAGCACTTTGGGAGGCCAAGGCGGGTGGATCACTTGAGGTCAGGAGTTCGAGACCAGCCTGGCCAGCATGGTGAAACCCTGTCTCTCTTAAAAATACAAAAATTAGCTGAGCCTAGTGGTGCATGCCTGTAATCCCAGCGACTCAGGAGGCTGAGGCACGAAAATCACTTGAACCCGGAAGGCAGAGGTTGCAGTGAGCTGAGATCACACTGCTGCACTCCAGCCTGGGGGACAGAGTGAGACTTGATCTCAAAAAAATAATAAGAAGAAATCTAGAAAAGTAGATTATAGTCTGGACTCTATGAAAAAAACACCTCTAATTACAAAGAAGTTACTTCTCTAATACTTCATTTTCTATCCATAAAATTATCACTTTATATACTTAACATTTTATGTCTGTTTCTCTATAATCCTGGCCTTTTAAACTCACCTATTCTATCCCAGACACAGTCAGTAAGGAATTGACCTACAAAGCAGCCTGCCTTTTATTTCTTCTCACACACATTCCTCATATCAGCTAAGTACAAATGAAAAAGACACTGTAAGAATTGGGCCTCCAAGTGGATGCTGACTGGCATGTAGCTTTACTATAAATAGAGTTATCTTCTCCACTAGGACTAAATCTAGCAAAGTGGATACACAAACTTGAAGGGAAAAAAAGTGGTGTTAAAAATGCAAAAGATTGTATAACACCCTTGGGGATACTGAAGACTGAACATTGCATGGCTATCATATAGTCCCTACTACCTAAAAAACAGTACCCTCAAGCTTGTCTTTTGAAATCCTAATTATTTTGATCAAACCTCTAAACATGCATTTCAGTGTTGTCTCTTCTACAGAAATCAGGGGAGGCTAGGATTATGACTTTCTGTGGTCTAGTGGCACACAGTCATTGTTTTGATTTTTTATTTTTGTTTCAGACAGAGTTTCGCTCTTGTTGCCCAGGCTGGAGTGCAATGGTGCGATCTTGGCTCACTGTAATCTCTGCCTCCCAGGTTCAAGCCATTCTCCTGCCTCAGCCTCCCGAGTCGCTGGGATTACAGGCGTGCACCACCACGCCTGGTTAATTTTTTGTATTTTTAGTAGAGACGGGGTTTCACTATGTTGGCCAGGCTGGTGGTGAACTCCTGACCTCAGGTGATCCACCCACCTCCGCCTCCCAAAGTGCTGGGATTACAGGCGTGAGCCACTGCACCTGGCCACACATTCATATTTTAATGAGATAGAGGTGTGTGTGTTTGGAATGGTTGCCTGTTATGGCAAACATAGACTTTAGAGTGAGATCACTCACTAATGACAAATGCATCATAAGGCTTAAAACCTGACCCCATGACAGGTCTACTTTGACATAAAAAGAATAGAAACCACTTATTTTCAACTTTATTTTACTTCTTGTGACATCTTAGAGTCCTCAAGTTCCTTCTTGGGATGACAAAATTGTGATAATAGTGATGATGGTTCACATTTGTATAACTTACAGTTTGCCTACTTGTTTCTTATTTGTACTTCACAATTATTCCGGAAGGGAAACAGACTGAGATGTGATCGAGTATGCTCTTTAGTTAGTGGCAAAGACCTTTTCTAGGCATACTGCTACTCACTAAAGTAGAAACAAATTGCATTAATCTTTTAGTAAATTATTTTGTTCTTTTTGACATGAAGGCAAAATTCATTTCATAAATATTGATATTAAGCTTTTTTTCTCTATCAGTGAATGTTTACACTTCATGGTTTAGTAAAATATCAGCAAGTATTGGTGGTGTTCCTGTATACAACCCTGAAAATGGACCATAAGTAATAGAATATTTAATTGTATCCTCATTTATTAGGCACATGAGTCCTTCTAAATATTGAAGTCAGTCTTCCTATTCCCAAATAAATATTCCAAGGGTCACTCTTTCATTCACAGATTTGTGCATTTATCCGTTTAACCTAAATTTACTGAGCACCTACTCTGTGCCAGGCACTGTGCTAGGGACTGCCTGTAAGATCTAATCTCTCTGCTTGCACAGGTTAGTGAGGGAGACAGAAGTATAACCCTTGAAGGCAAACACAAGGAAGAATATGTTAACATTAAGAGCAATTAGCAACTACAGAATTAGAAGTAGAGAAAGGGGAGGAAAGAGATTGTTCTAGGACAAGGTACAAAAGTCAAGAGGTGCCTAATTAGTTTGGAGTCTGACCGTTCTGTTTGACTAGATGTAGGCTGCTTGAAGGGGTGTAGTGAGAGAGAAGATTAAAAAGGAAGGCTGGTAGTTTAGGCCGTTGATAAAATTTAACCAGACAAGGTGGACCACGGGGATGCTGGTGCATGATGATGGCAGTAACCCTTTCTGTTCCTCCTGCTTCTGTTCAGTTCCCATGATGGGCACCCACATGCCAATGGCTGGAGACATGAACGGACTCAGCCCCACCCAGGCACTCCCTCCCCCACTCTCCATGCCATCCACCTCCCACTGCACCCCCCCACCTCCATATCCCACAGATTGCAGCATCGTCAGGTGAGTCCACAGCATGTGCCTCTGGGGGCCTGTCCTAAGCCTCCCGGGATGGTGGAGGGCGGATACTGTTATAGTCCATTAAACCGTTGGAAGGAAAGACAGCAGTCCTATGGTTGGAGTTCAGTCACTATTATCTCTGATCTGTGGAGTGGTCAGCAATGTTTTATCAAGGAAAACTATAATCAGCATGGAAACAAGAGAAAATGTGTGTTTATAGGCATATTGTTTTCATGTCTGTTTCCCTCGCCTTCACTTACTCCCTTCCTCCTCTCTCACATTTTTACATTATCAGTTGCGGCCCTCAAGTTGGTGCTCAGGGCTGGGTTTCCAAAAGGGCAATAAACTTGCTATCTTGCTCCTTTTCCTCTCTCTAATCCTCATAGCTCTCAGCCACCATGGGACCATTATTTTGGAGTTGGATGTCCATAAAAAGTTTTAATGCTATCCAAAATGACAGGGACTTTCAAAAACTGATGGCCTTTACTACTTTGCCTATGAGAAATGGGCACACTCCAGCAAAGGGGGAGTTCAGATAGGTAGAATAAAGAAATGCATGAAGTCTGAAAGATTTGATTCCCACAGAGGCAAGAGTAGGTTCCCAGATTTCTTGCCCAGTGCGTATGTTCTTCTTCTGCTTCATGTGCAGAATGATTGTTTCATTTGGCTACTGGAACAATTTGTGTTGATTTTCCTGCATGTCAATCACAGGGATGGCAAAGTGCATGGCCTATTCCACCCAGGGTCTGTTCCATGATGATGGTGGCATCATCATCAGTCTAAGACCAGCACCAAAAGTAAGGGGATCTGTATCCTGAGGAGGAAATAAATCAAAAGGCATGATCATGGAGTAGAGGCCTACAATTTTTTTCTTAACCACATGAACCATTCTCACAAAGCCCAGATACAAAACAAATAAAGTAGAGATGTTATTTTTGAAGTGAAGAGCCAAGCAGCAAGAAAGTTAGGAACCTGAACACTGGACTTCCCTTTCACCCTTTGCAATGGTTTCTAGGACACTTACACGGAACCCTAGAATTCCACAGATCACCATATGATAATCACTGATCTGCAGGAATCCTTATAGTCGATTTTAATTTCTATAGACCTAAACTTCATGTCATCAATAATCTCCAAACCTCAGACTTAAGGCCCACATATATATTATCCACTCCTAATCTCTTATGTAGGGCATCCAAGGGCAAAATGTTGGGTTTTCCCTTATCTCGCCAATGCAGTTGGGGTGAACTTTCTTTTTCTGTTTCCTCCTTCCTCTTCCCTCCTCCCTCTGCAGTTTCTTAGCGAGGTTGGGCTGTTCATCATGTCTGGACTATTTCACGACCCAGGGGCTGACCACCATCTATCAGATTGAGCATTACTCCATGGATGTAAGTAACTGTTAGACTTTTCTCAAATTTTATTTCTTCATTTCTTTCCTCTGATGACAACTGCCTCGTAGTTCAATCCCTGATAGTTTAAAAATTTGTTTTTGTCATGCCCCCAATTATCCATTTTGATGGAACCCATAACTATGTTAGAAAGATTCCCAGGCCTCAACCTGTACATATTAGAAACTTAGCAATCAATCTTCTTTAGCTTGTCTGATCAGTCAACAATTGTCTATTGCACCGATACTATTAGCAAGATGGGAAAGAGGAGCTATTCCCACAATCAAAAAAATTATAATTTCTAAAGAATTAACAAAAATTCTCGAGTGTTCTCATTAATTTGTATAAGTTCCCAGAAAGGACAGCAGGACACCGGTGGTGCTATTCTCTTAAAAACATGGAGAGATGACACAATAGTCATTTGCCATGACTATGTAAGACAAAACTAGGAGTAGAACACAAAGGTGTAACTTACAGTCTTTAACTTTATTAACTGGCCTTTTCTGCCTTTCTTTAAATTAGTACCTTAAGGGAGATTCAGCTGTTCCTCTCAATTAAAACTATATGTTCCTTTACTAATTTTCAATTTTATAATAGTGCCCAGCCATTTCTAATCATTGGGCATGATCAATGGCCATGGGGTCAAATCCCAATCACCCTTTTTAGTAGCAATGAGAACTTGGGGTTATCACTTTGCTTCTCTGGGCCTCAGTTAATAAAATATTGGATTCAAATTACTCCTTTCTGGCTTTGATATCCTTTGATTTGTCTTTGAAACAAGCTGGGCGAGAGGGACTTTTTCTTGCTTCCTGCTCCACTTTTCGAACTACTGCTCACACGGGAGCTAGTGTTGCTCTGGTTTATGGCAATCTGATTTGTCTCTTAGGCCGCGCTCTTCATGTTGCTCTCTTTGGGGTTCACTAGCCTCTCTTCTAGCTTCCAGAGGGTACTTTGGACTGGTGGAAGAAGACAGTCTCTGCCTCTGCTGCTACTTCTATGTTGGGGCCTCTTTTTTCCCCCTCCTTGAGCACCGATGCTAGAGATGCCCCTGCAGCGTGAGAATGCCCCCCACCATGAGGTGACATGTACATAGTGTACTGCCCCTATGCTCCCCCGTCTTCACCCCATAAATCACTCCTGGTTGCTGCTCCCTGATAGAATCAGTTATAAGTGAAAACTGCAGGGAAAGCTTGAAGAGTAGGTTCCAATATGATTCTGAGAACTTTACAACTACTTCCATCCACTGAAAAGGACAGAGTTGCCCTGTATTTGAGAGAGCCTCCTGTAGTAGATTCGTACACTTTGGAACAGGGAATCTTCCTCTTCCCTATATTTTTAAAGTTGTACTTTCCTCTTGCTCACTTATTTCCACTGGGGAATATGTCAGGATGCTCCCTTGATCATTAGGATCTGCAGATGCCCTCTATAAGTTCATTTCTGCTGATGTCGACTAAGTCCTATGCCAGTCTGTGGGCCACAGCTTTCTCACCTGTCAGTCATTAGTTAAAATCTATCCAGGGCATCATGAAAATTAACAGAGTCTAATTTACAAAGAGCTTTGCATTTACTGAGAGCCTCAAAAGTAGGAACAATCCAAGAAACATAAAAAGCTATGCTTGTTTAGGCCAGGCGTGGCGGCTCACACCTGTAATCCCAGCACTTTGGGAGGCCGAGGCAGGCAGATCACGAGGTCAGGAGATCAAGACCATCCTGGCTAACACGGTGAAATCCTGTCTCTACTAAAAATACAAAAAAATTAGCTGGGTGTGGTAGTGCATGTCTGTAGTCCCAGCTACTCAGGAGGCTGAGGCAGGAAAATGACGTGAACCGGGGAGGTGGAGCTTGCAGTGAGCCGAGATCGCACCACTACACTCCAGCCTGTGTGAAAGTGCGAGACTCCATCTTAAAAATAAAAAATAAAAAAATACTATGCTTATTTATTTGTGATTGACCTTCTTTATAAGGTATTCTTCTGCTACAGTAAGAGATTAGGAATACCTCTAATGGCCTGAAAATTCACACCATAGGAAAATATGACACCAAACTACAAATTTCCAAATTGAGAAATGTTGGGAAGCTGTGCAATTTTCTCCTCCTCACCTCAGCTTCTTCCTGCATATTTCTAGAAGGAGACACCCTTTTCTCAGCTTTTCTCTTAGAGCCAGTCTAAGTTATTGGGCATCATCACTTCCTGGAAAAGGAATGTGACCTAAATTTGGGGAATTTCATTAGTGTCCCCATAACAAGCAAAAATGAGGTACCAATACAACATAATAATAACACAAATGGCTAGTATTTATATAGTAGAGTATGTTGTATTTTTTAAAATATTTTCATAACTGTATTTACCTATGAGTCTATAGCATCTTTTGCCCTATAAAACAATTGTATCTCATTTTACCGATGAAGAAACTGAGGCTGCTAGAGAATAAGTGACTTGCTAAAGTTCTATAGCCAGTCAGTGACAATCAAAACCTCTGCCATGGTTTTCTCACTCCAAGCACAATGTGCTATTTACCTACCATTCTGCCCCGTGAAAATATGAGCTATCACTGAAACAATCTAAAAAAGAGCTAATGCAGATAAATGTAAGCGAAATCACCACAGTTAGTTAAGGTTGACCCTATTTGTAATGACTTCTGCACCCATTCACAGAACATAGACACAATGGCTCTGCATTTTGAGACCTTGCTTTATTCAAACACCAAAAGACCTTTTAGATAAAAGGGCCGTTTCAGGTTCTGAGGATGCCCTAAGTCCCTAATTTTTTCACTTAGTTATGTGACTTTAAACTTGTCAACCTCTCTGGCCTTCAGTTATTCTATCTATAAAACAGGTCTAATAATGTTTACTACTAATCTGAGGATTAAATGATATCATGAATATAAAATAATTCAGTGCGTGGCACATAGAAAGTACTCAATCTTTTCTTCTTATCTCCTCAACCAAG
The DNA here is from genome assembly GCF_049350105.2 of Macaca mulatta. NCBI lineage: Eukaryota > Metazoa > Chordata > Mammalia > Primates > Cercopithecidae > Macaca > Macaca mulatta. The sequence goes on along the minus strand of NC_133407.1, from coordinate 8,757,948 downwards.
TGGTGGTGACATTCCTTTAATACCTTTCTTCTAGTGACTAGCCAGGTAAATTCAAGCATCAGTAGGTACCTCACGTTTCTATTTGGGATTTTTGCCCTCTTATCTAGCTATTATCCCAATTTTACCAATGAAGAAACTGAGGCCAGTAGAGACTAAGTGAAGTGTTATACACAGGCAGGAATGGCACCTCAATGGCTGTGCCTTTGTGCTTAGTTACATAGAGTTGAAGACTCAGAGAACTAATTTTATTTTCTAATTTGTGGATCAATAGATTCAGATCAATTAAACCAGAGCATCAGGGAATGACAGCATGTTATGGACTAAACGTCAGTTTTTCTCGTTTTCATTCTCCATGACACCTTCCCCTATTGCACAGGATTTGGCAAGTCTAAAAATCCCTGAGCAATTTCGACACGCAATCTGGAAGGGCATCCTGGACCACCGGCAGCTCCACGAATTCTCCTCACCTTCTCATCTCCTGCGGACCCCAAGCAGTGCCTCTACAGTCAGTGTTGGCTCCAGTGAGACCCGGGGTGAACGCGTTATTGACGCCGTGCGATTCACCCTCCGCCAGACCATCTCTTTCCCACCCCGAGATGAGTGGAATGACTTCAACTTTGACATGGATGCTCGCCGCAATAAGCAACAGCGCATCAAAGAGGAGGGGGAGTGAGCCTCACCACGTGAGCTCTTCCTAACACTCTCCTAACTGCCCGCCCCCTACGAGGCACTCCTGCTTAATCTCCAAAGCCTTCTCCTTAGCTCCTCCCTTTCCTCTTCTGTCTGATTTCTTAGGGGAAGGAGAAGTAAGAGGCTACCTCTTACCTAACATCTGACCTGGCATCTAATTCTGATTCTGGCTTTAAGCCTTCAAAACTATAGCTTGCAGAACTGTAGCTGCCATGGCTAGGTAGAAGTGAGCAAAAAAGAGTTGGTTGTCTCCTTAAGCTGCAGAGATTTCTCATTGACTTTTATAAAGCATGTTCAGCCTTATAGTCTAAGACTATATATATAAATATATAAATATACAGTATAGATTTCTGGGTGGGGGGCATTGAGTGTTGTTTAAAATGTAATTTAAATGAAAGAAAATTGAGATGCACTTATTGACCATTTTTTAATTTACTTGTTTTGGACGGTTTGTCTATACCCCTTCTCTTAAGGGGTATGATGTATGGCGATAGGTATCTGGAGCTTAATGCTACATGTGAGTGACAATGATGTACAGATCCTTTCAGTTCTTTGGATCCTAAATACATGCCACATCAAACCTTTGAGTAGATCCATTTCCATGGCTTATTATGTAGGTAAGACTGTAGATATGTATTCTTTTCTCAGTGTTGGTATATTTTATATTACTGACATTTCCTCTAGTGATGATGGTTCACGTTGGGGTGATTTAATCCAGTTATAAGTAAAAGTTTATGTTCAAACATCCTCTTTAGTTTTTGGTTGGGAATGAGGAAAATTCTTAAAAGGCCCATGGCAGCCAGTTCAAAAACACCTGATGTCATGTATTTGAGCGTATCAGTAACCCCCTTAAATTTAATACCAGATACCTTATCTTACAATATTGATTGGGAAAACATTTGCTGCCATTACAGAGGTATTAAAACTAAATTTCACTACTAGATTGACTAACTCAAATACACGTTTGCTACTCTTGTAAGAATTCAGATTGATTTGATTGGGACAAGTGCCATCTAACTAGTTCTAACAGTGAAGTTTTACTGTCTATTAATATTCAGGGTAAATAGGAATCATTCAGAAATGTTGAGTCTGTACTAAACAATAAGATATCTCAATGAACCGTAAATTCAACTTTGTAAAAATCTTTTGAAGCATAGATAATACTGCTTGGTAAGTGTTTCTTTTAAAGACCCTCCTATTCCATAAAACTCTGCATGTAGAGGCTTGTTCACCTTTCTGTCTTTAAGGTTTACAATAGGAATGGTGATTTGAAAAATATAAAATTATGAGATTGGTTTTCCTGTGGCATAAATTGCATCACTGTATTATTCCTTTTTTAACCAGTAAGAGTTTCAGTTTGTTGGAAAGTAACTGTGAGAACCCAGTTTCCCGTCCATCTCCCTTAGGGGCTACCCATAGACATAAAAAGGTCCCCACAGAGCAAGGGATAAGTCTTTCATGGCTACTGTTGCTTAAACCACTTAAACAAAGAGTTGGCTTGAAACTTTGGGAAAACGTGTAAATGACAATATTCCTCATAGATCTTTCAGAAAGATAAGACATTTTTTGCATGCATGCAAATGAGCTCTGAAATCTTCCCATGCATTCTGGTCAAGGGCTGTCATTGCACATAGGCTTCCATTTTAATTTTAAAGTGCAAAAGGGCTAATATGGCTCTAAAATGTAATGTATGGGCTGCCTCTGAAAAGTGTATATATATTTTGTGTGAAATTGCATACTTTGTATTTTGATTATATTTTTTTTTCTTCTTGGGATAGTGGGATTTCCAGAACCACACTTGAAACCTTTTTTTATTGTTTTTGTATTTTCATGAAAATACCATTTAGTAAGAATACCACATCAAATAAGAAATAATGCTACAATTTTAAGAGGGGAGGGAAGGGAAAGTTCTGTTTTGTTTTTTTTATTTTTTTAAAAATTTTGTATGTTAAAGAGATTGAGTCCTTGATTTCAAAGTTTTGTTGTACTTAAATGGTAATAAGCACTGTTAACTTCTGGAACGAGCAGGCAGCTTTGCAAACCCATTAAGGGGAAGAATGAAAGCTGTTCCTTGGTCCTAGAAGGACAAACTGCTTCCTTACTTTACTGACGGTTTGAATAAACCTAGGACTTCCGAGCTATTTCAGTACTATTCAGGTGACACTAGGGGCTTGCAAATTCCTGTACTATGTCTCTTGGATTTGGCACTAGCCAAAGCTAGGCATCCTTACTGGCTTACCTCCTCATGGCAACCTACTCTCCTTGAGTGTATGAGTAGCCAGGGAAAGGGGTAAAAGAATATTAAGCACAGAAACCACTAGAAGTGGGCTTAATGGAGTTCTCGTGGCCTCAGCTCAATGCAGTTAGCTGAAGAATTGAAAAGTTTTTTTGTTTGGAGATGTTTATAAACAAAAATAGAAAGCAGAGTTTTCATTAAATCCTTTTACCTTTTTTTTTCTTGGTATTTCCCTAAAATACAGTATGTGGGATATTGAATGTTAAAGGGATATTTTTTCTATTATTTTTATAATTGTACAAAATGAAGCAAATGTTAAAAGTTTTATATGCTTTATTAATGTTTTCGAGAGGTATTATACACGTGATACATTTTTTAAGCTTCAGTTGCTTGTCTTTTGGTATTTTCTGTTATGAGCTTTTGGGGAGCCAGAAGCCAGTCTACAGTCTCTTTTTGTTTTGCCAGGACATGCAATAAAATCAGAAAATAAATAAAAACTCATTAAGAAACTGTGTGTGTGTCTATCTGTGTCTGTTTGCCTATCTGTCCATTCTTCCATCCTTTGGCCTTACTTATATTATCGAGGAAGAAGAGATACCGAGAGAAACATTGCAGAGGTTCAAATGTTGATGTTTCTCATCTGAGAACAAATAATCATTCTTTTCTCATTTTAGCCAACCTACAAAATAGGAAAGACCAGAATGGCATTTTCATTTGGTGAATGAGACATTCAAAGTTTTAATACTTTATTTGATTGAGGTCAGAAAGAGTTTGCTTTAGAACAGGGACTAGACTTCAAATATTCCTAATGTCTAACTTAGTGACTTTCCAATGATACTCAGCAGTAACCTCATCAGTACTGTGGGAGTGGAAAGCAGATAAGCTTGTGGTATGTGGGAGCATGCTGCAGATGGTGGGTCCTGACTGGGCCATGTTCCCTTTTAAACTCATTGCTAAATATCACCCTTCAGTTATGTACATTGATTCAGCCCATACTATCTCTATCAAAATGGGTGAATTATTTTTATTAAATAAGAATGTATATTACTTTATGGGATAACATTGAATGGCATAAATACAATATAATGCCTTAGACTTATAAAAAAAAACTTTCCAGAATAACAAAAATATATAGTAAAGATGTCAATTTGTTTTTCTATTTATAGATATAATCACATTGTAAAGATATGTTCATATAGGCGAGCAGGTGCAGCTTAAAACTACCAAAAGATTCAATTCTTAGTCCTTGCAATCTAGGTGATAGAGTGCCAGAAATGAAACAGTTGATTCAATGATACCAGTATGAGGAATTTAAAAGAGCTATAAAAATGATTAATCATAGATCTATCATTTTGGCTCTTTTGACTAAATTTTTATTTTTATTTTTTCAGTAGTTCTATGTGTATGGCTTGGTAGTTCATGACTTTTATTTACTCTTAGAGGTCTTCTGGAGTAAAAGAAAAACCTACTTTAAAAAAATGCATTTTCTTAGAATTATTGGGTCTGTTAAACGCTCTTACAAATCCAAAATGCACTGTGGAAACTTGCTGATTTTTTTGTGTGTGTGTCTTGAGACTTTATTTTAGCCATTCTAGAAATGGCTTTATTTTTATCAATCAATTCTAATGAGTAAGAAAAGAATAAAAACCGAGAAGAATGGTGGGATTGCCCAAAACTGTGCTGTCCAATATGGTAGTCACTGGCTACGTGTAATTATTGAGCACATGGATGGAGCTAGTCAATACTGAGATGTTCTGTATATGCAAAATACACATTAGACTTCGGGGACTTAGAATCAAAATAAAAATATAAATAACTCATTGATAATTGTTTACATTATATGTTGAAAATTAAATATTTTGGGTTAAATATACTGAAATTAATTTTACCCATTTATGTGCTTACTACAAAATTTAAAATTATGTAAATGGCTTTCATTGTAGTTCTATTGGGAATTGGCTAGAAACATGATGTAATAAGAAGCCTATAAGGATGATGAAATGAATTTACTATTTACTATTGTGTAATTATCCAGTTTTTTTGTTTTTGTTTTTTTTTTAACTGGGTTGCTCATTAGTATTGCATCCTTTTTCAATAAACTGTAGAATAGGAGAAAATATCTTTGTAGTTAGGATTTTTCATTTTCTCCCCATAATGGTAAAGATACTAGAACTGATAGAGAAAAACATTTCAAAATTGTTACATCAGAATATGAATACAAAACACAATGGCACTCTAGACTCTGATGATGGTGAAATGGCTTGTGTAAATTAAATTTTAAACTGAGTTTTCATGTAATGATATGCTAGATGAATTTTCTCAAGCACAAGGCTCAGTGGTCAAGGAATACAGTCTTAAAGATAAAAAGGGTATATGTTTAATCTAGATAGTTCTTCAATAGGAAGAATGTTACCATTTAAGGTTACACAACAATAATCTGACCATCCAGTTTTCTAAAAGGACATGTGATAGTAGTATTTTAGTTCTAATGATTCTTGTGCACCAAAATTTACCAGTATGCTTCACAAGTGGACAAATAAAGGCTGCTGTGTATCAAAGGTAATCGGAAGGAAACAGATGATGTAGAAACGTAACTCACTGGATTAATCATTCTAATTGATGTTTAAAAACTATTTGGCCGTTTTGGAGTGAAGAACATAGTCATCCTCTCTTCAACAAAGGCATGAGCCATCAAGGATTCAAAAAAATTGTTCAAGTATTTTATTTTGATGGTATAAATACAAGATAAACAATCAGAAGTAATGATGTTAGTACTTATCAGAGGCATATTTGAAATCTATATAAGGTAGCTATGTCCCAAATTGCATGATAGTTCATGAGTAGTTAATTGCATTCAGAAGATATTTTCTATTTTATGTACATGTGCCACTGAAATCATTAAAATAACAAAATTTTAGATATACTATGTTTATATTAAAATTTCTTATAAAATTATTCTTCAATGTATATTCTGTATTTTATAAAATTACTAAAGTAAATATATAAAGCATTAATGAGACCCAGAAGATATGGATAATGATGACTGAGATTTATTAGAATAGCTTATCTAATACCGTTATAGAATGCCAAAAACAATGTTCATTAAATACTCTTGAATTAACTAAAATTTGCATAGAATCTCTGAGATTCCAAGAACATATTTCTGCTTTTGGGTGCAGTTTCTAAATTATCTAAGAAGGTAGCCCAAGGACTTTCCTTGGTACACTATTTTGTATTCCTAGTAACAAAATAAAAGTATGGAATAAAGGTCTGCACATAGGTGGGTAGACATTGGAACCTTCCTAGATCCAGGAAAGATACCCTTAATCTTGAGTCAGGGCATCCACAGACTGGCAGAAGGGAGTGGTTGTTATCCGTTTTACCATTCTTTCTCTTTCAGAGATTACAATTCTCTTACTAGGTAAACTGGAACATAGGACACTATCAGCCTTGAATATGGATTTCCTAGCTTCCTCTTTGTACCCATAAAAACTTTGGTGTCCATTATCATTCTTCCAAATTTGATTTACACTATGCCTTTTCCCCTGGTGCTTCAGACTCATTCCAAAAAAAGTTAGGTAGATGTGTAGATTTCATGGAAAGATGAAGAGGCAGAGTGAAAAGAACACTTGACTGAGAGGATTCTGGTGACTTGGACCAGGTGCTTAATCTTCTGCATTTCAGTTTCAAATCTGCGAGATGAGAGGTCTGAACCCCTAACTTGTCAGTGTTTCAGTAATATCTTTTGGAAGACAGCTGAAGGATGGCATGAAAAAACTCTTCCAATACAGAAATGGGTTTAGAGTTTTGAGAAAAAATTCAGCAATCTCAAAGCTGTAATCTTCGTTAAATGCAGACCTAAAAGTGACGGGAATCTTGTTTCTTCTTTAGAAAGGTTTTTCATAGAGTACTAACCATATATATTTTTCTCAGATAAAAGTAGTTCACTAATTTAACTTGGTGGTTTTAGAGTCATGTTGGGTGTGTCTTTGAAATGTATGAGATTTGTAACTCCTCATACTAATCCTGACTCTGTCTATGTGCCAGGTGGGTGGCAAGTACTGGCAGGTGAGCTTCCCTTTGTGATTCTGATTAGAATTCAAGGCCTAGCACGCTGGAGAACCAACCTTTTGCAATTCAAGTAAAAGTCTCACACAGGACAAGGGACAAAAATTTTTTGCAGAGAGAGCTTGGCATCAGAAACACCAGGCAGAAAGTACAAATCCCATGAGTGCTTTAACTTCTCTGACATTTGCTCTGTCATTGGAAATGCTATTATTTTTCTGTGAAAGATATTATGGTGACTTTGAATATGGTTCAATATTCCTAAATTCTAGGTACTACCTTCTATAAGTTGCTCTGCTCTCCTACTTTTTTTTTTTTTTTTTTTTTTTTTGAGATGGGGTCTCACTCTGTCACCCAGGCTGTAGTGCAGTGGCACCATCATAGCTCACTGCAACCTCAAACGCCTGGGCTCAAGCAATCCTCCTGCCTCAGCCTCTTCAGTAGCTGGGACTACAGGTGGATGCCACCACAACAGCCAATTTATTTTAGTTTTCGTAGAGATGGGGTCTCGCTATGTGGCCTAGGCTAGTCTGGAACTCCTGGTCTCAAGCAATCCTCTTGCCTCTGCCTCCCAAAATGCTGGGATTACATGTATGAGCCACTGCATCCAGCCCGCTCTTCTGTATTTTAGCTAAGCTTGCATCAGCAGTCTTCAATATTTCTCCAACTTATCAATACCTTCCTAATACGATTTTGTCTCACTAATGATTAAATGTTAGAGAAAGCACTTGAAAGCACTCACAATCCCTAAAGTACAGAAATGGTGGAATTTTAAAAGAGAATGAAAGGAGAGAGAACAAAAAGACCAACCCATTGTCAGATTCTGGACTGTGAAATGAATAGAGAAAATTCTGCTGTGTCATTTCATGGGGCCTCTTGCCAAATGCATTTTGGAAATGTTTAGAAAGTTTGTTCTAAAGAATTCTGGAATTACAGTGGCATCCAGGTACCAGCACATTTGGTATCTCAGAACAAATGCTGACATCCGTAAATATCCAATGGCAGTCATGAAATAATATTCTAGGAAACAGAACACTTTTGTGAACCTCACTCACTCAGAAGAAGCCCTAGGAAATATTCGCCTAACACCACCTGGTGTTCAAAATGGCTTTCAGGACACTGAGAAGTATGTATATATATACACACATATATGTGTGTGTGTGTGTGTGTGTGTGCGCGCGCATATATATAATTTTTGTTTTTACTACTTGGTGATAGGGACATCTCAATATCCCTTTTCCTTGTCTTTTGCTTTCTCGGAGTCCTGTTGTCACCCTAAGTAATTCGCTTATAAGCAGCACAAACTCAGCAAAATGATATGAAAGTTGTCTTTGGAATATTCCATTTCTATGCCTGTCTGTCTTTGTCCTTTCTACTGCAGACATTCACATTTTTTCTGCCTTCTCTACTCAAACCTGATGTTCCTAGCTGGATGGTAATTTCCTTGATAGTGCATGAGACACTACAGTTATGTGCATTTTGCCAGGAGTTTCTAACCATGCCTTGGAGGTGGTTACCTGCCACCTCATTCTTACCAATCCCCACTTTAAGACCCATGATTCTTTCAAGAGTCACATGTAAGGCAGGAAACCATGGCTAAGCCTAGTCTTACCAAAGGTTCAGCAGAAGGTGTAATACTGTCCTGTGGCTGGCCAGTGTTCAATTAGCATTTGGCAATCAATAGAGTTCTGTCTTCTCAGATACAGCCCTTCTTCTTCCCTGGTATAATATCCTATTCATAAGAACATAGTTTGGCTGGCTCTCTTGTCCATCTTTCATCTCCTAAGCCTCATTATTTCTTGTCCTGGGGTACAATAGCACAGTCTTTGCTCATCATCACAGCCTCTATAACACTTTGACCTCCCTTGGTAGAGCATCAGGAGCGGTGAGTGTCTGCCTCTCTCCCATGATTGTAATGAGTTCTTTCCTTCCCTGAGGAAAAGCGCTTCCCTGTCTTTTGGCTGAAAGACTATTTTTTTTTTAATTTTATTTTTTTAGTGAACTCCATTCCAATTATTTCCATGATATTCTTGTGTTCTTGTGTAATACCAGTCTTTCCTCCTCATGTTGAATGGGTTGGGTGCATTCAGTGAGGAAACTAGAGGTAGTGAACATTGAGAAAATGAGAGAATCTGATTGAGCAGGTGGACCTCAGCAAAGGTCTGCATTGGAGGAAGCACATGGGCTTTGGTGAGGGTTGTCCTTGTGCTTCCTGTCCCAGGGGTTACTCAGCTGCCTTTGTCAGACTCTCAGATGTGCAAAGCACTGGGAAATTCAAAGTTGAAAAATAAACAGCTCTATGAATCACACAAGTATAGACCTAGAAGGAACTTAAGAGCTATCTAGTTTAGACTCTTCATTTTCTGGATTGGAAAACTGAGGCCAGGCAGGAAAAGGAACTATCCAGATTCTCTCACCAAGGCAAAGAAGAACCAGGTGACTCAGGTTCCCTTTCTCATTTGTAGTACAACACAACCCAACCCCTACTTAAAAGAAGTCTCTCTTCCATACCACAGTGATGCCCTTGTATTGCTGTTGCTCTCTATTGCTCAATGGAACTTGTCAATGAATACTTCTGAGTGCTGCTTACGAATGATTCCTTCTCTCTGTTTGCTTTACTGTTTTTCATCCCCATGCTGCTGGTTTTTACCACAAACACCCCTGGCCTAAAGAACTCTGGAATTCACACAATGGGTCTTAGTTTAGTTTTCCCATCTCTAAGAGGAAAGAGGCTGGAGTAAAAGATCTCAAACTCCTCTGCTAGCTTCAGTGTTCTAGACATGTATATTTCACCATGAGGTAGGCCACCATTTAAGGAAGAAAATGGGATTTTGGTTACATACTGACATTACTTAGCTAAAATTAAGAGGCCTTAAGAATTAATAACATTTAGGTAAAAGCTGTCAAAGGTGCTAATAGGAATTGCTGGGATAAAAGCAAAGATTTGTGCAACAGCTATAGGTATTTTCCATGACAATATTCCTTCATAGCATGACTTTCAGCTGGGACACCCTCTTCTAATCTCTCAGGAAACAGAAGAGATGACATCAACGTAGTGGAAAAGAAGTGGCAATTTTCTAGTTTATATATTTAAAAAATACAACCAAGTAAAGCATAGCTAAAGAATATGTGTAGGTCTGATGAGCTAGATGAATTGTATAAATAAATACAAAATCTTTATATTCTTAATATATACTGATTCACTGTTTCCTAAAACATTTCATATAAATTATCTTATTTATTTCTTCAACACTGCGGAATAGACAGAGCAAACATTATCAGTACAAAGGGTGGAGGAAGCTGAGCCTCTGAGAAGTTACAGGCATGTCTAAGTTCACAAAGTTATTCTAGTTAGTGGTAGAATCAGCAAGTCTTTCTATTCTAGTTTGGCTCTTTTTTTGCCATGGTACTGTTGTCTCCAATCAGAAAATGAGTTCTCAGTAGGTCACTCTCTTAGGCTGCACACACACATCTCAAAGAAAAGAAGCCTGTGGACTTTCCCTGGGTGGACACAGAGTATGTGTTCCAAAATCTGTCAGCCCTAGATTACATCCAACTAACCTAGGCCCCTCAAGCCCCTTGTTGAAAACATAACCCTTCCATGACTGGCCATTGTCAGCAGGATAAAGCCTATCTAACTTTGTCACTGATTTGCCCTTTACATCTAATATTATCTGATGCTCCAACCAATTCTGTTTACTCAACATTCCCAGCTAGAATATAATCTTCACAAGGCAGGTTTCCTTGCCTTGTTAATTGATGAAGCCTACTGTAGCCTTCACTCAATAACTGTAGAATTCAACAAATCAATTCTTGAATTTTCAGGTATCTGTGCATTTTCTATGCTGTTCTCTTCAACAGAATGCTTCGACCCTACTCTCACCCATCTCAATCTACCTCTTTCTGTCTTTCAAAAATTACCTCAAATATTACTTCCACAACAAAGCTTCCTTGATTATCTACCACTGGAAAGACTTTGCAGGACTTAGATGTATTTCTGTTTTCATGATAGATATGAACAAACTTGACTTCTCAGTTTGATCATCTTTTCTTTTTCTTTTTTCTATTTCTGAACGTTGAAAAGCATTTTAATTTTACACACACACACACACAATATAATATATACATATATAAAACCCTCAGCCAATTAAACCACCTGTCTTTGAAAAATGCCTTTTGAAAATCCCGGGTTCTCCCTGGTACAAGAAAGCTCATTCTTTCTTCAAACCCCCTAAAAATATATCTTTTAAGGCAAGCTGCCTGTTCTAATCGGTAAATGCGTACATTCCGAATGGTCTGCGCCCATTCTCTGTGGGTTGTTAAGTAGTTTAAATATAACCCCTGCCTCTATGGATGTCACCACAACCTGCTTTGTGTTTTCTGTTTTGTGGTCATATATCTCTTGAAAGTTGATCCCTCACAGTGTCCATTCAAAATGTTTCTAGTCCAACCCCTAAACAAAGTGTCTAAGACATAATGAGTGTTTAATGAAGGTTTGATGGATTATTATTTTAAATGCTAATAAATACTTTGCAAACAGGAAAAACAGGTAGTATGTTTTGCTTTTTCTGAATAGCTGTCAGTGGAAGGAAGTAGAAAGGTTAAAAGATACTAGATAGGTGTATTCAAAATTTATTTTCACATACATGTATTTTTTTTCTTTGAAGGTTTTCTTTCAGTCACACTAGATCTGACATCAGCCGTGGTTTCAGCTACTGTCTAGAAGGGACAGAGCTTTGCAGATAGGGTAGCTCCTAATTCTTAGCTAGGAAATAACCCCTTGGGATATTAGAGATCTCAACAGGTTTTACTATTTTCATTTGGGAGTCTAAAGCTCTATGAAAACCTACTCTAGCTTCTCCTTGATTGTCCCTTGATTTACTAGTGGCATACTTTCTATTGAAGAAAGAGGATTTCATGGTCAACAAACCATACATTAAGCTCTATGATGTGATATGGAAATTTTCTAGTATACATAGAATTTATACTTTTAAAAATATAGAAAAGTTTAAAAAATAATTGATACATGTCCGTATACCTACTGCCCATAAATTATGATTAACATTTTTTCATATTTACCACAAATCTATGTATCTCTGTGTTTCTCATATAAGTCAAACTTAACAAAGTAAATATCCCCTTTATCGCCCATCTATAGGTATACACATCTTTCTCTGTTATGTCCCTGCATTACCTAGGGCCAGAATTAATCTGCACCATAAGTTTAGAGTATTTCCTCAATCTATTATCATTTTACTTTCTATAGTACAGATAAGTAAATATCATAGTAATGGAATTACATATATATATATATATATATATATATATTTTTTTTTTTTTTTGAGACAGAGTCTCGCTCTGTCGCCCAAGCCGGAGTGCAGTGGCGCCCTCTCGGCTCACAGCAAGCTCCGCCTCCTGGGTTCACGCCATTCTCCTGACTCAGCCTCCCAAATAGCTGGAATTACAGGTGCTCGCCACCACGCCAGGCTAATTTTTTTGTATTTTTAGTAGAGACGGGATTTCACCATGTTAGCCAGGATGGTCTCGATCTCCTGACCTCATGATCCGCCCACCTTGGCCTCCCAAAGTGCGGGATTGCAGGCATGAGCCACCGCGCCCGGCCGGAATAATATTCTTAAACACAATCATAACAGTTGCCGCATTAAGTTTTCTTTTTTTTTTTTTTTTCCATCCAATTTCTCTGCCTCCATACAGTCAAGCTAAGTGGTGGAATTGCCATGTTATAGATTGTATTAGTCAGACTTCTCCAAAGTAACAGAACCAATAGGATATATATAATGAGAATCGGCTGGTGTGATGATCGAGGATGAGGAATCACATGATCTGCTGTTTACAGGCTGGAAGACCTTGAAAGCAGGCAGTATAATTCAGTCTGAGTCCAAAGACTCAAGAACAAGGCCAGAGGAGGAGGGCGTTGGTGGATTGTGTGCATCCTTGTAGAGAACTAGGAATCTCGATGTCTGAAAGCACAAGAAGATGCAGGTTTCCGCTCAAACAGAGGGCAAATTTGTCCCTCCTCCACCTTTTGGATCTACTCAGGCCCTCAAGGGATGCCACCGACATTGGTCAAGGTGATCTTTTTTACTCAGTCTACTGATTCAAATGCTAATCTCTTCCAGAAACATCCTCACAGACACAATCAGAAATGTTTTTCTAGCGATCTGGGCCCATCAAGTCGACATCTAAAATTGACTGTCACACAAATGAAAAAGCAGAAATTCAAATATTTGAAACAAATTACCTAAGGCCACGCAGAGATTAAACAGAAGAAGCAGGATTGAAATGATTTTTTTTTTTTTTTTTTTATTCCAAAGGCTTTGCTGTCCCCTTTGCATCATGCTGGATCTTCTATAATGATTGAATAAAACATGTGCCAATATTACTGAGCTTGGAAGTCCATCATTTTTAGTGGTACCAGTCTCCATGAATTATTCTTCGGAGCAAGACAGATGTAAGACTTAGCCCTTGCCCTTCAGGTGAGCACAGTTCAGAGTTTGGGAGAAGGTAGGGGTGCATAAACAAACATGTATAGAGTCTTTCCGAGTGAGACTGCAGTAAGAACTACTTGGGAGAATCCCAGGGGAAGAAAAGATGTTTTTGATTAGAGAAACCTGGAGAAATGTCAGAGGAGAAGCAGCATTTGGACTGTCTTGCAGAATGAATATCACAGGCAAAGCCATAACGACATGGCAATGTAGCCGGCAAGTCAACCGACCGCTTCATGAAGCTAGGAACGTGAATGGGGACTCGCAGCTTTACATATAACCAAAAGTCGGGAAAGACAGGCCACTGTACCTACTTTGGGGACTTTTGCCTCAGAAAGGTTTACAGAATTTTAGAAAATTCAAGAAATTTAGAAATTTTAGAAAATTCAAGAAAAACTCTGTTTTCTTGGTCTTCTACAACTCAGCTAAACATCTGAAACTCACTAGTGGGCTAGCCACCCCTCATAATATTTAGACAATTGCCCTGGAGTAACTTGCAGGTTTTACACAAAGGCATGTGGGAGAAGCAGGAAGGCTCCAGTGACTTGGGGTGAACACCACAGTGTGAGTTTCCTAGTTTTCTGTGTTGTGGCTAGCTGATACAGGAACCGTTCATTGTCCACAGAAACACAGGATACTATGAGAAAGGAATGAAGTTGCAGAATGCTGACCACAGTGAACTCAGAGGGACTACTTTTCTCTACAGATGGGGATACTGTTACTCACATAATCTGAGTTATTTTCCTAAGGTCACAAAGTCAGTGACTGACCTCCAGTGACTTCTCATGTCTCTTCTTCACACCCTGTGCAATACTCTTCGTGGCATGCCATGGTAATAACACTCCTATGTGTTTCTTTAATGTTCTTGCACAAAGCATGCTCCAGTTTAGCTTCAGTCAAGTGAGAGCACACCAGGAGGATCGCGAGAGTGAAATTTGTTCCCTAGAATAGGAGGTGAAGAGTGCAACCTGCCTTCACTGTTCAGGTCCTATAAAATACAGAGACAAGTCTGCTTTTTCTCTACACCTCTTAGTGTTTGGGAATTCCACTGGGGTCTCTAGAAAGAGTATCTACCTTGGTCATCTGATGCTGTTAGCTTGTGCCACTGCACCCATACACTGCTGTTTCTAGATTTTCAACACAGAGACAGAGAAAATACAGGGGAAGATGACTTCTGTGGGCCCAATTGGAGAGGTAGTCCCATCACTGTTAGAAAACACCTACATTCTTCAAAGACGTTAAGTAGTCATGCTGCTCCAATATAGCCAAAAGCATGCTTTTTGGAGCAAAGTTAATCCTACTGAAACCACCTTCAATTAAACCAAGCTCTAGGGGCTAAGAAACAGAAAAGTGAATTAAGCTTCGGTGACTCAGCTCCTCCTTCTTCCCTGCCTTTGTCTATCAGCCAGGAATGTGGGGAGGAAGTGAGTTAGGGCAAATCTATGCTTGAGCTTCATAATGCAAAGAACCGGGATCTATACACACCCAAGGTGATTTTCCTACAAATGCTGTTTCTTTACAGTAAGTCTCCCCTAACACTTGGCTCCAGTGAGTATGAATCTCACATTTGCAAGTCTGGAAAGACCATGAATGGAGAGAAGGGCATGGATGCCCATGAAGAGGAAATTAAGGTGTGGCCATAGCATGATCACTGGCAATAACATGAACTGGCTGATTTACTAATTAAGGTTAGATTGCTTACCATCAGACCCAGAACAAAAATTCACAATGTACAAATTATTTATTAACAATTAGCCAAGAAAAAATGTAAGAAAGTGGCAGAAACAGAACAGGAGAGAAGAAGCAGCCACACAAGCAAGAATACAGCGTCCAGCAAGATAGGAGACAATAGCTTCAGCCTGAACTTGACACTGAACTATGAAATGTCAAGTTTCCCAAAATAGTCCCAACCTGAGGCTGGGAAACTTGAGATTTCATAATCCTGTACCTACCAATCATTGGTAGAGGGCTCTCCAGGGGCGTATAAACTCCTAGGAACTCTCAGTTTTCTGTGTGTTCCAAAAATCCCAGGGGCAGTCACCCAAAAAGAACCAACACAACGGCTGACTATTGGAAATGAAACATACCAAAGTCCAAGGAACATATTTAAGAAAAAAAAAATTATCTGGAAAAACATGTTCTTAGAATATCCTGACCTTAATCCAATAGCGTCTTTTCAGCTACATTTACCATTTTTTAAAATTAATATTAACAACGGGATCTATAAGAGAGTTACCTTGATTTACTAATTTACAGACATAGCAGGCATAATCTTGATATTGCAAGATCATTGAAGTTCAACAGTTCCTGGTTTAAATTTTGACTCATCCGTATTTCAGATGAGTGACTTTGCTCAAGTTGCTTCACCTGTCTATGACTTAGCAGGTAGGTAAGTGCCCGTGAGAAAGGAATGAAGTAAGCAAGTACCACCTTTAATAACCCAGTCATGGCACATGATAAAGTCTCAATAAATACTGGTTATTAACAATGATAATAATAATAATGGTCTTTAATTATTCATTTATACAACAAATATTTATCAAGCACCTTCTATGTGTCAGAGCCTCTTCTAGGCCAGGAATTACAGAGAGGTTAGGTAAAGACCCTGACCTTGCAGAGGTTACGTTCTAGTAAGGGAGATAAATAATAAGCACACAAATAAGTATTTAATGCAATGTCAGTTACTGATTAGCACAATAAGGAAAACTGAAGCAAGGCAAAAAACAAAACACAGAAATGAGTGGTAGAATGAAAGATGGAAGCTATGATTAGATACGAAATTCAGCATATCTATGATTAGATATGAAGTCCAGGAATTCTTCTCTGAGAAAAACAATCGAGCAGACACTTGAATAAGTGGAAAGGATAAGCTATCTTAGGAATAGAGTTCCAGGAAAAGATAACAGTGAAAGCAAAGACCCTGGGAGGGAATATACTTGTAATGTTAAAGAAATAGGAAGAAGTCCAGTATGACTGCAGTTTTGCGAGGCAGGCCAAGAGTATTAGGAAACAAAATCAGCGACAGTGGCAGAGAACAGACTAGATCACATAGAGTCAAGTAACCCAAGGTAAGCAGTGGAAATTTCATTTCATTTAACCTGACTGATAAAAATGATTGGAGGATTTTGAGTGCAGAGGAGTAAATCTGGTTGTGTTTGTAAAAGAGTACACTTTTGACTATATGCTGCCACAGGGCACGGGAGCATCTGTGCAAACCAGTTTGGAGAAACAGACCTGGAGTTCACACAATCCTCAAACTCAGTGAGCAAACTAAACTAATAGTAAACATAGGTTACTGGTTCATTCACGTGTCAGTATTGTCTTTCAGAGAAAAAGGGTAATTGTCTCTAACATTTGCAAATCAAGTCCACATAAGCTATCTCTAATATGAAGATAAAGTTACAAATGCACCATCCAGGCATTCTTTACCTTTAGTCTGTAACTTTAATTTTTCTGCCTTTTAGTGGAATAGTCTCTCTCATTGGAATAACTGTTTAGGATGATCTTATATAACTGTGCCTGATTTGCTAGAAGCAAAATTGCATACTCTTGGGAATTAATTTTTTTTGAAATATCCTGTTTCACAGAAAGTCCTTCCATTTACACACCTCTGATGGCTACCTTTTGATTTCAGATTAAAGCTCAACTCCCTAGCTGAGCATTCCATACTTCCTTTTCCCTGAACCAGGTAGAGCGCTCCAATGTGCCTTGCCTATGTCCTAGCATAAGAGAACCACCTGCCCTGACACAACCAGGCTTCACTGTCCCTCAAACATACCAGGCATAATTTTGTTACCACACCACTGCTGATTTATTTTATTTGCTGAAGTGTTATATTTCTCTCGAGGCCAAGTTCAAGTCTCATCTCTATGTGGGGCTTTTCCTCACTACGAAAACCTCAATGATCATTCTGTCATCTGAACTACTTCTGCAGTTGTTAGAGCTAGCACATCATCCCTGGGATTATTACTGATCTTTTAAAGAATACATCCTTATAGGCTATCTGTAAACTTCTAAAAGATAGTGATTATGTCTCACAAATCTTTGTATTGTAGAAACACTGCATGTAGCACTTGACTTTCCCATAGATAATTCAAAGTCATCATGGTTCATCCATGCTGAGTTTACACTGCTTTCCACCCCTAGGACACCTACTCCTTTTTTTCCTTTTGTAACGTATATGAACCTCAGTCCACAAACTTAAATGTGCAAGAAATATACTTTTCTTTATTTTTATTAAATATTGACTTAATTTCTATTTCATGGTTTTTTGCATCAATGTGGTAAAAAATAAAAAAATTCTAGGTCAGTTCAGGCTTTCTTCCCTTTTTAAGTTCTGGTAGGGCGCCTCAGATCCACTCAGCCAACTGTCCACTCAGCCATCTGTCCACTCAGACATACACTAAGGATTCCATAGTCCTATCAGCTCCTTAGTCATTAATCCACTAGCATCATTCCTGAAAGGCTTCTTTCTCTCATCGCCGTGGCCATCCAAGGCCTGCAGCTTTATCTCAGGCTTAGAAGTATGGGAGTCTCTCTGATGCAGTTTTGGGCTCTTCCTGCCTAGACTCATGTGCAATATGGGCATATTAAAGTCTTGCTGCTTCTCAAGGCTCTGCTCTTGAAGGAAGACTCTTCTCTCCAGTATCTACCAATACCTATCTTCTCATCTCTGCATCATAACTCTGTCTTTCCAAGTGAGGAAAGCTTTTATGGTCTGGAAGAAGCCAACTCTCAACTTTCAAATATATTTTTTCTGTCTAAATTATTTAAGTTAACCTTAAGTGTTTATAACCAAACTCCAGAAAAACACTAGCAAATAATTTTCTAATTGTACTTTGAAAATTTCTCTTTTTTAAAGCAATAATCCCTGATCAACCACTGCTTTGATTAAGCAGGTATGGGAGCATATAGATAAATTACTGGGAAAAAATGATTATGGGTTTAAATGTTACCCAGCAACATTTATTTTAGTAATTGGTGTAAATGTATACTTCTCATCTACCTAATCCATTCACTTGGCAGTGAACTTAGACTTCTTTCTCTTGCCCATCTCCATTGGTCTCGTTGTGCATAAACCAACACCAAAGAGAATCCTTTGGTGTAAAATTAGGTTTAATGGTAACATTAATGCCTAAACAATTCTGCTTGAGAAAAGAATAATTCAAACTTCAAAGTAGGTAGGGATAAACCATCAGGGAAAAGAAATAATATGTGCTCAAAGTTCAGTTGAAAAAGAAATAATTTATTTCGTCTTGTCTTCCTTAAGTTTCACCTCACTGCCTACATGTTCTAGGTATTCATTAGTCATTTGTTGTTCAGCATGATAATGACAATGGTATCCATTTGCAGCTCCACTTGTAAGTTTATTTTTCCTTTTAAGGCAGAAATACGGTGTTTTTTAATAACAGGGAGCATATTATCTTTCTGAAAGACTCCTATAGTCATTCAGGTTGAGAAGTGCAAACAGGCACAACATTCCAAAGTTGTAACTTTTGCTGTAGCTATCATAGCCTTGCATATTTAGGACAACTGAAGGAAAGGTCTTAAGAAAAGGACAGCATTTTATAATTAACACAGAGCTACCGTATGAGCTAGGAACTATTCTTTCCCCTGAGTAGCAAAGAGCCCTCTAATTTGGTCCTCAAAGTTTTAGTTTTAAGAACCACCTGAGCTCTTTATTTCATTCATACATTCTTTAAAAATAGACCAAAGGTCATTGTTTATTTATTTCATGTTTTAAAATTTTCATTTTTGACAGGGCCTTGTTCTCTGTGGCCCAGGCTAGAATGCAATGGCATGACCATGGCTTACTAGAACCTCAAACTCTTAAGCTCAGGCAATCCTCCTGCCTCCGTCTACTGAGTAGCTGAGATTACAGGTATGTGCCACCACACTAGGCGCTAAGCCTCATTATTTAGTTAGAAATGAAAAAAGGCATGACACCAAGGACCTGTAGGCCTCTTCTTTCCTTAAACAATCATATATTAATATATGCAAAGCATGGTATTAGGTATCCTCCTGGGAAGAACCAAAATAAGATTACAGAAGTATATCAGACCTAGTCCTCATCTTCCGAAAGTTGACATTCTAACTTATGAAATGACACAAAAGCAAATGGTTACAGTACAAAGTGATGAGAGCTATAACTGCTGCCGGTGCAAAGTGCTGAGGAAATACCAAGAAGGAAGTAACTAACTCTATCTTAGGGATTAAGAGAGAGCCTCAGTGAGGAAGTCAGGATTGGGACTTCCTAGGCAAAGAAGAAAGGGAACGCTTCCCAGTGAAAGGAAATAGCACGTGCCTGTTTCAGGGAAGTAAATAATTCTGCTAGAAAATATTAACTGAGTCTCTAACTTGGGGTACAGGAGTGTGGAGAAGAGGGATACAAAAGCAAATCTGGTAAGACTGGCTAGAGTCTGGTAAGATTATGGGAACTTGTTTGCCTTGATTTAGAACTTGGTTTTAAGTGAATATGAAGGAGAGAAATGCAACTGTGTAAAGAAGAAATTTCAGATGGTGTTGGGAAGGTTGGAGGTACTCTACTTGCTGAGTATTAAAACTGTCTATCCGGCAGCACCGTAGAGGTGGGTTGGAGGAAAGCAAAACTAGTAAAGGTGCTAGTCCAGGTAGGAATAAGACAAACCTAACTTCAGGAACCTCTTAGCAATCTCTGACCTTGAAGGGCATCATGGAAAAGCTCTAATCATCTTGACAACAAGAGTCTGATTCTAAGGCTTCTGTTGTCTCCACAGCACCAAGCAGCTCGTGGTAGCAAGTTTCTGTATGTGACCCACTTCTGAGGTCAAAAAAGAAGGAAGGTGTTTATTTACAATCCCTTCATTATTGGCACTCATAGAATTGTGCTTCTTTCTTTCGAGCATTTTTTTTTAAATTTGGAATTATTCTTTCATAAGTATGATTATCTGATAAATGATGAATCTCACTAGACTCTAATCTTCAAAATATTAAAAGTGGTATCTGTATTTTGCTTATCACTGTCTCTGAAGGCTAGCAGAGAATCTGGCATATAGTAGACAATAAATGTTTGCTGAAGAAACGTTGACTGAAATATTGAGAAAGTTGATGTAATAGCATGCTACTTAGAAAAATGTTTAGTGTTTTTTTTTTTAATGATAAAATCTTCAGTTGGTGATTTACTGTTTACTAGATACTTTTTTTTGCTGTTTATAGCCAAATTTTCTCTTCAACATTGCATGTGTACACTAACTTTGTACAGATTAAATCTCAGATCTGAAATTCACTTAAATTGGGAGGGAAATCTGACCAAATTATTTAATTCTCTGGACTTTTTATCTCAAGATAAAGTAATACCAACAGCTAACTCTGGCTTTAATTATTAATATTTATTTTCCTTTATTTTCCTTTTTTTCTGTAACTAAAGGGGACTTTTTTAACCTAAGGCAAACAATTTTTCAATCATGACTTTACATTTGATGAGGTTCCATTGAGAAACTCTTTGCATGTCCTACTTCTAACAGGCACACACAAAAAGAGACAGTCAAAGCACTTCATTAAAGGCAGAAAGATTAAGGCAAAAGATTACACAACAAAACCACCCACATTCAGTTTTGCAAGTCTAATAGTCATCCTGAATCATCACCCTAGAGCGTCCTGTATTCCCTTCCAACTCCCGGCTTCAGCTTACCATTCAAGATGCAAGAAAGTAAAATATTAGTATTGGTGACCAAAAAAGCAGGTGTGTTTCTCTTTCCTTAGATACTCTTAGCCCTGGAGGCAGCAATTGTTTCTTGATTTTTAGTTAGTAAATACATCTCTTGGGAGGTAAAGAACCGGCACGTATTTTAAAATCACCAAAGAATAATACTTGATCGTATTTCTAGCAACAGAATCACCGACTTAAGAATCTCAGAAACTAGTTTTTAAATAAGCTTTACCCAGCCCTGGTTCAGCCCCACAACAATATCCTCCAATTATTCATCCTTTCCTTTATCAGGCTCTTCTCTCAAACTACCTTATTTTTCTATTCTTGTACCTTTGTTCATGTTGTGTTCTTAACCTAAAGTAACCTCCTTCTCCTGGCAAAGGGTGTGCTCCAACGCTAGCCCACCACGTTCTCCCTCATCATTCTAGGAAAACTGTATTATTCCTTTGTCTGCATCCCTACAGCATGTGATTTATGCACCTGTTACACAGTTTTCTTCCTCTCTCCTATTCTAGCTATTGATTGCAAGACCTGTTAAGTCAGGAATTTGGAATTCATCCTTATAGGCCCACTTAAGAGACTAATTTGATGTCCCCAATAATGTAGGCAAGTGATGATAAATAATGAGTGAATGAGCTTTAAAGTACTAGAGAATCTTTATAATAATAGATACAGGTACAGTAAGACAATTAACTAAAATTTTTAAAAGTTTGTTATAAAACTAAGAAACAAGCTCAAGGTCAATATAATTGTTGCACTTAAATGTTAAACTTAACATGAAACTTCCAGGAAACCAATGAAAAAAATATATAACTAATGGATTACATATTTCTCATGACTTAATGAGGAGTAATGGTAAACTGAAAATAGAACAGTTGTTACAAGGATTGAAATTTAGCCTCACTTTAGCACAATTCCTTATAGAATTGAGATGTTATACTCGTATTCTAACTTTGAGCTTAAAAAAATACGTAGATGCTACAATCTTTTATACACAAAGTCAAGCATTCAATCCCAAATGATTAGTTATTTTCGAATAAGACAAAATGACCAAAAGGGGGAAAAAAACACTAGAAATCACCCAACAAGTGAAAAGTATACGGAAAAAAAAAAAAGAATTTTTCAGAACTGACTAAAGAAATTAATTCACAGACTTAAAAAGCTCTGTGTGTGTCCAAAGGAAATGATGAAATACAGAATATAACAAAATGCTAATGTTAAACTACTGAAAAATAAAATTCACAAACAAAACACATATGGCAACTAAAGACATTTTTTAAATGAACATGAAAGAATTTTCAGAAAAATAATGAGAAAATTTAGTGGCAATTGATATGAACTAAAAGATATGCTAAAGAATACCCTTGGGGCAGAAAGAAAGTGATCCTAGACAGAAATGCAAGAAGAAAATCAATCCAGGCAAAAATTTAAGTAGAAATAAAGTCACTGGACAGAACAAACATATATGGAAATAGAAACGAATACTGATCGTATAAAATGACAATGGTAATACAACATGGGGTTTAAAATGCAGGCATAATTAAAATACTTGACAATAATACAAAAAAGCCTGAGTGGGGTAAATGAAATGTAAGAGTCCTCAAGTGCTCACATTTCCTAAGAAATCAACAAAATATTAATTAAGAGTACACGCTAATAATTTAAGAGTTTATGCTGTAATTCTTAGCGTAAACACTAAAATAAGAGAAAAATAATTTCTAGCTAATAAGCTAATAGATGGCAAAATGGAATGATAGCTGAAAAAAATAACTAATTAAAAAGAAGGAAACAAAAGAGAAAAAAGAACAGATGGGATAAAAAAATAGCAATGCAGTAGATTTCAATTTTAAAAAATCAGTGATAAATTGCCTGTAAACAGACTACAAGTTTCAGATTTGATAAAAATAAAAATGCACATTCAATTTATGAGTCATACCTTAAACAAATATGTAGAGAAGTTAAAAATAAAAGAATGGGAAAAAGAATATACTATACAAATATTAACCAAAATTCACTTAGGAAACTAACAAATCAAAGCAGGCTTTAAAGTGAAAAGCATTATTATAAATAATAAGAAATAAAAATTATAACAATTACAAATCTGTCTTCACCTAATAACATAGTCTCAATATATAAACGTGTATAATGTGGCACAACTGCCGTCATAATGAGAGATTTACACTTTCAGTAACTCATAGGACAAGCAGACAAAAATCAGCATAAATACAGTAGGCTTGAACTACATAATTAATAAATTTGATCTTAATAATTCAAAGTTTAAAAAAATACAGAGTGTGTTCAATGGAAAAATATACTACACAGTACTTTTATAAAAATAATGGCCGGTCATGGTGGCTCACGCCTCTAATCTCAGAACTTTGGGAGGTCGAGGCGGGGGGATCCCTTGAGGTCAGGAGTTTGAGACCAGCCTGGTCAACATAGCAAAACCCCATCTCCACTAAAAATACAAAAATTAGCCAGACATGGTGGTGGGTGCCTGTAGTCCCAGCTACTTGGGAGACTGAGGCACGAGAATGGCTTGAACCTGGGAGATTGCTTGAGCCGAGATCATGCCACGGCACTCCAGCCTAGGCAAAAGAACAAGACTCTGTCTCAAAAAAATATAAATAAATATATAAATAAAACAAAATAAAATTTGAATGTTTGGATGTTAACCAATAAACTCCTAAAATAATTGATGAACCAATGAATAAATTGCAGTGTAAATTGCAAAATATTTTGAATGACTTCTAAAGAAAAACATGGAGGTCAGTCTCATTCCTGTAATCCCAGCACTTTGAGAGGTACAGGTAGGAGGGTCACTTGAGCCCAGGAGTTTGAGACCAGTCTGGGCAACATAAAGAGTCCATGTCTCTCCAAAAAAAATTTAAGAAATAAGCCAGACATGGTGGTATGCAGCTGCATTCCCAGCTACACAAGGGCTGAGGCAGGAGGACCACTTGAGCCCAGGAGTTCAAGGCTGTGATTGTGCCACTGCACTCCTGCCTGGGCAGCAGAGCAAGACCCTGTCTCACACACACACATACACACACACACACACACACACACACACACACACACAGGCATATTAAAGCTTTACGTATACAGCCGAATTTAACAAAAATAAAAATAAAAATAAAAAAATTTAAAAAAAACCACTGATTTGCAATCATCTACCAGAAAAGAAAGGCTGTATTTCATGATTTAATGTTTTATCTTAAAACATTAGAAAAATAACATCAAAGTAAACACAAAGAACTCAGAAGAAAAAAAAATTAGACTAGAAATGAATGAATTAAAACCAAAAGTACAACAGAGAATATTAAAAAGGCAAGAACTGGTTTCTGAAAAATAATTAGTGAAGTGGATAAGCCTTTTTAAAAAGATTGATCAAGAAAAGAAAAAAGTACAAATTACCATATTAGGAAGTAAAAGTGGGCATTATGTATATTACAAAATATAAATTCCAGAATATTTTTTTAAATTACAAAATTTATTATTTAAAATACTGTATCTTCCAGATATATTATCATTCGTATACATATGAAAGATAAGAGAATACTGAGAATAATTTTTGATCAATATATTTCTAAATCAAAGCAAATGAACAAAGTCATTGTGAAACAGAATTGACCAAAACAAACCCGAGGAAAAAGAAAAACATCTAAGTAATCCAACATATGATTTTAAAAAATGAATTTGTAATTTTAAAACATTTTACAAATAAGTTTCCCAGAACAGATGGCTTTACAGAAAATGTTTCCAATCACTTATAAAAGAAAGAACATCACCAAATAATAAATAAAGGTAAAATAAAGTATTTTGTTTTTCTTATTCTTAATCCAAAACGTAACTTTAAATTATTAATAGTTACAATGTTTTGGATAATTATAGCATATAGATAAGTTAAAGAGATGACTACTTTGTCATAAGAAATGAGATGGACTTTGGGAGGCCGAGGCGGGTGGATCACAAGGTCAGGACATTGAGACCATCCTGGCTAACACAGTGAAACCCCGTCTCTACTAAAAATACAAAAAAATTAGCCAGGCGTGGTGGTGGGCGCCTGTAGTCCCAGCTACTCGGGAGGCTGAGGCAGGAGAATGACGTGAACCCGGGAGGCGGAGCTTGCAGTGAGCCGAGATCGTGCCACTGCACTCCAGTCTGGGCAACAGAGGGAGACTCCATCTCAAAAAAAAAAAAAAAAGAAAAGAAACGGGATGGAGGAATTGGAAATTCTCTATTACAAGATATCTGTACTACATGTGAAATGGCACAGTATTATTTGAAAACGGGCTTTGATTAATTGAATTGAATAATGCAAATACTACAGTAATCACTAAATAATTTATAATAAGTAATAATAAATGAAATTTAAAACTTTAATATACATATAATACATGTGCTAAGAGTGGAGATAAATGCAGTTATGCAAAATGAATAATTAACAAGAGAAGAATTTTTTACAAGAAGAGAAAAAACAGCAAATGCAACAAATAGAAAGCAGTTTAAAACATGTTAAATTTGAATCCAACTATATAAACAATCACTGTAAATGTGAATGCTCTAAATACACTAAATAAGACAATATCAGAGTGAATAAAACAAGTAAGATGCAACTATATGTTGTCTACCAAGAACCCATTTTAAAATGTAAAGTCTCAGATAGGTTAAATGTAAAGATATACCATGCTAACTCTAACCATGAGAAAGTTAGAGTAGTTATGCTAATTTCAAACAAAGCATACTTCAGAACAAGGACAGTTTTGAAAGATAAAGAGGAGTAATACATAATGATAAAAGGGTTAACTTTCTAAAAGGAGAAACCAATCCTTAATGTGCATGTACCTAACAACACAGCATAAAAATATGTAAAGCAAATCTGATAGAACCGCAAAGAAAATTTGACAAGTCCACCATTGCAGTGGGAGACTTCAACACCACTTGTTTAATAATTGATAGATCCAACAGGTAGAAATCTGGCAAGGATACAGATGACCTTAAAAACACCATCAATCACAGTGATGTAATTGACATTGGCAGAACACTCTATTTAATATGATGAAATATACTTTCTTCTCAAGCCCCCATGGAATATTCACCAATGAGGACCACATTTTAAACCACAAAACACACCTTAACAAATTTAAAGGAATAGAAGTTATACAAAGTATGCTCTCGATGCACAAAATAAACAAGAAATCAGTAATATAAAGTTGGGTGAAAAATATCAAAGTATCTGGAATTAAATAGTATGCATCTAAATAACACATGATCAATAAATAAGCCTCAAGATAAATTTAAACATGTTTTAACTAATGAAAATTAAACATCAATATTTGTGAGCTGTAACAAAAGCAATGATTAGAGGAAAATTTACAATTACATGCATATGTTAGAAAAAAAGAAATATCTTAAATCAATGACTTAATCTTCTACCTTAGGAAACTCAAGAAAAAGAGAGTAATGTAAGCCTAAAGCAAGCAGAAGAAAAAAAAACATTAAAAAATGGAGCAGAAATTGATGAAATTAAAAACAAAAATAAAATAGAAAAATGTAAACTAAAATCTATTTCTTTGGAAAGATCAATAAAATTAATATGTAAGAAAGTAAGAAAAAGAGAAGATTTAAATTGCCAAGATCAGAAATGAAAAAGAGGTTATTATATTTCTTTTTATGAAAATTAAAAGGATAATCATGGAATACTATGACAACTATTTGCCTACAAATTTGATAACTTAGAGAAAATTGACCAATTCCATGAAAACAGAATCTACTAAAACTCATATAAAGAGAAACAGATAATCTGAATAGGCCTACATCTATCAAAGAGGTTGAATTAATAATTGATAACCTACAATAAAAGAAATAATAGGCCCAAATGGTTTCATGATGGATTCTACCAAACGTTGAAGAATGAATTGTACTCATTCTCCACAATCTTTCTAGAAAATAGAAGCAAAACAAACACCTCAACTCATTCTGTGAGGACAAGGCGACTCTAGTAACAAAGCTAGATAAATATATTACAAGGAAAAAAGAAACAACTGTAGGTCAACGCTTCACATGAGTATAGATGCAACAATCTCAACAAATTATTAACAAATTAAATCTAACAATGTATAAAAAGCATTATATATACTATGACCAAGTGAAATTCATTTCAGATATGCAAGTCTGGTACAGCATTTAAAAATCAACATAATCGACCGCATCAAAAGGCTAAAGAAAGAAAAATCATATGACTAAATGCATGAAGTATTTGATAAAATCTAACACCCTTTCATGATTAAAAACGAGCAAAAGCCAACCAAACAAAAACTCAGCAAACTAGGTATAGCAGGAATATCTTCAACTTGACAAAAATCTATACTCACATTTAATGGTAAGAAACTGGACACTTTCCCCTAAGATCAGAAACAAGGTAAAGATGCCCTCTCTTACCATTTCTATTCAGCCTGGTACTGTAAGTTCTATCTAGTGTGATAAGACAAGAAAATAAAATAAAATATATATAGATGAGGAAGAAGGAACACTGTTTTTGCAGAAAATGTGATTGTCTATGTAGAAAGTCCCTCCTGGAACTAAGAAGCAAGTATAGAAAGGTGACAGGCTACAAGTTACTATACAAAAGCCCATTGCTTTTCTGTATACTAGCAATGAACAATTGGAATTTAAAATTATAAAAACAATACCATTTGCAGTAATACTAAAAAAACAAAATATACATGTATAAATCTAACAAAATATGTGTACAGTCTAATTGTGGAAAACAACAAAGCTGTGATGAAATAAATCAAATGCCTAAATAAATGGAGGTGTTCCATGTTCATGGATTGGAAGACCCTATATTATTAAGATGTCAATTCTTTTCTACTTGATCTATAGATTCAATGCAATTGCAATCAAATCTCAGTAAGCTCTTTAGCAAACTGCTTCTCAAGTGTGTATTTAAAGGCTAAAGACCTAGAATAGTTAACACAATACTCAAGAACAGAGCTGGAGGGATAAGAACAATGGAACAGATTAGAGAGGCCATAGATAAGCCCATGCAAATACAATCAACTGAGAAAGGTGCAAAGTCAATTCAATAGTGAAAGCATGGATTTTCAACAAATTGTGCTGAATACTCACATGCAAAAAAAGGGTAAACTAGACAGACCCTATACCATTCACAAAAATTAAATCAAAATGCACCTGAGTTTAAAATATGAATTGCTAAACTACAAAACTTCTGAAATAAAATAGGAGAAAATTTATGTGATGAATTTTTACATATAACATAAAACGCACAACCTGTGAAATAAAAAAAAATTAATTGAACTCTATTAAAATTACAAACTTCTCTACTGAAAACAATACTAAGAAAATAAAAATATAAGCCATAGACTTGGATAAAATATTTGCAAGACGTATATCTGATAGAAGGCCTGCATCCAAAATGTAGAGTGATCTCTTAAAAATCCACAATAAGAAAACAACCCACTAAAAATGGGTAGAAGATCTGAATAGACATCTCATCGAAAAAGATACACTGATGGTAAATAAACATATAAAATGCCCAATAACATTTACCATTAGGAAGTTAAAATCAAAACAATATGGAGGTACTACTACACATCTATTAGAATGGGTAAAACAAAACAAAACAAGTAAGAAAAAAATCACTAACAATACCAATTGCTAGTGCAAATGCAGAGGAACAAGAATTTTTATTTGCTGCTGGTGGTAATGAAAAATGATATGACCACTTTTGAAGACGGTATGTGAGGTTCTTACAAAGCTGAACTTAGTCTTATGATCTAGCAGTCACACTTTTAGGTACATACCTAATTGATTTGAAGAGTTATAATGAAACAAAAATCTACACACAGGTGTTTAGAACAGCTTTATGTACATTTGCCAATCCTAGAAAGAACCAAATTCTTCAATAGGTGAAGAGATACACAAATTGTGATACATTCATGCAATGGAACATTATTCAATGATAAAAGTAAGATAACGAGTCATAAAAATACATAGAAGAGCCTTAAGTATTGATTACTATGTGAATGAAGCCAATCTGAAAAGACTGCAAACCCTGTGATTTTCATTATGAGGACATTCTGGAAAAGGCAAAACTATAGATAAAGTTAAAAAGTAAGTGACATCCAGGGCTCAGTGAGAGAGGGAAATGGTTAAATAGGTAAAATTCCCGTGAATTTTAGGGTATTGAAACTATCCTGTATGATACTATAATGGTATATACTATAATGACATTATTCATTTATCGAAATCCATTGAACTTCACAATACACAGTGTGAACCTTAATGCATGCTAATTTTTAAAAATCATCTCTGAAGTTGGAGGATTTTAGGAAGAAGTGTGGACTGTGGCAAGAGAATCTTACTGTATTACAGATACATGAAAAACTTAATAAAAGGTTTGGAGGGAAAAGATACTGGCTAAACAAACTTTGGAAATTACTTGAGTGTGTAAAACGAAAAGTAAAATAAACTATGTACAAGTGCTATACTCTAGTTAGTAAAGCTGTTTCTAGCAGGTGCCAATACTGATGGTGCTATACTGTATACTGAAATTGAACAATTAAGTAAATGGATGGTGGATGGTGGACACAGTTTCTCAGTTTAGGAGTGGGAGTTAATAGATAAGCAAAAAAGTATGCCACCAGTATTCACATGGTAATGGATTACATTTGGAGACATCAGTATGAACTCTTGTTTGCTTAAATTATAGATATAGATTATTACAATTAAAATATTTATAAATGTGTATATGCACCAATTAGTATCTTTCCTCGGTTTGGTTAGCTGATGACATGGACAAAATTCTTGAATGACACTATGATCAAAATGTACACAAAAGAAATAGAAAACTAGAATAGTTCTACTTCTATTAGGAAAAATGAACTTGTAATTTACAACCTTCATCCACCTAAAACTCTAGTCCCAGATGGTTACATGAGTGAATTCCATCAAATATAAGTTTAAAAATATAAAGCCAATTCTACATAAACTTTTACATAAAATAGGAGAGACTTGCCAAGTCATTTTGTGAAGACAACATCACATCGTTATAAAATCCAGACTAAAAAATTAGAAGAAATGACTCTGAAAGACTATTTTTTTTCAGGAATATATTTTCTTGTTAATATATTAGCAACTTGAACCTAGCAATATACAAAATGATAATACACCATATCATATAGAGTTTAATCTCATGAATGCAAGATTAGGTGAACATTAGATATTCAATCAATGGAATTTATAATAAAAACAATAAATGTGAAATTATCATTTAAATGGATGGAGAGATAGCATTTGACAAAATTAAATTCATTCATGATTTTAAAAAAAACCTCTCATCAAATTAGGAATAGGAGGTAATTTTTTTTTAGCTGATGAAGGGCACCCAGTGAAAGCAGAAGCTAAGGTTATACATAATAGTAAAAGAAAATCTGACAAAATTGTCCTGATGATAAGGTTTGAAGAAAACAAGGAAACTATTTCTTTGATTCCTGCCTATTAATTGACAATTAATCTCTATTGCAGGCAAAGTCAAATAAGCACTTTATTCATTTTCATGGGAATGTAAATTGGTATAATCTTTCAGGAAATAAGCTGGGCAACATGTTCAAGGAACTTTAAAACGATCATATCCTTTGACCTAGAGTTTTTACCTTTTAGAATCTACTAGAGGATCTTATCAAAGATATAGGTAAATATTTATATATAAGAAAGTTCATTGGATGATTTGTTTTTATTTGTAGAACCATGTATTGAACTTGAACTTTAAAACTCCGATAAGATTACTTAACTTTCATTTTAGAGAACACAATTTGCCTTCAAAATTATTTAGGAACTAAATTGTTCCCTCCTCCTCCTCCCACAAAGAGAAAGGAAAGGCACACAACTATCCTGTTACCTCTCCTTAAGCCAGCAAAGAAAGGATAACCCTGTTGATGACAGGACTAATCAAAGGAGACTCTCAGCTAATAGGCGATGAACAGGAAAAAAAAAAAATGCTATGTTCTTCAAAGTGTTTGAAGGCAGATGACATCCTGTGAAACTGCCCGGTCTTGGAAAAGTTTGGCCAAAGTTTTTATCTATTCAATTCAGTAGAGCATTGATCTGACAAGTGCTAACCAGAAGCTGTGCTCTAGGTTCTAGCAGTTGCACTTTCTCTGTTAAAATTAGGATGCTTTTTTATCCATATGCTTTTGGGATCATTCCACCCATCTTCCTGAGGTTCTAGGAAGTTATCTCTATTCGGTGACTTATCTTTTTAAATGTTTCTTCCCATCACCTTAGGTTGTTTACAGAGATGTATGGCCCTTTAATTAAAAACAAAACTATAATTTTATAATCCAGAGCTATACACACACACATATGTGTATATATATACACAGCTATATGCCAATAAGTAATCTGTATATGTACACGTAATTTTTTTCACACACACACAATTTTTACAGCATTGCTTTATGTGAGATTATAGGCTCAAAGGACCGAAAGAGGATTCTCTGATCAGTGAGGTTTTTTTGCTGAGACCTCATACTACAATAGCAGCAACAACAATGTCAACCATCAAAATAGCCATTTGGAAGAGATGGGTCAAAAAATTGTTATTAATATATAATGGAGCATTTTTCATCCAACCGTTATGTTTTTGAGCAAAGAGCATGAGAACATTTCACATTTTATACAATAGGTGCTCATCATTTTTTGAATTAGTTTATTTTTATGTGTTTTACAATGTTGGCATAATAACATATACAAGTTAAATTTTTTTCCCATTTGTCAGTATCACCATGTCTATATGCATTTGAAAATGCATTTTACACACCACACAATATTTTATTATGTGTTAGTAAACAAATTAAGAATAACTATGATACTACATATCACACTGGCCCCAGGATAAAATATAGATAGTTTTATTCCAGGGTTACTTCATTGTACCATATTGATAAATATTTGTTAGAGTAATTTTCTCTTAAGATTTGTACATCTATCTTTACCCTCCCCTACCACCAAAAATATGACCCCACATGGAAGCAATTCTCTAATTATCTAAGGCTATTAAAGAAGATCCCATTGTAACTACCATGAAATAATTATACTTGTATAAAATTAATTAGTTTATAAGTATGCCCTTTCATACTGAATATACCATTTGCAACTTAAAATAGCTCTATTACATTGGCATAAGAAGGCATTAATCTCATTTAGCAATGAAAATACTGAAATCAGAGAAGTTAAGTGAATTACCCAAAGTCACCTGAATAATTAGCAGTGAAATCATGGCTTAATTTTCTGACACTAAATTCAATCAGTGTCCTTCCACTACATCTTTGGTCTCCTGGGATGTTTTTCTGTAATAAATAGAAACATCAATCATGATTTTGCATAAGAAGCACATGGCATTTCTTGACTATACATAACCAGTACCCACGTACCAATATAAAAACTTATTTTTGTTTCACTGTAGTTCTGTTTGTTTGTTTGTTTGTTTTTACCAGGTTTATTTAGCTGAACCTCAGGTATATTGACATTCTAGGAGAAATATTTCTATTGCCTCCGCAACCAGATTTTGAGGAGTGTTCTAGATTCTCATTTTGCGACAGAATTGATAGAGCTTAACAGATGGCTGAATCTTAATTCTAAATTTCAGTGCAAAGAGTCACCGGAATCCAGGTCAACGCTGGGACAATAGGCATCACTGTGTGAGGGCTTCATGGTGTAACGGTCCTAGAGCTTTCAGCAGGCATAAGAATCGCTTCGGAGACTTTTAAAATGCAGACTCCAAAGATCTATTTCTGATTGAGCATAACACATTTCGGGGGTTTGGAGTTAGAATCTGCATTTTAACAAGATATCCACGTAATTTTAATGCAGGCACTTATTAGGAACATTTCTGTATAGCCCTGCAGACTTGCTTTTTCATGTGGGACGTCTGGCAAACAGTGAAAAGGCTTCGGAATCCAAATATCCCTTCACAAAGATTATCTGCCATATAATAATGTCCTTTTAAGCATGAGCACTTCTGTCTCTTGTCCTTCATTCACCCCAAAGATGACACTGGCTGTTAAATGAAAGAAAGTGTCAAAGTAGAGTCAGGACGTTTGATAGCTTGTTTCACCTTAGTATCTCCAATCTAACGTAGAGAACAACCTCTGCCTAGACCAGTGCACACAGTGATTATGGAAATGAAATGAGAAATGAGAAAGCTTCAAAAACCAAATTTCAAAATAAAAGAATATTTCTCAGATTAATTGTTCTCAAACTGTTTTTTATATTAGATCTTGGGGAGATTTCAAAAATTCTGATGCCCAGGCATTAGTATCTATATTTTTAAACTTTCCGAGAGATTTCAGTGTACAACCAAGTTTAGGAACCAGTATATTAGACCAATCCTTACATTTTTGCCTTAGCGAATTATTTAATCTCTTAAAAATGAATAAGCACTGATAAACTCTTGCTGTAGAACTGAGTCATTGGATTCTTTAGGATCAGCTCCACTCTCACCATAAATCAGCAGTGTTTTATGTTGGGCATGAGCAGAGCTGCCAAACAGGCCATTTTCTTTCTGTCCTTCAACATCGCTTCCTCTAGGTACTCGCTGGCCTTGGATTAAGGAAATTGGCAACTAAATCGAGTCTCAGGAAAAGCTGCCATACTGTACCTTGCTGCAGGGGAAAAGATCAGCCCTTCATTTCTGGGAATTCTTAGTCATAAGCCACATGTCATCAGCCATCCCAACCATTTAGTTCCATTTCCCTTCAGGTGAGACTGAGTCACTTCTCCAGAATGATGACAGCAATGCAAGATGGTAGAGAGAAGAGATTTGTTACCAACGTGGGGATAAGGATAGCTGATCTCACATTATGTATTCAACATACATGCCTCTGGGTACCATTAGTTCAGAAAAAATCATTAAATTATTCAGGCACCAGTCTAGATAAGGTCCTTTACCTCATATAAGATTCATTTCAGGTTTCTGATACAGATCACCACCTAATCCCCAATCTTATTTTGAAATTAAGAAGCAGCACCACGTGATGGAGAGAGGCTGTTGCACCAAAACAACACGGTAGGAGACTTTATTTGTCCACCTTGGCCTTCTGATAGCTGCAAAAGTATTCAGACTTGCAACATTGCTCCAAGCCCCTTCATATTTACCTGCACCAGAGTATCGGTCTCACCAATTCACACCCCTAACTATTCTGGCAGAATATATGTCAGTTTACAAAGTCTCTAACCCCACGCTACCACCACCACCATTAATTCTAGCTGCAACGTTACAAGATGACAGCTCGCACTTCCATAACCTCTTAAAGTTTATTTCCGTACTGGTGATGTAAAGAGACTGTATTTACATGTGGCTTTTTTTTTTTTTTTTTTTTTTTTTTTTTTTTTTTTTTTGAGACGGAGTCTCGCTCTGTCTCCCAGGCTGGAGTGCAGTGGCCGGATCTCAGCTCACTGCAAGCTCCGCCTCCCGGGTTCCCGCCATTCTCCTGCCTCAGCCTCCCGAGTAGCTGGGACTACAGGCGCCCGCCACCTCGCCCGGCTAGTTTTTTGTATTTTTTTAGTAGAGACGGGGTTTCACCGTGTTCGCCAGGATGGTCTCGATCTCCCGACCTCGTGATCCGCCCGTCTCGGCCTCCCAAAGTGCTGGGATTACAGGCGTGAGCCACCGCGCCCGGCCTACATGTGGCTTTGATCCAGCTGTATGAGTGTGAGTGGTTAACATGTTGTTTCTGAATCTCATTTCCCTCATCTGTAAAATGGAGCTAGTAATTCTGATTTAATAAGGTGTTGGGACTTCGTAATGTCATGTTAAAATTAAGAAGGCACTTTCTAAACTAGGAAACTGTTACAAATTAGATGATATTCTCATTCTTCAGAAACCCAGGATGCCCAAGACACTTTCCGCTTCATTTGAAATATTATCCTGTCATTCTGTCTTATGAAGATGTCCCAGTGTTTCAGGATCTGCAACAGAATGTCTGCTGTGTTAGGAACTCTATGGCCCCCTTTCGTGCAAGGTGATGTTAGTGTGATGCAGTAGCAAGTGCATTGGATAATGTCAGAAAATCTGTGGTTTATTCTCATCACTGTTATTAGCAATGTAAGTTCCATGAATTTCACTTTTCTCACCTGTGAAAAACAGAATTAGATCTATCTCAAAGATTATTTTAGGATTTACCTTTAATGTTTGTGACAGTGCTCATAAATCATTAAAAAATATATAAAATTATCAGATTATGATGAAGGGTAATTAAACATTATGATGCTGGTTAACAATCCTCAGTCAAGTCTCTGGTATAATAATTTCATCTATCTAGCTATGTGAGATTACTGTAATGTTGAAGTTTTAGGATCCAGCTATGGGGTGGTTTAGGGTCAAAATCAATAGCCTTTGAGTCATTCCAAACCCACCTCTACATAGATCCATGCATATACACACATCTTTTACTGAATCAAGGTCTGGGTTTGTAGTTCCTCCC
This sequence comes from Macaca mulatta, assembly GCF_049350105.2. NCBI lineage: Eukaryota > Metazoa > Chordata > Mammalia > Primates > Cercopithecidae > Macaca > Macaca mulatta. The sequence continues at coordinate 8,722,254 of NC_133407.1, read as the reverse complement.
CTGTTTCCAAAACCCACTCCCCATCGTCCATCTTCCTTATTAATCTTGTCTTCTCTGACGACAAATCTTTTCTCTTGCTACGATAATTTTTAGCACAAACTTCTTGTCTTTGACCCCCTTTACTTCTCCTTTGAGAATGTTTATTAAAGACGCTCATACAGTTTTATAGTTTTGACTAACATGCGTTTATTAAGAGTGTAATATCAGCCAGCTCTTGTGCTTTATGCAGATGACTTCTGAATTTATAACTTTGGTGTTTAAAGTTCTCTTCACTTCTAGTCCCACAATTTCAACTCCCCGCCAGACGTCTGCTAGAATTCCCACCAGCACTGATAATAATAATAAATAATATTATAAAATAACCCCTTTGATACCTAAGCCCAAAACTTCTCCTACCTAAATTTTCCACCGCGCGTTCTTGTTACTGCTCCTACAACTTTTCAGGCTATAAATGCATCTTTAATTGAGTGACTGCCAAATGCTGACAATGTTTCTTTCATGATATTTCTCAGACATACTTCCCTGGCAACCACTGATCTATTTACTGTCTCCATAGTTTTGCCTTTTCCAGAAAGTTGTAAAGCTATAACCATACGGGTTGTAGCCTTTCAGACTGGCTTCTATCACTTGGCAAAATGCATTTAAGGCATTTCCATGTCTTTTCATGGCTTGATGGCTCCTTCGTTTTCAGTGCTGAATAGTATTTCATTTTATAGAAGCAGCACAGTTTATTTATCCACTCACCTATTGAAAGGCATCTTGGTTGCTTCAAGTTTTGGCAGTTATGAATAAAGCTGCTATCAACATTCATGGGCAGGTTTTTATGAGGACATGAGTTTTCAATTTATTTGGATAAATGCTAACCAGCATGATTGCTGGATCATATGGTAAGAGTCATCCCTCAGTGTCATAGAGTATTGGTTTCAGTATCCCCTGCAGAAACCAAAATCCATGGATGCTCAAGTTCCTTATATAAAATGGCACAGTATTTGCATATGACCTATGCACATCTTCCTGTGTACTTTAAATCATCTTACTTATAATACCTATTATAGTGTACATGCTATGTAAGTAGTTGTTATACTGTAATGTTTTTATTTGTATTATTTTTTATTGTTGTATTGTTATTTTTATTGTAGTGGTTTTATTTTTTCAAATATTTCCAGTCTGCATTTGTTTGAATATGCTGAAGTAAAACCCTTGGACATTGAGGGCTGACTATATTTAGTTGTGCAAGAAACTACCAAACTATCAACCAGAGTGGCTGTACCATTGACATCCCCATAAATAATGAATGAGAGTTCTTGTTGCTCCACATTCTTACCAGTAGTGGATGTTGTTAGTGTATGGGATTTAAACCATTTTAACAGGTGTGTAGTGGTATCTCATTTTAATTTTCTAATGGCATGTGATATTTAGCATCTTTTCATATTATTACATGCCACTTAAATATCTTCCTTGGTGAGATGACTGTTCATATATTTTGACCACTTTTTATTTGGGTTGTTCTCTTATTGCTGAGTTTGAAGATATCTTTCTATATGCTGTATATCGGTCCTTTGGAGATATATCTTATGCAAATATTTTCTCTAAGTCTGTGGATTGTAGTTTCATTCTCTGGATATATCTTTCCCAGAGCAGCTTTAAATTTTCATGAAGTCCAACTTATCAATTTTTTCTTTTATAGATTGTGTTTCTGGTGCCGTATATAAAAAGTTATCACCAAACCCAATGTAAACTAAATTTTCTACGTTGTTTTCCAGGAGTTTCCCAGTTTTACATTTTCCATTTGGCTTTATGACCCATTCTGAGCTCATTTTTGTGAAACGTATAAGGTTTGTGTCTAGATTCATTTTGTTTTGTATGTGGGTGTCCAGTTGTTTCAGTGTCGCTTATTGAAAAGACTATTTTTACATATCCTATTGCCTTTGCTCTTTTGTGAGTTGGCTGCATTTGTGAATATTTATTTCTGGGCTCTTTATTGTGTTAAATTGACTTACTTATTTTTCTTTTTTCTTTTTTTTCCATTACTACACTGTCTTGAATACTGTCAACATTATATTAAGTCTTATAGTTAGGTAGTGTCCGTCCTTCAACTTTGTTCTTCTCTTTCAATATTGTGTTGAATTTGTTGAAAGATTTTTTTATCATGAATGGGTATTTGATTATATCAAAGGCTTTTTCTGCACTTATTGATAGGACAATATGACCTTTCCCTTCTTTAGTATTTTTTTTATTATACTTTAAGTTCTGGGATACATGTGCAGAATATGCAGGTTTGTTACATAGGTATACACGTGCCATGGTGGTTTGTTTCACCCCTCAACCCATCAGCTACATTAGGCATTTCTCCTAATGCTATCCTTCCCCTGACCCCCCATTCCCCAACAGATCCCAGTGTGTGATGTTCCCCTCCCTATGTCCATGTGTTCTCATTGTTCAACTCCCACTAATGAGTGAGAACATGCAGTGTTTGATTTTCTGTTCCTCTGTTAGTTTGCTGAGAATGATAGTTTCCAGCTTCATCCATGTCCTTGTAAAGGACATGAACTCACCCTTTTTTATGACTGCATAGTATTCCATGGTGTATATGTGCCACACTTTCTTTATCCAGTCTATCATTGACGGGCATTTGGGTTGGTTCCAAGTCTTTGCTATTGTGAATAGTGCTGCAATAAACATATGTATGCATCTGTCCTTATAGTAGAATGATTTATAATCCTTTGGGTATATACCCAGTAATGGGATCACTGGGTCAAATTGTATCTCTGGTTCTAGATCCTTGAGGAATTGCCACACTGTCTTCCACAATGGTTGAACTAATTTACAATCCCACCAACAGTGTAAAAGCATTCCTATTTCTCCACATCCTCTCTAGCATCTGCTGTTTCCTGACTTTTTAATGATGGCCATTCTAACTGGTGTGAGATGGTATCTCACTGTGGTTTTGACTTGCATTTCTCTAATGACCAGTGATAATGAGCTTTTTTTCATATGTTTGTTGGCCGTATAAATGTCTTCTTTTGAGAAACGTCTGTTCATATCCTTCACCCACTTTTTGATGGGGTTGTTTTTTTTTCTTGTAAATTTGTTTAAGTTCCTTATAGATTCTGGATATTAGCCCTTTGTCAGATGGATAGATTGCAAAAATTTTCTCCCATTCTGTAGATTGCCTGTTCGCTCCGATGATAGTTTCTTTTGCTGTGCAGAAGCTCTTTAGTTTAATTCGATTCCATTTGTCAATTTTGGCTTTTGTTGTCATTGCTTTTGATGTTTTAGTCATAAACTCTTTGGCTATGCCTGTGTTCTGAATTTTTTTTTTTTTTTTAATACAAAGTCTCATTCTGTCACCTAGGCTGGAGTCCAATGGTGTGATTACATTTCACTGTGGACTCGAACTCCTGGGCTTAAGAAACCCTCCCATCTCAGCCCCACAAATAGCTGGGACTACAGGGACATGCCATAATATCCAGCTATTTTTTAAAAACTTTTTTTGTAGAGACAGGGTCTTCCTATGTTGCCGAGACTTTTAGCCTGTTGATGTGGTGGATTAAATTAATTAATTTAGCGAATGCTGAAATAGCCTTCCATCCCTAAAATAAATCCCACTTGGTCATGATGTATAATTCTTTTTGTAGGTTGTTGCATTTCATTTGCTAATAGTTTCTTGAGGATTTTTGCATCTACGTTCATGGGTGTTGACTACCTTGTAATTTATGGATTTTAAAATGTAGTTGTAACTGTATCATAAAATTGCTTCGTATACCTTGCAGTTTATTGCGGATTTATTTATTCATTTTAACATGAAGAACTTAGGATGTTATATTTAATTTGTATTATCCCAGAATGTAGCAAGCTGTGTGGCATATAGGAAGACATTAAATAAATGTTCACTCATTCAACCGATCAACTGAAAAAGAAGTAACCATGTGATAAGTAAGTGCATATTTAGATCCCACTGTGTATGAAACTGGGCTAATTAATGGCAACACACGGGTGAATCAAACTAAACTCTGTCTTTACGGATATCCCCAGCCACTGCTTGAGACATGGTTAAATTAGAATTGTTATAATTATGGTATCTACTCTAAAGTTGGAGCCACAGTCAATGTAAAAATTGGCCAAACAACAAGATCCTCTGTTTGAAAGTTAATTTCAAACAGAAATCTGCAAAGCAAATTTTCAGTAGATATTCGAGGTATTCAAATAGCACAAATTATAGTCGGAAATATATCTATTATGCAAACAAAGGGATGAAGAAATAAAGTTTGTGAAGCTGGTGGACATGGGATTTTTATTTTTTCTTGACTTCTTTAATCAGTCAATGTAATTCTTTCTTCCCTGATCACTCCCCTTCACCACTAACACTTACTAAACCCCATAGTAAACAAAGAAATGGATACTCAGAGTATGAGTAAAGCACTGGTAGAAAATGTTTACAGTAACAAAGGCAGGACAAATGTGTGTTATTGGTTTTTCTATTCAAGTGCAATGCAGAACCTTGTCATAGGAATCTGAAGAATAGAGGCAGAAGGAAAGTAACTCTTTACAAAATAAAAGGATATTGGGCGAGGTTTGTCTTCTATATATATATGTCTTCATTCATTATGTCATTTATTGAACAAATGTTTACCAAGTTCTTAGCATGTGCCAGGCAGGCCTTATGGTAAGTACATTTGAGATGAATAAACCATGGTCTCTATGCTTTCAAGAAACACACAGTCAATTAAGAAAGATAAGATATGCACATAAGTAACTCTAACACAGTATCTAGCATAGTATAGGTGATCAACAGGTATTTATTGAAATTTAATTTAATTGATTCAATAATTATTCATAGAGCCTGTAGTTGCTTACCAAACCCTATTATAGGTGCTTGGGATACACCATTGAACCAAACAAACAGACAAAATCCTTGCTCTCAAGTTGCTTTTGTACTCACAAGGGAAAAATTTAATGGTACTGAGAGAGAGAAGTTGCTAGAACTCAAATGAGAAGCACAGATAAAATGTTACTAGCATTCTATTGAAAAGTGGAATGGTTACAGTGGATCGGGGAGAGCCAAGGAATGTCATCCATACATTACAGCCCCATTTTATTTTGTTTTCTGTTCTTTTATGGAAATTCAGAAGAAATGCAGTGCAAACAGGAAGGGACAGATGAGTCAGTCTCCAGTGAGCAGGTGCGTGTGCATGTGTCCTGGATCCTCAGGCACTACATTGAATCTATATGCACTGGACATGTGGCTGGGGCTACTAACACATAAAGTTGGAGAGTTAGATGAATGCCTACAAACTTTAAGTTGCATGGCTCTATAGCATGCAGAGGGAACCTAATGAAGATTTTTAAAGAGAAGGATGATGTTATTTTAGTGATGTTTCCAGAAGGATGGATGTGGTAGTGTCATGAGAACTAAAGAAAGGGATTGCAGGCAAAGGTATATTTATGTTAATTTAAAATAGTAAAATAGTGTGTGTGTGGATCTGTTCTAGTCTAAGGACAGAAGCTGAAGTTTGTCCCCATGGACTATGCATCAAAGTCTGTGCTCCTGAAGAAAGGCACCAAAATACTAGAGAAGAATGCCCTGCGAAGGCATTGCTGGTCTTTCCATGTCTACCTTGACATTTATAAATCTCCTGAGGAGATTCTACTTTCTCTATGGAATGATATTACATAATCATTAGTCTGACTTCAAGGCCCACACAATCTATCTATTGCATCATATATGACACAAGATCCGGGCTCAGAACAATGTGTTAAGATGATGACTCTACCAGTGTGCTCACATTTGCCTCCAGGGAAAAGAAGGGCACTCTTGTCTCCAAAATATCTAACTCCTTTTCGTCTCTGCCATCGTGGCTGCACCTTATTTGCTTGTCATGTTAAGCTGAAAAAATAAGAGCAAAGCAAAGGGAATGAGGCGAAGATATCACAGCTTTGTTTGGAGTGGTTAGTCTCAAGAGGGGAGAGAAATGGTGAAAATTACTGGGGCCAAAGCAACACTGACAAGGTAGGGAGAGACACATAACTGTCTCCCAAAGAGGCCAAACAGGAACACACCCAAGGCTAGGGGAAGTTGGGAAATAAGAAAAATAAAAACAAAAGATAAAACATGAGGAATAACAACCTTAAAAGATACAAATACACACAGATGGCTATTGGGCGGTTCCCAGCCATCCTAGTGAAAAAGTGTATCAAATAATTAAGTTGGCAGATGGAGTGGAAGAACCGCCCAGAGCCAGCTTGGGCAGGGCCTCTGACTGCTTCTAAGAAAAGCATCCTGGGGCCTTGGGAGAAAAGACGCGGGCAGCTTTTATTTTGTTCTGTTTTTTGTTGTTTTGTTCTGTTTTTTGTTTTGTTTTGTTGTTTTGTTTTGTGTTGTTCTGTTAAGGAGGCCTTAGATTGTTCAACTCCTACTTTTTTCCCATTCTCCCTCTCGTAATGTGCTGTACTACTTTGGAAATAACAATTTTACTGTGAACAGAGATAAAATTTTTATTACAATTTTCGAGAATGACATGGCTGAGATCTATGGAATGTTTAGAGCACGAAACGAGTTTCAAACACTTGGATTGTTTACTCTATCTTTTCCGTTCCTATTTACTTACTACATACATGTATCCCCTTAGCTGTCATGCTTTTCACTGCCTGGCAAACTCCTTTTCATTTTTCTACATTTAACAATTGATTTAATTCTCATGTGAACCGTCACTTTCCCTCTCAAGCTAAGCTACACCTGGCTTTGTCATTCCATGTTATTTCATTCCATGTGTATGCCTTCATTCACAGCAATTACAAGGTGTTTAATATTTTAAGGTTTATCTTTCCCTCTAAGTAGACCTGAGGGCCAGGGCTATCTGATTCATCTTTGTTTTCCCCATGCAAATAATGCAATCCTTGGTACATGAGGAGTGAACAATATATTTAGGGACAGACAATAGGTACTAATAAAATAAACAAAAGGGCAAATGAGTTGGTTGACCTCTTCCCTTCTCTTCTTGACACTATGGGTGTAATTAGTGCTTTCTAGGGCACTGTGAGGACCTGCCTCTCCCATGCCCTATCCCTGTGACTGGGCCCATGGGAATTTGCCTGGCTTTTGCCGTATAGGTCACCCTCTCTTTTGGTTACAGAATTATCAGGCCTGGGTGTTGGAAGTCAGATACACCACTGAGTCACAGTGCCTCAAGGCACTGTGGTTCCACTCCATGTGTGAAAGGTCTCTCTGCAGCATTCTTGTAAGATGAGTTTTCTAATTAGCTTTCCCTTATAAGGTGCCAGAGGGGACGGTTGGTCAGCATTAGAGCCTACAGATGGGAAAACAGTGGCCAAGAGACTTTGCCTAAGGCTACTGGGTGGGCTGAAGCCTTCCAGTTAACATCTGGTGAGAATTTAATGACTCAGTGCTCTATTCCCCACCCAAGGTTCTTTCACCCGCCAGTTCCTTTCATTTGCTGGGCCTTGACCTCCAGAGCATGAAATTGAGTGTGATGTGATTCTACAACTGTGCTACTGGCTACGTCTTGCTTTGGTGACAGGAAAGCATGGGCTGAGGTAACTTGTCTTTCAATGGCTAGAAGAGGGCAGACTGCATCTCTGAGTACACTTGAACCTAACACCTTCGTTTAGGGTTGCTCTCCAGAAAAAGCATGAGACAAAGCCTAAGAGTTTGCAGAGTGGTCAAGAGATTGAATAATAACTGAGTAGCAATAATACTCAGATAGGTTATGTCTTTTGACTAGTTAAAGGACTTTTGTATACCACTGCATGCAGCCTTATGAAATAAAGTGTGTAGACACACACACACACACACACACACACACAGATATCTAGGATAAAATTAGTAAATGGTTCAGTGTTGAAGATTGGAAAATATGGGAGGACAAACAAAAAATTGACATGTAATGCCATCATCTAAATATAACTAGTGTTCATATTTTTGTGTTTCTCTTTTCTATTTTTATTAAATTACATAGTTCCTAATATAGTAAAAAACTGATAACTAAAAGTTTTATTTATGGAGGAGGATCTGAGATAGCAAGATGGCTGGAACAGTAGTTCAGGAATGGAGAGAAAGAATCAGTAGTTCTGATGACTTAATGTGTAATCTTGAGTAGATCTTAAAATTTCTCTTAGTCCATAATTTTTGCCCCTACAGAAGGGTAGGAAATTTGAAGCCAATGTCAATACAAGCTCAATGCCCTAAGTTGAAGGTTAAACCTTAATTACCAAGAATTAATGTGATGAGAAGTTAGTCTACATCATGCAGTAGACAAAGACACCAAAACACACCCTTTAACTTCAGTGCTACTGCCAAGATTTCTATATATCAAGGGACTGTCTTACAAATTAATTCTTTTTTTTTTTTTTAGATGAAGTTTCACTCTTGTTGTTAGACTGTAGTGCAATGGCACAATCTCGGCTCACCACAACCTCTGTCTCCCGGGTTCAAGTGATTCTGCTGCCCCAGCCTCCCAAGTAGCTGGGATTATAGGCATGTGCCACCACCCCTGGCTAATTTTCTATTTTTAGTAGAGATGGGGTTTCTCCATGTTTGTCACTCTGGTCTCGAACTCCCAACCTCAGGTGATTCACCCACCTCGGCCTCCCAAAGTGCTAGGATTACAGGTGTGAGCCACTGCACCCAGCCGCAGGAATTAATTATTTACCTGATCCACACCCTTTTTTTTTATGCCTGTATTTTCAGGTTGTCAAGGTCTAAGAAAGGAAAGCAATGAGATAGATTAAATGACTGTAAGATGAGCAACTCTTCTATCATTTAAATCCAAAAACCTAGGCAACAAGGGAATCATCACATGAACCATCCTACACTAGTAGTTAGCTGTAGTATGAAAGGTAGTTGGTCGGGCATGGTGGCTCACACCTTTAATCCCAGCATTTTGGGAGGCCAAGGCATGTGGATCACCTGAGGTCAGGAGTTCAAGACAAGCCTGGTCAACATCGTGAAACCCTGTCTGTGCTAAAAATACAAAGTTAGCCGGGCATGGGGGTACGTGCCTGTAATTCCAGCTACTTGGGAGGCAGAGACAAGAGAATTGCTTGAACCCAGAAGGCGGAGGTTGCAGTGAGCCAAGATCACGCGTCTGCACTCCAGCCTGTGCGACAGAGTGAGACTCCATCTCAAAAAAAAAGAAAAAAAAAAGAGATGGTTTTCTGCATTCAAATTATCTCCCATTTAATGATTTGAACACACCTGTTCTGTAGGCCTCATACCCTCTTCTCTGATGCCATCATCGCAACAAAAGAACTCTACCTAGAACAGGCAAAGACTGGAGGAGATGAAAACATGTCCACCCGGGGGCGAAGGAATGGCTTCAGCTTTAGGCCATACCTCTCCAGACCGGGAAAGCTAGTTGGGGAAGAACAAGAATAAAGGACATCTGGGTTTTCATGTTTGCCTTGCTAGCCTGTGGTTTCTTGAGATTTTCTTTCATAAATTGCCCGCTATTTAGGAGAGAATTTTGATTCTGTGGGTTCAGAGAGACCAGGTAGGCTGTGGAAGAAAAAGACGAGGGCTAGCAGCATTCACTTACTCCTGGACTCTGAGCTCTGGGCTCTCTCTGGGAGAGAGAGGATCCTTCTATATATTTCTTAGCATGTGAGCCAGTCTAAGGTAGAAAAGAAGAAGCTCTCAGGGCAAATGTTCTATCCAGGACATTGGCTGCAGCATTCTTTGTCTTGTATCATATTGTGGATTGGCAGCAAAAGGCATAGAACAATTCAGGGATATAATTTGCAGAAATATCCAAACATTGTTGTCTGAACAAAACTCTGTTGAGTAAATGGTGATGGTGCTGATGGGATGATTGTAATTATTGCTATTGGTGTGTTCTGTATGCTGCTTTACATGCATTATTCTTTCTACCACCCAGTAAAAATAGGTATTATTTCTTCCATTGCACAGAGGAGGAAGATAATGCTCAGAACACAAAAAACCCACCCCAAATCCCACAGCTAGTTATTAACCAGGACAGAATTGAGGTTTCCATAGCCTGTGAAATGTCTTTCACTATTTGCTGTTCCTAGTTTTGTGTTAGAGTCTTGGGTTTGGTCTATTACAGAGAATGCAGGATGCAAATTCTGGAGACTCCTGCACCTAACATGTCTGGGCTACTGATCGGAGAGACCCTCACAGGTAGATCTAACTTAACTGGGTACAGCTACATGGCATTTTGTAGCAAAGGCTATGAGCCTGAAGGCTGGGGATGGGGAGTGGTTCAGCCTTCATGAATTGCAAATAATGTTTCAAGGTATCTTCTTAGGGAAGAAAGAGAGTTGGGGTCTCAGGATGGTGGGGAGAAGGAGCTGCAATGGGGCCCAGTGTAGAAATAGGAGGCCTACAGCTATTCTCTGCCTGTGTTAGGGCAGATCACAGCTCACTTATTTTCCTTCAGCTTCAAACATTTTTTTTTTTTTTAAGAAAAGAGAGAGATTAGCTTTAAACAAAAGTGGCACCAATATCCTGCCATCCTGATTAAAAGCAGGATGAACATAAAATGATTTCTCTATCCCTCATGGGCTACAAAGCCAACACCTCCCAGGGAAATGGCCTTCTCCCAGCGGCAGGCCAGCTCTTCACCTTTGAAGCCGCCTCTAAACCTGTTTGCTTTTGGAGCTCCAATAAGATTTCTGCTTGCTGCCACAGGCTGGCCCAGATAGGCTGCTCATGCTGAGACTGTGGCTGGCTTCCCGGGTGAAGAACAATGACAGTTAATTACATCAACCCAATTAGCAGCAGCACCCACTTTTTGCAAGCAAGGCCCACCTGTGGTCTTACCTATGTCTGGCAAAGAGCCCCCGGGCCTTAGTGAGGAAGCTGGTGAATTGGGAGGCTAGATGTTTAGCAGTGGCCTCCTGTCAGAACCCTCTTTTCTTGGAGATAAGTGAGGGAACTGGAAAAAGACCAACGCCTTACACCATAGTCTGCTAAACAGCCTGCAGATCATAATGGTTTTCAGATTATTCTGCTGGGTAGGAACAGAGTCTTCCCTCAGCACTTAGTGGATGATCAGAGGTGGAACTTTATCAGATTTTGCCTTTGGTAATGAGACCGTGTTTGCCGTGCCTCTAATAGAACACTGAGAACAAAGCCCTCTCTATGAAAGGTGGGAGGTAGACAGGAGAATGTGACAGCTGTTTTCCTTGGCTCCACACTCATGTTTTCCAACCTTTACAGGGAATCAGAAGTGCTGGGTTCAAAGGCTAACTCTAATCACCTATTAGCTGCTTACCTTGGGCAAGTTACTTAAACTTTCTGAGCCTTGCTTTTTTATTTGCTAAAAATGTGTCTAGACAAACCGAAGGGGGCGGAGAGCAAACCAGTGATTGCCTGGGAATGAGTTGGGAGGGAACGATACGAAGTGCAGCAGGGTGGGCAGGAGGAGAAACGTTCTGTGTCGTGATTGCAGTGCTGGTCTCACAGCTCCAGGCATTTTTCAAAACCCAAAGAAGTGAACCTGAAAAGAATGAATTGTACTGTATACACATTTTCAAAGCAAATAAATTGTAAAGAGTGATTAAAATACGGGTGAGGATAATAATAAAAGATTTGAAAACACCTAGGACAATAAATGGCTCACATGTGTACTAAATACATATCCATTGCTTTCTTTTCTGAGTCTGTTTCCTCATTCATAAAATGAAAATTAAATATTACTTATAATCATAAAACATGTTATCTTTGTCATAAGTACGGTACGATTATAAGATTTTGAATGTAAACACTTTATTGGTAGTCAAGATGTAGCAATTCATTCATTCATTCATTCATGTTTTTTGAATGCCCTTATTGGGTTAGGCCCTGTGGTGGGCCCTGCTGTTAAAATTTTAACAGAACCAATCCCTCCCATCCAAATGTAGCTCATAGTCTAGGGAAAGAGAGAGTGATGAAAACATGATTGTAATAAATGCTACATGTGTGAAGTTCCAACAGCTATAGATGTGTATCTAAGAGGCTTGCAATGCAGACTTCGAGGATGAGAGAAAACTGCTTGAAAAAAAAATATTATCTAAAAAGAGACATGGAAGGCAAGTAGAAGACAGGCCCCAAAAAAGCACAGAAAGAGGAAGGGTTTGCAGGCAGACAAGACTACATAGAGAAAGATCTAGAAGGGAGGAAGAACAAGGCTCATTCAGGAACAAAGCATCTTTCAGTCTGGCTGGGGCTGGGGATGGTGGTTCATCCTGAAAATTCAAGCCTTAGACAGGGTGTTGGACGAAGTGACCACTAGAGAGATTGCCACTCCCATGGGCACGTAATTTCATAATGACTCGTGGCTCCCTCCTTGTATTCATTTGTAGGCATCGGGGGGTGTCAGCCCTTTGCTTTTCCTCCGGTATTTGGATTAGAACTTAGGAGAAAGTCTCTCTATTGAGCAGTGTGACCTTCGAGGTTCCCTGTGTCTGCTTTTGCGTAATCACCCAGGTTCCAGCCTGCGGTCTTCACCACCAGATAGAAGGTGACGGGAGTCATGGAAAGGATTCAAATCCTCTAAGGCTACTAGATGATGTCAACCCAATTACCAGAGACAGCACTATCTGAACAACAATGCCCCTCAGGTATCTGCACCTGTGTGGATCTGGGTGGAATTCTTTAATGTGACATTTGACTGGCAGAAGATCTGCTCCTCCCTGCCTCTTTTGTCCCCTTCTGAAAAGGAAGCAGCATCAGCAGTAGGGCAAAACTTCAGACAATTCATAAATAGCCACTTTTCCCAGCCCCTGCCCCTGAGCCACAGCAACCTCTGCCTCTAGCCTCCTCAGTTCCTTCTTTACAACCTTGAGACCTCCTCACAATCCAGGTTGTGGGCCTGGCCCCCGCCCCATGCTTTATTTGTTCTGGTTGTTGAGAATGTAGTGCTTATTATATATTTCAAATATCACCTCTTTGGAGGACAGAGGACAACTGACTGGATGACTGCCACTGGAAAATCATTTTTTTTTTCTGGGTTTCTCACACTCAGTGAAAATGAAAAAGGATTATCATATAGGTAAAATGTAGAGTTACCAGCTTTATTATTTTCTAAGGTCTCTTCCACTCTTAACAGTCTATGATTCTGTAAATTGTGAATAAATTCAGATTCCCATATCAGAGGTCTGAATACTGAGTGTTCAACCAAAGAAAGGAGTAAATAATCTGCATCCGGATATGAGTAGGAACTTCTGCAAATCTTAGATTAATAGAACTTTAGAGCTGGGAGTGAAATCGAGTTCACCCAGCAAGCCTTTTTAGATGTTCCACAGAGCTCTAGGAAGACCATGGGGAAAGATGAGAAGGGGTTAGCGGAGAGAGCTCCAAATTGCTGACTCTTGCTTCAGCCCAAGAAGCTCAGATTTTTCCTGCTTTCTGCAGTGGTAGTCTGCCTACGATTTTATTTGACGAAATATTTCTGTGTCTGGCAAACAAATCCTAAAATCCTTATATCCTGACTTGACAACTTGCTCTCAGTAGAGTCTTGAATATTTACCTCTCAACTTCTCTGAGCCTCAGTTTTCTTGTCTATAAATGGAACCAATCATTCTGACTCTCAAGGTTTTAGAGCAGCACAAAGCGTCCAAGAAAACGACTAGCATGAAGTAGGAGTTTGATATCTGTTAGCTGGATCTTAGTCCCATTTATGATTACTTCCTTAAGGTGGAAACCAGGTTCCCAGAGCTGCTCTGTGAAGATTGAGGAGCTTGGTAAACACATAGAGATACACATGAGCACACACACACACACACACACCAGGAACTGCCAAGAGGATATTTTCACCGGGACAATTACATCTGCAACACTTGCCATGGTTGCATTACCAAACAAGGTGACAACAGCAAAATCCTATTCGACCACAGCGGCAGAAGCAGATCGCTCTGATCATCACTGCAACGCCATGGGTTTGGTTACTGCAGAATAACTCTCTGACCTTACTGGGCACCGTTTCCATACAGTAGCTCTACAGGGGAAGTTGAATAACCGGTCTTGTTCCTCGCACTCTGGGTGTGGCAGCCGTAGTGCTTACAGTGTCTGTTTCAAATTTACTAATCCAGTCCCTTCCACCCACCCCATGTACCCCAAAATGGTGGCCAACGTGTTGCTCCCACCGGAGACAGCGTTACAGTAGGCAGAAGGTTGTGCGCATGGTGAAACTACTTTCCGTTTCTGGAGACGTGATACTTTTCTAAGTGCAACAGCCTAGAAGTTAGATGTGTCTTCTCTTAGGCCTTCTGTTCTCATATGACTAATTGGAGAATCCACCCACTCTGGGGGCCATTAGGCGGGTACCAGGCAAGATTTCCAGGCAGTGTGCTCGTCACAAATTGTATCAGTGCAGGGCTTTGTAATCAGATGGGGACTGACTCTCTCTTCCAGGCTGCCAGGGCAACATATCCCTGGGCTGAGGTTGAATCCTAGCCCTGTAACAAATTGACTGTGTCAGCTTGCCCCAGTCACCTGCCTTTTATGTGTTTCCTCACGTATGGAATTCTCATGTGTCTTGTATATATTTTTTTCTCAGTTGGAATTTGCACAGTGCTTCTCTTTCTCTTGTTATTGTTTCTTGCTTTTGGACCCTGTTTAGCAACAAATTTGGATTCTAGTTTATACTTATCATTGGCTCCTAGATTTGGAGAGTACCATTACTTATTCTCAAAGAGTATGGAGACTCATGCCTTCATTTTTTAGTTGGAGAAAATAAGAATTTGAGTTAGAGAGTGATTTTCTCAGTCTCCCTAATCCTGAGTGATTAAGCTAAAATTTGTGACTTTCAGTCAATTGTCCTTTCCAATGTGTTTGTTCACTCTTTCATTTAATTGTGTGTACATTAATTAATGACTCATTTAATTAATACTTATACATTTCTTCTCTATGTCATGTAATATTTTAAACTGGGGAAATATAGCAATGAATGGAGTTCTTGTCTTAGAAACTTTATTCTGGGCAGAAGGAGGCAGTCAATAAATCAAATAAGTTAGGTTACACATAAGTAGGAAGTTATGATATTAAGGGTTATGAAAAAATAAGCAGAAGGCTGAGGTGGGCGGATCAACTGAGGTTGGGAGTTTGAGACCAGACTGACTAACATGGAGAAACCCCATCTCTACTAAAAATACAAAATTAGCAGGGCATGGTGGTGCATGCCTGTAATCCCAGCTACTCAGGAGGCTGAGGCAGGAGAATCGCTTGAACCTAGGAGGTGGAGGTTGTGGTAAGCCAAGATTGCATCATTGCACTCCAGCCTCGGCAACAAGAGAGAAACTCCATCTCAAAAAAATAATAATAAAATAAAATAAAGAAAGAAAAGAAAAAAAGTAAGCAGAGAGAGTGGGTGAGAATGCTGACTGCAGGAGTTCAGTTGTAGAGAGAGGTCATGGCGGACCTCCCCAAGAAGGTGATCTTTGATCTCAACTTGATAGACATGGGGAATGAGCCATGTAGACACCTGGGGGAAGAATGGCTCAAGCATAAACAACAGTAAATGCAAAGCCCTGAGGCTGGAGCATGCTAGGCAATAGGCATGTTCTAGGAAGAGTAAGGAGGCCAGTGCCACCGCAGCCAACTAAGCAAGGGGAGAGTATATAGGAGATAAGAACAGAGAGGTAGTGGCCTCAGGTCTTGTTGGCTGTTCTAATGACTTAGCCAATGAGATGGAAAACCAATGAAAGATGTTTGAGCAGAGGAATGACATAAGCTAATTTATGTTTACAAGGATCCCTCTGGCTTTTTGGTTGAGAATACACCAAAAGAGGACAAGAGTGGAAGCAAAAAGAAAAGTTAGGAGGATACTGCAGTAATTCAGCAGATAGATAGATAATGGTGGCTTAGACCAAGATGGTGACAGTGGTGATGGCACAAAGTCCACTAC
Organism: Macaca mulatta; assembly: GCF_049350105.2. Classification (NCBI taxonomy): domain Eukaryota; kingdom Metazoa; phylum Chordata; class Mammalia; order Primates; family Cercopithecidae; genus Macaca; species Macaca mulatta. Next base: position 8,706,391 of record NC_133407.1, on the reverse strand, counting down.
CATGGACAGCAGAAGAGATGACCATAAACTCAATAATTAGGGGTGTGAGAAGGGTAAGGAAGGGCGGGTCTGGACTACTCTGCAGAGAGACTGAACTTAGCCTAGGAGTACATGGCATCAGAGAAGGCTTCCTAGAGGAAGAAATATTCTAGACCTAAGCCACAACATGATGTGGAGTGACCAACTGTCCAAGTTTGGTTTTAAGACCCCCTCAGTCCCAGGGAAAGCAGAATGGGTAGCCACCCACTGTCGGAGTTTCCTGGTGAAACCAGAGTGGTGGTGGGAGGACAGTGTTTTCCGCAGGGAGAACTGAATGTAAACATCTGAGAGACGAGAAAGGGCCATGCTACAGGGTACAGAGTAAAGAGGAGGAAAGTGGCAGCACGCAGGATGGAGGAGGTAGGCAAGGGCACCAGTGTACAGCGAGGAAGCCAGAAGATCGCTGGGATTTGTTTCTACATCATTGGAAGGGTTTTAAGCAAGGAGTGTTAGCACGAACAACTCAGTGGTACACGTCACCTCAGTTCATTTACGTGTAGAAGAGCTATTAAAAGGAATTTACAAGTTTTCAGGTAAAGAAAAAGATGATAAGCAAGAACTCAACAAACAGAGTAGGAAATACATTTATATGAAAACATTCCAGTTAAGTGTTCAGTTGCTACTTGGAAGTCCTGTGTAATAAGGCCAAATTCCCTATGAAACTACTTGATGTTTTCCCTTGTTTCCCTACTTGCATTACTGACGTCATTATTTTCTTAGGCTCAACATCTCAGACACATACATGATTTTTATCTTTTCTTCTTGGTGACTCTGACAGCCTCCAAGTTCTGATTTGTTTTTCCTTCAGAATGTCTCTGCTTAGTCCTTTACTGGCAAGTTCCACGGCTGCCGGCCTGCCTCAGGCTTCCTCATATGTGCCTTGGCAGTGGTGGGCTAAGGTAGGCACTCAGTAGGATTGGCTACCCCTGGGTGCAGGCAATGACGAGGTGTTGTCTTTAGAGGTCTAAAACCAATATAAAATCAATTTGAAATTAGTCTGCCTTGTATTATTTCTATGTGCCAGCAACTACAGACAATGACAAAGATAAAATCTCCTTCCCACTGGGGCAGACTACTCCCAAATTCCCTCCCACCCAAGCCTTGATTAGTGTAACACTTGCTTTATTGGTATCCCTGACAATTAACCTTTTTTCCTCCAATCCTTCTCATGCTGACTTTGCTAATCCAACAACTACAAACTATAACCACCTGTGTTGAGCTCCCCGAAACTTCAGAATCCTCCCTGAAGTTTACAGGATCAAGCCCCAATAACTCAGTTTAGCTTTCAATCAAGCCCTCGGTAACCTGTAGGTAGCCTAACAGCTGTGACTTTTCCTTTTTATTCCGCATCCCACCTCTTTTCCAGGGAAGTCTGTGTTACAAAATTTATGGTTTCCTGCTGCACTAGCAGGGAGGAAAACCAGTTTTGGATCCCAGCAGTGACTGTGTGAACTTAAGCAAGTCACTTTCCCTCTAAGAGCCTTGATTTTCTCACTAGTAAAATTAGGATAATAATACCTATAGAGCTGAAGTCACAGGATTACAGTAAGGGCAAAATGACATCATGGTTGTGAAAGCCGCTACCCATGTGAGCCACAGGGACTATTATAAGCAGTAGAGGTAACACTTGTCAGAGTAGTGGTGGCTGTCAACAATTAGTGTTGTTGTTCGTGGCAAGGCATGACTTACTGATTTTTTTAATGCTGTCTATTTTATCTTTTATATATTTTATCTTTACCACTCCATATCATACTCGTCATTTAAGAAACAGCTCTAGACTAACTTCTTCCCAAATACTTCCTGGGTCACACTAGCCTACTCAACTGAACTGTGCTGTCCTCAAAAACCTCCAAAACATATATCCTTTGCATTCAGGCATGTACCACACGTATCATTTTAGATCATGTTCCCACCTGGACTCTAAATGCAACATGTCATGTTTGTTTGGCGTTTCTCTAAATGCTGAGAACATAGTAGATGTTAAATCAAGACTTGCTAAAATGAACGAATTAATGAATGCGTAGAGGCATCTCTCTCTTTTTTATTTTTAACCCCTCATGGCAAAATATGCTAATAGTGCCCTCTGCTGCTGACTAACAATTCTGTGTTTTTTTACACAGTTGAAAAGCAAGTGACAGAAAGCTCAGTAAAAGGAAAAAGGTAAAGATTGTGTCTTTCAAGGTGCTTGGCACAAACAAAGTAGCTGTAATGTCACAGTGCAGACAGAAAGCTGGGATGTCAGAAGGACCAAATGAGGTGGCTGCAGAAAAGACAAGCCTCTCTTTTCTGAACCCTGACAACCAGCCTCACTTTTGTAATTTTGTAACAAGTTTCTCTTCTCCTGTGCCCCTGCCCTAGCAATAAGTGTGTTATTCATGATCAGAGACTATTTCTAAATGTAACTGTATGAAAATTAACTTTGAAGGTTCTGAGGTTGATCAAGGGATAATGCGTTGAAAAAAAAGTCATGAGAGCAGATAAAATATTGCCAGATAATTCACAGTCCTATTCATTTTCCTTCATTTTAGGTGTTCTGATACGGTCACAGGGCATTGTCTTTAAATAATTACCTGCTATGTGTTTGGCTCTTTCCTTTCATAATCTCAATTAATCTTTCTTCCTTTTCTTTTTTCTTTCTTTCTTTCTTTCTTTCTTTCTTTCTTTCTCTTGTTTCTCTTTAGCTTTCTTTCTTTGTTTCTCTTTCTTTCTCTCTCTCCCTTCCTTCCTTCCTTCCTTCCTTCCTTCCTTCCTTCCTTCCCTCCCTCTTTCCTTCCCCCTCCCCTGCCCTCCCCTCCTCTTCCCTTCCTTTCCTTTCACAATGATATCTCCATATGTTGCCAAGCCTGGTCTCAAACTCCTGGCCTCAAGTGATCCTCCAGCCTTGGCCTCCTAAAGTCCTCAGATTACAGGCATGAGTCATCAAGCCTGGCCAATTAAATCTCTAGATAATTTATGAAATAGGTATTACCAGCCTTTTCTTTACAGATGAAGATACTGAAAATATGTGCATTAAAGGCCAGTAAAAGGCGGCCAGGCATGGTGGCTCAGGCCTGTAATCCCAGCACTTTGGGAGACCGAGGCGGGGGGATCACAAGGTCAGGAGATCGAGACCATCCTGGCTAACTCGGTGAAACCCCGTTTCTACTAAAAATACCAAAAAAAATTAGCCAGGCATGGTGGCGGGTGCCTGTAGTCCCAGCTACTTGGGAGGCTGAGGCAGGAGAATAGCATGAACCCAGGAGGCAGAGCTTGCAGTGATCCGAGATCACGCCACTGCACTCCAGCCTGGGCAACAGAGCGAGACTCCATCAAAATAAATAAATAAATAAATAAATAAATAAATAAATAAATAAATGGCTAGTAAAAGGCAGAAAGGGCTGCAAGTCCATGTAACACAAAGTCTGCGCTCTTCTCTGCAATTCCGTTCCCAGGTGGTCTTCTGCTCTAGGAGACAGAGGACCTGGTTTTGAGTCCATATTTCTACTACTAACATTTCAGTAAAGTTGAGTAACGCACATCCCTCTCTGAGCCTCCATTTCTCCAACTCTAAAATAAAGAGCATACGCTCAGGTGCTTTCTAAGGTCCCTTCCAACTTGGAGTCAGTTATTTGCAGTGTCCTTCATTTGCAAAGCTATAAATACAAAGCACAATTGTGGCTATGATTCTTCCTTGGGGTCCCTACCATGGACTTGATCTTCCCTGTTTAGCCTGCTCTGATGAGTTAAACGCTGACCTCAGATGAATAATGAAAAGCCCTCTGTGCTGAGTTTGATGTCATTCAAATATCATTCTATTTAATTTGTAAATCCTTCTACATACAAACGACGTGTTTTGACCACAGAGTTCAAGGCATGATAGTATATTCTATGCTGATTCTGAAGGCAGGGCAGTTTTAAGTTTTGGCATGCCAATTTGTCACATTTGACATTTTTGACAATCAGCCTTTAGCTGGTAAGTGGCTTGGTGGGCAATGTGTCCCTGGTTGATAGGCACACCCGATAGCTCACAGAATCCAGGGACAGCCATCTCGGCAGGGTGCCTAGCCTTTGAAGCGGCTCACTCATTCTTCAAAGCAAACTTCCTGGTACAGGGAGCAACATCTTCTGTACTTTTATTACCCTTAGAGACAAAAAAAACACATCACTCAGAAGCCAAACATCTGCAAGGAAAAATCTGTACCCTGTGCTTAGCCCTGCGGCCTGGAAGTTCAGTGAAGGCTGAAAGTGCTCCCTGTGAAGAAACCAGGGCGTGTTTAGACAGAGCTTTAATCATGTCTGACCAACTCAGAGCAGTGGTGGCAGCCATCTTGCTGAAGATGTCGCCTCCTTCTGGATTTCCGCTGGAGTGAGGAGGAGTGGGTGAGATCTAGTGTCAGATAAGCGCAAATAATTCCTCCTGCTTCCTAGTTATTCAACACATCAAAACTGCAAAATATCCTTAGAGAGTTCAGCAACTTTTTTTTACTTGAGGAACTGACATCTACTGACTTTGACTTCTGTCAAATTATTTATCTATTCTGGTGTTTTTTTATCCCCTATATAAGAATAATAATCACATCTATTGGGATGTCATGAAAATCTTAGTGAACCCGATGCTAAACGATGAAGTGGACGACTTTCCCAGAAATCTTTACTCTGTCTAGACAAGGGAGCTTCAGCAATACTGCCCATGCCTGTTCTTTACTTAATACTAAGTAGCTAAAGTTAGAATAAAGTGCAGATTAAGACCACTGAGAATCCAGTTGTCCTAAAAGATGTTAACACCTTTATCTTGGATGCTGAAGGGGTGAAAACCTCCAAATAGTCTTTATTTAATTAACCAATGTTAACTTCAAAGAAATATAATTCTGGTTCATATTACCTTGTGAAAAAAAAAAAAAAAGTCCTGAAATTCTGAACTTGAAATATAATAAAAATTCTAGCATCGATTCAGTAAATGCTGCTAAACACTGGACTATCATGATAGACCAGAATATCACTCCAGCGACCAGAAGCCTTGAAGTCAGTGTCTGAGCCTCAGGGACTCTATAATTTATTCTAAATCTAAGTAGTCTGGTTGCCTAAGACCTTCAAAGGCATTTGCAAAGTTTAACACACCGAAAAACAGGTACAGAGAACAAAATAAGGGTGATTGGATACTTGTTGCTTTATGTCTATTTGACCCTTTGGTTTTAAATGAGGTAAATTGCCCCAATTAACTCCTGTTGGAGATGATTTTCTTTCAATGATTCCTTCTGTTCCTCGTTTGACACTGGAAAAGATGTCATTAGTAAAGCATTACATGGCTTTCTGGTTTTATTGAAAGACTGACTGAGTTCACCAATTGCTAGGCTTTTCAGACAACGTACCCGTGTGCTGCAATATTGTCATTATTCCCATTTCTGATATGAAAGTGTAATAATTTGAGTGAAGTAGATTGGCTCCAGGTCATGTAAGGTGGAAAGTGTCATGGACTCATGGGCAGAGGAATATGCTGCTGGTAGAGCCCACTGACTTTAGTCTGAATGATGAATTCAGATGAATTCACTTCGTCTAGTTCTGATAGTAGCTACTCCTCTGCTTTTCAGAAGGAGGCTCAGTCATTCAGGGCTTCACACTACCCACTTGAATAATACCTCCCTTGCAAGGGAATACAATAAAACTTACTCTTTAACTGGTACTGATTAAGATTTTCACAGCATTCATTAAACTGCTTTCCCAAGGCTATCTCATTCCACTCCACCCCAAAACACCAACTTTCTGAACTCTCATTTTCTCTGAAGGCTCAATCCTTTAGAACCCAAGAAATCATTCAATTCAAATGCAACACTTTTCAGCTGAGGACTGATGCAATGAGAGGTCAAGTGGCTCATTCCCACTTATTGGTGGCAGATCAGGCATGCCAGATCCAGCTTACATGTCACCTGTTCTCCAACTTTTCCCTACCACCAACCACTCCTTTCCCACTTGCATGACCTTTCCTCCTACCCCTTTCACAATCCTCTGCCGTAACATTCACCTTACTTTAAGTTGATCATTTGTTTACATCTATTTTTTTTCTACTTCGAGGTCCTTAAAAGAAGGGATAAAATTTTATTCATCTTTAAATGCCTCCCTATGCCTCCAACTGCATGGCCACTCAAAAACTCTCTGCGAAATGAATTCATACATGACCAGGGCTTTACGACATCACCTTCTCTGTGCCTGTTTGTTTTTTCCCATTTACACAATGAAGATGGCATTGATGCATCTCTCAAGATAATTAGGTAGTTACATATGATTGCTACATGCTTCAAGACCATAAAAAAGCTTTATAAAGTCAACCACGATTACAACCTTTGAAACAATGGAATATACGATTAACAAGTGGAAAGAGATGAGGCATACCTGGTTATACTTATTGTCCATTCCCTATTTCTACCTCCACCCACCACCACGTAGTAACTCAGAGGTAAAGACATAAACTTGGAATAAGAGAGGAGGGTTTACCTCGGGTCTGGATAAGATTATTAGGACCGATGTCATCACGCTGCCATCATGCAGAAAGGCACCTAAGTCTGATGAGAGAGGCCCAGGGCAAGACTCCCATATATACAGGTAACACCCAATTCACTGTTGAAATGAGGCTCAAATCAAGAAGGCACTTGGCCTTATCTATTCAAAATTGATTTGCCCTTCAAAAGCAGAAGATATCAGATGATTAGAAGAGGGACTGTTAAGGTAGAAAGACTGTCGAACTCTAGGCTACCCTGGCTCTCCTCTGTGGCCATTCTACCAAAAAAATAAAGAGAGGGTAGAGCATGTCTTCTTCACCTTTTGTTCTCCCTTCTCCTAAATGTACCATATAAAATGACTAGAAAACATGTATCATATGTTGACTAAATGAAGCATTCATTTAGATTTTCCTCCCCAGCAATGTGTCAGGAAAAAAAAAAATGATAGGAACATCTTGTTTGGTTATTTTTATTGCAGGGCCTTAACAAGATTTTTGAAGCCAGAGGTGACTCATTAACCCAACTTTTCACAGCTGATGCCATCCATTGTAGAGCAAAACAGAATCAATAGTCAGATTGTTCCCAACTTGGCTGTGCCCGGCCGCAGAGGTCAGCAGTGGGCACGGAAAACTCTGTGAATTATAAGGAGGAGGAGGTAAAGGGGAAGCTCTGACAGAATGAGTGTGTAGCTCCAACCCAGCAGTGAACTCAACGAGTGGTTGAGCTCAACCAGTAATCATTTTGATGTGTTTGAAGAAATCAACCAGGTTCAAAAAAAAAAAAAAAAAAACCGCCTATATGTCTCCTGTTGGAAACATCAAATTATCTGGGAGTAGAGGATTTGTGGGTGGGCAATTGGAACTATGTGAGACGTCATTTCACATCACAGGCCTCTTGGCAGGAGGCAGAGAGGGCTTGGAACACGGACTTGTGGTCTGGAGCTTTTGCCAGTGGCTCCTGTTTCCCTAAAGAGCTCTGGATGTGGGAACAGGTCCACATTTTCCCACTTCTCAGCCATACCACTGTCAGTCAGCTCGGAATGTTTAATGCTTTGGCATAAAGAATGGGTGAGGTGGCCCCCATTACCTCCTTTCTTGACGTCAGTGAGGAGTCATTCCCTGTGGCTGCCTCTCTTATGTGAAATAATTCAGCATTTGTACTTCAATTAAAATTCACAGGTATATATTATTAAATAGCACTGACTCATTCCATGGCTTCTCCTCAGCTGAGGAAGTGCCAAAAATGTTATGATGTTGATGATGAAGAGTGCATTAAAAGTCTTAAGAGTGCATTAAAACTGAGATTTCCTTGCCAAACAATGTACACTCCGGGCTGTGAAGAAAGGCCTTCACACATTCACAGTATCACTCTGCCCTGTGTCAGGTTTTTCTAAAGAAGCAATTTAAGTTCAAGATTACTTTTGCCTTTGAGAGAGAGAAAAATGATACTGGACTAGAATCTTCTTCCCTTTTGTGAGGTCATAAAAGCAGCTCAAGGCTCAGGGTATGTCTTTTAAAACAGGGCTGAATCGAATTGAATAATCCAACTTGGATTGAATATATCACAGAGGAGAGAAGAGGAAGTACGCCAACACGCGTCCCTCAGCAGGAAAATAAAAGAGGAGAAAACGTTTTCTTGATTTTGTAAAATCAGACTTTTTATTCACATTTATTATTTTATATTTAGTATGCCTGGAAGCATGGCTGGGGAGCAACAACCCTGGTGAAGCCCAAAAGACTGTGCTTCTAGCTCAGACCTGGACACTCTGAGCCGAGTGACCCCAGGTAATCACCCCACTCCACTGCTCTCCATGTCTTCATCTGCAAAATGGACATCACAATCCACGCCCAGAATACCTCCTGGGGTTCCCAGTGTGTGAACACGCTCTGTGTTATAAGCATTCAAAACAATAATATAGGTGAAAATAAAAGCTTTGTGAGCTTCAGGCTTTTCACACAAGGGAAGGATCATCACCAAGACCAATGGTAATTCCTCAGATAACGCAGATGAGATGTACTATTCATGCACATTGGACTAGTTAGCCTAGGCTGACTCAAGCACATTCAGCATTTTGTGAGGATTAGAAAAGACACCCTTTCTGGAAGGATATAGCCCTGCAGCTCCATAGATTGGTAAGAAGTACCATCTCTGGGCAAATAGAATAAGACATCCCTCCCACCAGCTGGACAAAGCCCTGTGCCAGGGTTCCAGCCCCCGTGTACACTCCTGCAGGCATTCGTGCATAACCGAGTTCAATAGTCCTGGCTTTAGCTCTGGCTCTGTTGCTCAAATTCTATACCCATGGGATCATCTTTACCACCTCTAAGCCTCACTTTCTACCCAAAAAGAAAGATGAAATTGAATTGGGATTTCTATGCCTTCCTTCAGCTGTAAAAGCAACAAGAGTCCTAATGGGCTTTTCCATCCTTCTGCACAAGGGATTATGTACCATACGAACTGCAATTTCTAAGCCTGACTTTTTTTTTAAGGCGTCTGATGACACTCCCTAAATATTTGAATGAAATTATGTGTGGTTTGATGTGGAGCAGATTAAGGAGTAAATGCTTTAGTATATACATGATGTTTCAGGTGTAAAGCAACATGGTTAACCGGCAAAACAAGAATAACTACCCTGTGTTGTCAGCAAACGGCACAAGATGTGGCTCGAACACAACGACATCTATTCAGCCTTCACCCACGTTCTGTGGGACTGAATGTAAGCATCAGTGAAGTCCCTGCCCCTCCCTTGGTGCCCACTGCACCCAGGAAGGGGGATCTTTAAGATGCCAAACAAGACCATTTCTATGTTGATGCCTCTTGCTGCCAGAAAACAGAAATCAGATCCTCACCCAGATCGTCCAGTCAGCAAATCTGAGTGCCAACAAGCTCTCCACAGTGGCGGGACAAAGAGCAATCTACCTTTGCAAAGCTCAAGAACTTGTAGGCCTAAATTTCAGTTTAAGGTTTTAAAAATCAGGTTCACACATAAAAAACCCATTCACGGCCGGGCGCGGTAGCTCACCCCCGTAATCCCAGCACTTTGGGAGGCTGAGGCGAGTGGATCACCTGAGGTTGGGAGTTCAATACCAGCCTGGCCAACAGAGTGAAACCCCCATCTCTACTAAAAATACAAAAATTAGCTGGGCATGGTGGTGTGCACCTGTAATCCCAGCTACTCAGGAGGCGGAGGCAGGAGAATCGCTTGAACCTGGGAGGTGGCGGAGGCTGCAGTGAGCCGAGATCGCACCTCTGCTTGCTTTCCAGCCTGGGCGACAGCGAGACTCCGTCTCAAAAAAAAGGAAAAGAAAAAAACCATTCACGAGTCTCTAAATGTTAGCAGAAATAAATTTGGTTGTACTTGTGACTATTTCTAAAATTGGTTTTGGTTTCTTTTTTTTTTTTTTCTTTTTGCTTTTTGCTTTGTTTGTATTTTCAGTAGGAGGGAGGGCCTAGTTACAATCAATTATGTCATTTTCAGAGAAGGGAACTAAAGTCTGGAAAGGGAAAGAGAGTAACTCCATGTCATGCAGCAGGGCAGATTTGATAGGGCTGGAAGTATAATCCAATGCTCTTTCCACTTCCCCATGATTAAAATACAACCAGAAGGTTCAGTAAAAAACAGATGGCTCATACATCACTAACTCAAATTTTCAATTTCAATGGATGAATGTTATTAACCATTCACCAAGATTGTAAATGGCAGAAAGTAAATCTTCCCTCCAGCACCGCCAAGGCAGGTGATCTCCCAGAGGCGAATGACAAAGGCTCCCCCAGGTTAGAAGAACCCCAGCCCCCATGAACTATGCCTTTGTAGTGTCTTCCTTAGAAGTGGGACCCGGAACCAAGCATGCTCTGGATCAATACCCAGGTTGGTGGCCCTCTCTGTTCTTCAAGAACGGTGTCCCCACCTTTCCTGAGGCCACTGCACCAGCTACACTAGTCATGTCCCAATGTTGCCCCTAGGTGGTCCCAAAAGCTCCTATGTAATTACAGAACCATTCTGTGATGATAAACCAAACATTTGGAAGAACAAAAATAAATGCTAGATATTAAAATGAGGCTCCCTTTATTAAACAAATAAGGCACAAGCACAAATCTGTGTGCTGGATAGCAGCAATGAGGAGGGGCCCCAAAATATAAGCAGATGACGGTTAAAATCAATCAGAAATTTATTTTTCTTATGTAAGTACAAAAAACCTATTTTCATCAGTGGACCCCACTCGTAGGCAACCTGGCCATGGTGCCCGGATGCAGGCAGTATTCAAGATTTTCTTCCAAAGTCATCAGGGTGAAAAGTCATTCTACTACAAAATCTACATGACCTTTTAAAGTGTACAACTTATAGGACAGTCCTTTTTGGAGTACTGTGGAGGGTGAATCGAAGCTTCCAGTGTAAGTTTATTGTCTGGTGAAAACACCAGAGCCAAAAATTCCACCAAGGCCCTGGAAAGCCTGGAGGCCCCTCTGTCTCATACAGTAATCATCCATGAGATCTCCCGGAGCCTGGGTGAGCATTACGCCCGTGATACCTGAGGCAGCGCGGACTCTGCCAGGGGGTCCTCAGACCCAAAGTGGAGCTCACTTTGGAAAGTCAGAGCTCATGGCCGTTAGCACCTAAGAGGACGTGGCCGAAAGGCACACACCAAGAAAGGGTTTCAGAGACCAGGCACATGTTAATTTTAAAACTGGAGCACACATGAGAGTTATAGTTTCACCACCAACAAGCTTATTCTCTCTGAGCTTTTGGATTTGCAACAAATTAATTGTGTGTGTGTGTGTGTTTGTGTGTGTGTGTGTGTGTGTGTGTGTGTGTGTGTGTAAGGAGGTGAACTGGGCTTTGATAGATACATGAAATGATGAAAAACCAGGAAAGAGAGCTGGGCGTGGTGGCACGTGCCTGTGGTCCCAGCTCCTTGGGAGGCTTGAAGGATCGCTTGAGCCTAAGAGTTTGAGGCTCCAGTGTGCTATGATCACATCACTGCCCTCTATCCTAGACAACATGGTATAGACCATGTCTTTGAGAAGAGAGAGAGGAGAGAGAGAGAGAGAGAGTGAGAGAGAGAGAGAACCCAAAACAAGAAAGATAGATTAAGCAAGGCAACACAAGCATCCTTAGGAACAGAAGGGAGATCTGATGACTGACATTAACCTGTTAATTTATACCATGGCTCTGTACAAAAATAAAAAGATTCTCATAAGATTAACAATTTAAATAAATATTTGATAGAACATTCTTTCTCATTTTTATAGCTCATCTTTAGGGTTGATATTCAGTTCATGCTTCCCTTGCTGTTCTTGATCCAGGATTGCAATCACTTCATCAGCCTGTATTCGCTCCTGCAAAAAAGACAATTTACACATTTCTGTTACAAGCATAATAATCAGTCTCATCAGCAGACGCTTCCCAAACACTTCCTGGCATCCATCTGTACATGGGTTGATGCTAAATCCAGTTAGGCATTGAACACCTCCTCTTCATCCCCAGACGGATGCCTTCTCCTAACATTCCTAGGTCCTAAGCAATTACTTTCTAAGATTTCTCTCCTGCAAGAACTATTGTATGTTCAATTGCTTCCTACCCTTTCTACTTCATGGCCCCATAGCCATCTCCAACTCAGTTCAGTGGTCAAGCTGAATTTACCATTTTCTCCCCCAAGAACCTGCTCTGTTCTTCACATAGGCTCTCTCTCAGTAAAGACCAGCATTACTCACCTATTTGCCTTAAAAGCCTGACATGGTTTCTTGCATCTGATAAGTTACCTGAGCTGAGTTCTACTACTGTGTTCTGTCTGCTGTCTCTGCCCCTTTCTCCTCAATGCCTTAAAAGCCTGATCATGGTTTCTTGCATCTGGTAAGTCACCTGAGCCGAGTTCTACTACTGTGTTCTGTCTGCTGTCTCTGCCCCTTTCTCCTCAATGCACTATTGTTGCCGTAGTTTAGGTCAGGGTTTCTCAATTTTGGCCTGATGGACATTTTTAGAGCAGATAATTATTTGTTGAGGGGTGGGAGGGTGGTGCTGCCCTGTGTACTGCAGGAGGCTCAGTGATACCCTGTCCTCTCTACCTACTACAGGTAGTCAGTAATAACCTCCCCCAGCAACCCCCAGATATTGCCAAATGTCCACTAGAGGTCACAATTGCTCCTTTTTTCTTCTTTTTTTTCTTTGAGATGGAATTTTGCTCTTGTTGCCCAGGCTGGAGTGCAGTGACACCATCTTGGCTCACTGCAACCTCTGCCTCCTGGGTTCAAGCGATTACCCTGCCTCAGCCTCCCAAGTAGCTGGGATTACAGGCGCCCACCACCATGCCCGGCTGATTTTTTATATTTTTAGGAGAGATGGGTTTTCACCATGTTGGTCAGGCTGGTCTCAAACTCCCGACCTCAGGTGATCCACCCTCCTCGACCTCCCAAAGTGCTGGGATTACAGGAGTCAGCCACCGCGCCCGGCCAATCGCTCCCTCTTGAGAACCACTGTTGTAAGCCCTCATCATCTCTTAATTACTGCCGCAGCCTCCAAATTGCTCTCCCTGTTTCACTACTCACCCTCACATGCTTCTAATGAATCCTACTGGCTTAAATCTGATTATATCTCTTTTCCTGCCCACAGTTCTTCAATGGGTCTCTATTGCTTGCAGTTCCAGGTCTACTTTTCTTGGTGTGCTTAAAAGAAGTCGCCTTATGCCTGTCTCTTATTCATACCTTGCTCTCTTCTTTAGCTTTATTTTGTCTTCTTTCTCCTCACCTTATATTCCAACTTCTTAACTTACCTCAAGCTCCCTGAATGTGATACTTTCAAAAGAATTCCCTAATCTGATTCATGAATTAAGTGTTTCTCTGGATGTTCCCATTATATTCTACACTTCCTTTTATTCCTCACATTAATCCATCAGCAGGTCCAGTTGGTCTACCTCCAAATTGTATCTCAAACCTTCCATCTCTTTTTACTTTCTTTATTACTACTCCGGTCTAAGCCCATATATTAGCTAAAGTAATCTTCTGTATCCTGTAACTCTCGAGGACTGGAGGAGATGTGTGTGTGTGCTGGGGTTGGGGGACTACAATGACTTTCCACTACTTAGAATAAAGTTCACATTTCCTAATACGTCTGTGGAATCTGGCTCCTGCCTCCTCCATGTCCTCTATTCATGCCACTCTCCCTCTTGTCTGCCATATTCCAGATGCTCTGACTTTCTTCGTTTCTTGGCGACTCCAAACATCTTATTGTCTCTGTGCCTTTGCAGCTTGTCCTCTGCCTGGGATACTCTCCTCCAGACATTTATCTTAGTGGACGTCTCCTGTCTTAGGTTTTGGTTCACATGCCACTTGTTTGGCGAGGGCTCACAATTTGCTGCTCCGACCCTTTCACTCCAAAATTAGTTGTCTTGTTCCATTTTCCACACATCATTGGTCACTATCTGAAAATCTCTCGATTATTTATTTATTTATTTATTTATTTATTTATTTATTTTACTTTTTGGGGATCTGTTTCCTTCCACTAGAATGTAGGCTCGAGAAGAGCAGGGCATCTTATCTTCTTGGTCACTGCTGTATTTTCAGTGCTCGGAAAAGCCACTGACATTTGGCAAGATTTCTATTTTCTTTGACGAGTAATTGTATAAATGGATGAAGCCTTTCTCTGTCTAAAATGCCTCTCCCTAAAGAAATTGATCTTTTAAAGCTTTTGTTCAAATGTCATCTCCTCAAAGAAGTCTTTTTGGATTGCTTTTTTTATATCTCTCAAACCATGCATTTGCTGCTAAGGATTCTTACCAAACCTTGCCTTGTGATTTAATTAGTTGGGTCCTTGTATTATTTCTCCAATTTGACTTCAAGCTCCTTGAAAATAGGATTTATAGGCCGGACGCGGTGGCTCAGCTTGTAATCCCAGCACTTTGGGAGGCTGAGGTGGGCGGATCACGAGGTCAAGAGATCGAGACCATCCTGGCTAACACAGTGAAACCCCATGTCTACTAAAAATACAGAAAAGTAGCCAGGCGTGGTGGCAGCGCCTGTAGTCCCAGCCACTGGGGAGGCTGAGGCAGGAGAATGGTGTAAACCCGGGAGGCGAAGCTTGCAGTGAGCCGAGATCGCGCCACTGCACTCCAGCCTGGGCGACAGAGCAAGATTCCGCCTCAGAAAAAAAAAAAAAAGAAAATAGGAATGATATCCTACTAGTGTGCATTCCCTATAGGCAGTCTTTAACACAGTGCCTGGGCACAGTAAGTTAAATAAATAACTATTTTATGAGTTGAAAACAAAAACCCTTTCATGCAAGAGCTTGTAATAAAAAACATTGACAAAAAGGCAACTAAAAGGACCAAATATACTAAATAACAGAAAACTAAATTGCTGCCATATCTAAGTAAAAAGCCTGAGTACTACTTTACAAATATAAGGAAAACAATCTTTTTTTCTTTTCTTTTTTTGAGACAGAGTCTCACTCTGTTGCCCAGGTTGGAGTGCAGTGGTGCGATCTTGGCTCACAGCAACCTCCACCTCCTGGGTTCAAGCGATTCTCCTGCCTCAGCCTCCCCAGTAGCTGGGATTACAGGCATGTGCCACCACGCCTGGCTAATTTTTGTAATTTTAGTAGAGAGGACGGGGTTTCGCCATGTTGGCCAGGCTGGTTTCGAACCCCTGACCTCAGGTGATCTGCCCGCCTCAGCCTCCCCCAAGTGCTAGGATTACAGGAGTGAGCCACCGTGCCCGGCCGAGGAAAATAATCCTGATGCTTAACAAATGGACACACACATAAAGCTTTCACATCTGTTGACCACAAAAAATTATTGTAATCCTGTCTCTCATTAAGGGAAAGAAATTCAAGAGCTGGAACCAATATATATGAAGCTTCGAACATCCTTGCATCCTTAAAAGGATGTTGCTAAATACTCCTTGAGAACTGAGAGGCTTTAAAGTAATTCATACTAAGCATGAGAATCGGCCAGCTCTAATGACTTCTTCATAGGTAGGCATTTTTTTTTTTTTTCTCTCAGAGATTCAATCTAAAAAAAGACGTCTAGGCCAAGAACTCCCAAACTCTGCTGCTGCACGTTCGAATCACCTGGGGAGCTTTTAAAACTCCTGAAACACAGATGTTAGTTCTTGAAGCTCAATAGATGCTTTCCACGTGTAGCAAACAATCCTTCACAGCCTGGGATAATTTAGCTGCGGAAAAAGGTCTGCTCATTTCCCACCGTGGCCACTAGATGCCGCTACGGCCTGAAGACTGGAGAGGTTTTCTAGTATTTTTCCACCAGAGGAAGGGACATTGGCACTGATGTTTCCTGATCACAAAGGAGCAAAGAGAACTTACTTTGGGTTAGCTTATTTTGAGAGAACAATACCTTGGAAGAGAGAGTTTGGATAGTGAATGATGAAATAGATTAAATGTCTGCTGAATTGAATACTAAAATAGTGAGGTAATTTTTCAATAATTTTATCTTCACTGTCTACCCATTTACGTAGGTTCCTTAGTTTAAAAAAAAAAAAAAAAAGATGCTTTGATGGAATGCTGGCATTTTGGAGATGGAAAATACCAGGATATAAAGTAATGATAGGGGAAGGCAATTGTTTGCTGCCCCTTGAGATTTTCAGGACTCTGTGCTCTGGTCCTTTTGTTAGGGCCATTCTTTCTTTCTTTTTTTTTTCTTTTTTTTTTTTTTGAGACGGAGTCTCGCTCTTGTCATCCAGGCTGGAGTGCAGTGGAGTGATCTCGGTTCACTGCAACCGCAGCCTCCACCTCCTGGGTTCAAGCAATTCTCCTGCCTCAGCCTCCCAAGTAGCTGGGATTACAACCGTGCGCCACCCAGTCCGGCGAATTTTTGTATTTTTTGTAGAGACGAGGTTTCACCATGTGGCCAGGCTGGTCTCCAACTCCTG